>NC_046299.1:1557142-1868571 GCF_004115265.2 Rhinolophus ferrumequinum
TTCAACTAATGGTACAGAGATAACTGGTACCATAAATGCCAGGTGTATTAGAAACTACATGAGAAAAGCAACACTTTAAAACTTCTGCTAGAAAATGTAAAATTCCATTATGATTTGGGAATACGGGAGGATATTTTTGATCAGGCACAAAGAGCAAATAGCTTTGAAAAAGATTAATTCAATTCCATTAAAATCTTTCAAAAGCTTGCATCAGAAGAAATGATACATAAAGAGGCATGTCGCAGATTGAGAAGAGGTATTTATAAACATAGTATAACATAAATCCAGAATAAGTATCTTCTACAAATCAATATTTTTTTTTTTAAAAAAAGGAAACAACCCAACAGAAAAATGGGCAATAATCCGACAGAAACTTAGTGACACAGAGACCTAGAAACGTGAAATGACTCACAGTCTCACTAGCAATCAGAGAAAAACAGAATCAAAGAGGAAAAACAAGCGAAGTGAAAGAAGGCAGTCAGAGAAGACCACACATTGTGTGACTCCACTTACGTAAAATGTTCAGAATTGAAACAAGACGGGGGTTAATGTTGAACTGGGGCCGGGGTGGGAAACGGGAGTGCTTGCTGACAGGTCCTGGGGTCCTCACTGGGGAGACGAGCTGGACTGGGTTGATGCTTACACAACTCGGGGAATGTACTGAGAAACTCTGAACTGCACACTGGCCGTGGATGAATTACATGGTAAGTGACTTCTGTCAGGTTGGTGCAAAAGGAATTGCGGTTTTTGCAATTATTAGTAACCTTTAAACCGCAATTCCTTTTGCACACCCTAACATGTCAGTACATCTGTTGGGGATGTTGTGATGATTGAATAATTGGCAGAACAAGGTACTGAAAACTTGGAACGCTCCACAAAATACTATACATATTTGCGGGTACTGACCTCCACAGGAAGAGTGTGGTAGCCTGTGGAAGAGGGTCACAGGAACTGTAGGCAGTGTCCACCCTTGAGGAGAGGGGCCAGGGAGCGGGATGGGTGTTCTCTGAGTCTTTTCTTTCTTAAAAAGCTTAAGCATTGACATTTGCCAAACTGATCAGTCCCCCGGGGCTGCGAATTTGATGTCCTTTCACATTTGTTTCATCTTCCTATTTAATCACAGCTTCCCTACCCCAGCGTCGTGGTCCCTCTCTCCCCCACAGCTGTCATGGTTCGTATCATTTGACATCACAGTTCCATCCTTCATCACTGCCCAGACCACCCACTGGAAGCGAGCCTCCAAAGGACAGAGCACGCAACCCAGTCTCTGTGTCTATAAATGTGCCTTTTCTGGACATTTCTTATCGAGAGGACATGAAGCGTGTGGTCATTCACACCTGCTGCTTTCATGCAGCTCGCTTTTGAGGGTCATCTGTGCTGTGTGTACTGGGGCCCCCTCCCTGTAGTGCTGAGTGGGTTCTCTTGTGGCTGCCGCATGCTTTCACTAGCCACCTCCTAGCTGACGGGCTTTGGGTTGATTCCAGTTCTGGGCTCCTGTGCATAAAGCTGCTGCAAACAATCACGCACCCGTCTTTACGTGGAAGTGTGTTTTCGTTTTTCTTGGGTTGATTCCAGGGGTGGAATGGACGGGTCGCATGGGAAGTTTGTGTTTAACAGTTTCTTTTATCTAAGAATAAAAGGTGCAGCCGTAATCTACTGGGCAGCAAAGAGAGTCTTCTCACATGAATAGTACATCCTGCTCCAGGCCAGCAGTCAGCAGGAGGAAGCTCAGAGTCATCAGACCTCACTGCTGTTTTCTGGAAAGACCCCCCCCCCCCAGCATGTCCTCTCAGCACCTTTCTCCTGCAGCCTCCACACCTGCCTCTCCTGCCCCGTCTCACTGCCACGAGGAGGCTGTGAGCACCATTTGGGTGGCCTCTTTCATGTGTGAAGCATACTTACCACTTAGGGACAGACCACCAACCTTCTTCTGATCCTGGAAGAACTTCCAAGGCCACCACTGCTAATCAGGGACATCCAAACTCACTTTGTGCTAGAGATCTGCACGTGCTGTGACCTGTGGGGCTCACTATGTCACTGTGTTAGAAAGGAAGCGGGCGCCACCCCTCCACACAGACGTTTCCACCGTGCAGACGGCAGGCCCTGTCCAGCCAGCTCTCCTCCCCACTCCCCTGCGTGCCCAGCATGGCTAGGAACCGAGCCTGCCCTGGGGGTGTGACACTGAGCTTCCCAGATGCCTTGGCCCATGATGCTTTACTGCCTTTGTTGGCTAAGCCCTTTGGTGCCTCATTGTCACTCTTCACTTAGTCCCCTAGCCTGTGCCCTTGGACTCACCTCTCACCAACCCCCCAAAGCCTCAGCTTTAGGCCTACTCTTTGTCTTGGTTATTGACTGGTATTTCTTGCTGGCCAGGGGGCATTTCCTCCTCAAACTTCAGTCTGTCCAAACTTGAAATGGGCTGTATCCTTGCTGAGTCCCAGCTCAGCCTGGCCGTGGCGCCCAGTCTGCCAGTCCTGAAGAACGGGTATGTGGATCTTCCCTTCATCTCTGAACAGACACTGCTGGTGCCCCACCCACGTGCTCAGGGATCACTTTGTCCAGCCCACACCTGTGACTTCTCCAGATGACTGCCCTGGGTGCCTGGAGCTGCCTGTCCGGGGGTCCCTGAGTTGTGCACCTCCAGCACAGCCAGGGGTGGCTTGGAGCCTTGAGAGGAAGCAGATGCTGTGGTGACACACTCACTCCAGAGCTCCCCAGGGGATCAGGCGGAGGCCAGGCCTGGCCAGAAGCCATGCTTGTGTTCAGCTTCTTCCCCCTCTCTCTGCTGTTTCTCTTGCTCCCCCAAAGGCTTCTCCAGAGACCCTGCCTGAGCACTTGCTCAGAAGCCTTGCTTCCGGCTGCGGGGACTGGCTGTGATTGGGCACGGGTGGATCACGGCAAGGGCTGGATGCTGGAAGAGGCAACCAGGTCAGGTGGGCTCAGCGGTGGAGAGAACAGTCTTCGAGGCAGACAGGCTCCTGATCTGCAAATGGAGACATCATCAGTGCCCCCCGAACGAGGGCTATGTGGATTTAGTACAATGCGGCATCTCAGTATCATCAGTGCAAGGACACACAGGACGCTCGAGCGTAAACATGGTGACTCCTGTGGTGACCCTGAAGCCCACGTGTGTATAAAGAGAACCCAGTGGAAGAGGTCACATGGCCAGGCTTCCATCTGGGCATGATCCCGCTGGCTACAGCGTGGCGCCATGAGGGGGACGTGGGGGCAGCTGCCGTGACCCAGAAGACAGGCCCACGTCCTGGACGGGGACAGTGACTGCAACGGAGACAGGTTTCGGATTTAGAACCGGCAGACTTGGCAACTCATTAAATTTGAGGGAATGAGGGTGTGGGGAGCCAGGGTTACATGGCATTTGGGACTCGAATGGCGTGTGTGTGTGAGTGTGTGTGTGTGCGTGTGCGTGTGTGTGTGTTATACTCACACACATACATGCATACCTTCTACATTACACAGTATTCGATAACTATTCGGGCGATTGTGCTTCTCCTCCTCTAATTTAATTAAGTGTTAGCTATACTCTCCGCCTGCTGTTCCTCTCTCCCAGCGTGACTGTTGGTGTCGCGCTGTTCGCTGTAAGCCCCCAGGAGCAGTAGGGGCACCTCCTACATCCGTCTTTCCAAAGGAAACTACTAAGTGCTTATTTGTTGTGGGCCCAGACAGGCCTAGGAGATTTCACCCCCAGAACATGCCCTGGGGAAGAAGAGAAGCCCTTGGCAGGTCCACCATCTGCCTCCCCAAGCTCCCGGCTCCCGATCCAGCTGGTGAGCGAGCTGGCACAGGGCTGATGGGTGGCTCTGGGGCGCTTGGTAGCGACCTGGTTAGAGCCTAATGTAGAAATGGGACATTGGACGAGAGGGGGCCTTGACATGGTCTGTTCAGTGGTCCCTGGATTTATGGGCCTGGAGCTGCTAATTTTCTGTAAAATAGTCATTGCTCTTATTACAGAGAATGGCCTATTTTTAAAAGTGGCAGAAGGCTCTTGAATACAAAACAGCTTTTGCAATTCTTTTGGCTGATTTATTTATAAGGAATTTTTTTTTCCTTTAGTTGTTTCTGACGGGAGCTGCAAAATTAGGCAGAGATGTCTGTGGAGCCTCAGTATGGCTGCATGGAACTAACCTGCTGTGTATGTAAACTTATATTTATAGTTACGTTTATGTATGCTTATATATGAGTACAACGAATGACTGCAAAGATACAAAGGGCAGGGAGAAGGAAGGAATTGGGCCTATATTGTTGTTATAAGGTACTAACACTACCCTTGAAGTGGTGTAATGGTATTTGAAAGTAGACCTGGATTAGCTATAAGTGTATAATGCAAACTCCAGAGCAATCAATACAAAAGTAAAAATAAAAGTATAAGTGAGATGCTGGTAAAGAAGAGAAAGTGAAGTCATATAAAATACCCAATTAAAATCATAAAAGGCTGAAAAAGAGTGACAGACAAAAATAGGAATAAAGCACAAGGGCAACAAATAGAAAACAGTAAGAAATGTGGTGGATATTGGTCCAACTATATCAGTAATCACTTTGAATGATCATGGTCTAAACGCACTGATTAAAAGACAGAGATTGTGAGTGGATCAAAAAACATGACCCAAGTATATGTTGTCTACAAAAAACAATGCATTTTAAATATAAACACACATAAAAATTAAAAGTAAATGGATGGGGGAAAATATACCATGCTAACTCTACTTTAAAAGAAAGCAGGAGGAGCTGTATTAGCTTCAGATGGAGCAGACTTCAGAGCCAGGGAAGCATCAGGGATAAGGAGGGCATTCCATAGTGATAAAGAAGGCAGTTCTCCAAGCAGACGTAACAATCCTTCGTATGCACGCATCTAACAACAGGGCATCAAGCTACACGAACTGCCAGAACTGCAACAAGAAAAGATGAATCCATGCTCATGGTTGGAGGTGGACAGACCAGCGGGCAGAGAACCAGCGAGGACAGAGTTGGACTCAACAGCGCCATCAATCTGCATATAATCGGTATCTTTAGACGACGTCACCCCATAGCGGCAGGATTCACATTTTCTTTAAGCTTACATAGAACATTTACCAAGACAGACCCTATTCTGGGCCAGAAAACCCACTTTAAGAATTTTCAAGGAATAGAAATCATACAATGTTTACTCTCATTTCACAATAAAATTAAACTAGAAATCAGCAATGGAGAGACAGATGGAAATCCCCAAATACATGAAATTAAACCCTTGGTCAAAGAAAAAAATCTCAACAGAAATTAAAAAAAAATATTTTGCATTAAATAAAAATAACACAATTTCCAGATTTATGGAATGTGGAGAAAAAGCAGTGCTTAGAGGGAAATTTATGTCATTAAATGCATATATTAGAAAAGAGGAAAGATCTAAAGTCAATAACCTAAGTTTTCACCTTAGGAAACAGAAAAGGAGGGGAAATTAAATCCCAAGTAAGTGAAAGAAAATAAGTAAAAATTACAGCAGAAATCAATGAAATTGGAAACAGGAAATCAATAGAGAAAACCAACAAAACAAAAAGCTGGTTCTTTGAAGACATCGATAAAATTAATAAGCCTTGAGATAGGCTAACTAAGAAAAAAGAGAGAGGATATATATATTAATAATATCAAAAATGAAAGAGGAGACATCACTAGAGACCATGGAAATTAAAATGATAAAGGAATACTATGAAAAACTTGATAAGCACAAATTTGATAATCTACTTGAAATGAACCAATTCCTTGAAAGGCACTATCTGACAAAACTCACACAAGAAGAGGTGGATGATCTGAATCGGTCTGGAGCTGTCCAAGAAATTGCATCAGTAATCCAAAACCTTCCACACAGAAGACATAAGGCCCATATGTGTTCACTGGTGAATTCTACTGAACCTTTAAGGCAGAAATTGTACTGATTCTCCACAACCTCTTTCAGAGGAATATTTCCTAACGCATTCTCTCCTCATAGCATCGCCATTGTACCCAAACCAGACAACGACATTACAGGAAGACTATGGACCGATCCCATGAACACAGATGTAAAGATCTTCAACACATGTTAGTTAGTAAATCATATTCAACAATGCATAAAAAGAATTACACACCTTGACCAAGTGTGATTTATCACAGGTATGCAATGTTGGTTTAACATTCAAAAATTGACTAATGTAATCCGTCACACCAACAGATGAAGAAAGAAAAAGCACGTGATCATATCAATAGATGCAGGAAAAGCATTTGACAATATCCAACATCCATTCATGATAAAAGTTCTCAATAAATTAGGAATAGAGGGTAACTTTCTCAGCTTGATAAAGAATATCTACAAAAAATGTACAGCCAACATCATACTTAATGAGGAGTAACTCAAAGCTTTCCCACTTACATCAGGTATATCAGGTACAATATCCTCTCACTGCTCCTTTTCAACACCTTATTGGAAGTCGTTGCCAATGTAATAAAGCAAGAAAAGGAAATAAAAAGTATACAGACTGGGAAGGAAGACATAAAATTGTCTTTGCCAATGATATTATCATCCATGTAAAAGTCCAGAAGAATTCACAAAAACACTCCTGGAACTCATAAGTGATTATAGCAAGGTTTCGGGATAAAAAGTAACATACAAGAGTCAATTGCTTTCCTATATACAAAAAAAAAACAAGTGAGATTTGAAATTAAAACCACATTAACTTAGCACTCAAAAAAATGAAGTATTTAGATACAACAAAATAGGTACAAAATCTATATAACGAAGACTATAAAACTGATGAACAAAATCAAAGAACTAAATAAATGCAGAAATACTCCGTGTTCATAGAGTAGGAAGAGTCAATATTGTCACGATGTCAGTTCTTCCATCTTAATCTAAAAATGTAATGCCGTCATCCTAATCAAAATCCAGCAAGTTATTTTGTGGACACTGACAAACTGACTTTTTCTTTCTATCCTTCTTCCTACCTTCCTTCCTTCTTTCTTTCTATCTTTCTTCTTTCTTTTTCTTCCTTCCTTCCTTCTTTCCCTCCTTCCTTCCTTCCTTTTACCTCCTTATAATCCCTAAGTGCATCCCCTTAGTGGGGATAGGTTGGTAGCTACTGACAGTTATTTACTTATTCATTCCTATAGTTCTTTTACTGAGCCCATTTTCTGGGTAATTCTGTCTCTAATGTTTTTCTCTGCTGCATTGGGAGCGGCTGTCTTGGCTATGAAGACCCGAAGCTGGTAAACTGCACGTCACATCCACAGCAATCTACATTTCTGGCAGACTGGACGTTTGTATAATGTTCTTTGCCACAAGCAAAACTTTTTTTCCAAGAGATGTGAAAATTCTTGTGAAAAGGAAATCTTGGTCCATCTCAAATTACCCTCGAGTGCGATGTGTGATTTCACAGTTATTCCAGAAGCCTTAATGTCACGCGGCTCCAGTAGCCTTAGTGTCTCACTGCCTGTCTGCTCACTGCTTGGTCTCCTCTGGGAGCTGGATGAGCAGGTTCTCCAGTGGGACAGAGAACCACGGCTCTGACTGAGAGGTGTTGGGCAGAGGCACCAGGGCCCAGAGCGGGCTGGTGGCTTTGCAACACATTTAATGCTGCCTTTTTTCTCAGCTTGGATTTCCCCTCTGCTCTCAGCTGCTTCCTCTCAGTATCCTTTGACAGTTTCTCCTTTCCTTCCTGACCAGGGCACGTCCTCGGACTTCTCTTCCTTGCCCGCTCCCTCCTCGTCATGCACGCGGTGCCCTGCCTGACATTTCCACTTGGGGGTCTCGTGGAGCTCGCGTGCTCAGCACCCACACGACCCGTCTGCTCATGCGTTCTGGACGCTCCTCCCATCTCATCCCTCCGCTTGTTCTGGCCCAGACCGGCAGCTATCTTTCCCACTTCACTTTCCCTCACACCCATCTAATCTGCCAGCAACTTATTCTCACTCTACCTTCAAAATATGTCATTTTCACTGTGACTATTGCTACCCTTTGCCCCTCCATGACACATTCTCTACGCAGGAGCCAGAGTTAAGGAAACAAAGTCAAATCACGTCGCTGAGATGCTTGAGTCCATGTACTAGCTGCTCACTTCACAAATGAAAGTGCAAATCCCTCACATGTGCAAGGTCCTCCACCGACTGTCCTCCTGTTACTTCTCTGCTGTCACCTGCCTTGCATCTGTCAAAGAACACAGTCCAAGACGGCTGCTCTCCTTTGTCATGCGCTTCGGCCACGCTGGCCTCCCCCCCTCCTGTCACTCAGCTGCGGCGCCTGCTCTGGGCATCCACTCCACTGGGGGTGGCTCTGTTACCGCCCGCGAGTTTTCTTCAAATGCCAGCCTCTGCACAGGTGTGCTCCTTCTTAGCCTCCCTCCTGTTTTATCCCCTCCCCGCACCACAGGATTTCTCTCCTTCTTGCGTACTTACAATTTGCATATGTAATCTATTTGTTGTTCATTGTCTGCCTTCTCCTGTGGAAGATATCTCTCTAGGAAATGGGTACAGGAATCCTTCTCCTGCGCCCATAACATCCTTTGGCACAAAGTAGTTTTTCAATAAGTGCTGGTTGAATGGACGCAGTCTGAACTGGATTGAAACCCCAGCGCTGACCATCACCTTCTGTGTAAACTTGAGTGAGTTATTTAACCTTGAGAGAGTTATTTGATCTCAGAGTCTTCATCTGGAAATGGAGTCATGTACAAAGGTTGTGAAGGTTAACTGGGGTACCACTTGCAAAGTGTCTGCCATGGGTGGAGAAGAAGCCGGTCCACGTTTCCTGTATCCTGTTGGGTTCTCTTAGCCAGGTGCATTCTCCTTTAGCATAAGTCATGGCCTCACCAGTTTCCTGCCTCGTCCAGATAAGGAGGAACCTATCACATGGCTCCCCTAAGGCAGGGATGTGCCAGGCAGTTTCTACGTGTGACCTCATTGAGTCTAATAACAACACTGCAAAGTCAGTACATTATACGGATGAGGAAAAGGACACAGAGCCGTTCTATTTCTGAGCAGGTCGTGCAAGGAGCTGGCGCTGTCTTCTCCAGAGCCCCCGGTTGCTCTCGTACTCACTGCTCCTCTCGTCCGGCCCACACAGCAATTTCTACGGAAGAAGACAATCATAAGTGAATCTGCAGTCTGCACACTCGGACATATTGTCTCAAATCCTTGCCTGATTATGTCTTTAGGCTCAATTTCTAAGAGTAATGCTTTTAAATATATTGTGAGCTCTTTGATGCCTGACGCCAAATTATGCTCCTGAGTTTTCCCCCCACAATTTACACTCCCATCAACAGAAAATGACAGCATTCAATAAACAGCGTTACTAAAAACCACATATTTGTTCTCCATGAATGTGTTCTCCATGATATGTTGTCAGATATATATTGTAATTCTTAGCTGTATAAGACTCTTATCCACATCTTGATGGATAAAATAGTTTCTCTTTTAGATCGATATTGTTGATCAAAAGCTCATGATTCAAATTACTTTCCAAAAGAAGATAAATATTCCTTTAATTTCCCCCGAACATTGACTGAGGACCTGCCATGTGCCTGACTGTTCTAGATTCTTCTTCATGATGAGGCCCCCGATTGTTCGTTGCTCCCATGAGAGATGAGTATACCCTTTCCTGTGCCTGGAAAAACTTCCCCATCCCTCACGATTCTCCACGCTCGTGGAGTGTCCCCTTTCTCCTGGAAGAGGCAGACACCTGCGTCAGGCCTACCCAGACCACATGGGCACCGGGACATGCCGAGGTGGGGACCCCAGCCCCTCTCCAGGGCCTGGGCAAGGAGACAGCTGGACATACTTTCAGATGGTCACGTCGGTGACATGGGTGTCAAAGTTTTATTTTCATATATAATTTGTTTTATTTTTACTGCTATTAATCACTTGGCAACACTGAGATAAGAGATGGACATTTTTTTCGTAAAAAATAAAAAGCGCTTCTAGTGTTTGCAGCACTTTTTAAGCCCTGCCCTTAGGCATGTATATGTCTGCCCTGGTAACTTATGCTGAGGTTACTTGCTCATCAGACGAGGGATCTCTCAGGAGGGAGCCTGTTTTGTGACCTTTAAGTTGTATTATACTCATAAGGCAGCTTGTCTCACGCCGCCCCGGAGGTGAAGATTCCAGGGAGTCTTCAAGTGGCGGCGACAGCTGATGACCGGCCGGGAAGACCCGGTGTGGCTGCCGAAGTGCCAGTTTCCTCCCTCCTGCCTCCAACTCCACCATCCACGGCTGTCTTTGGTGGGAGGGTCGCAGCTTTCTCACTCGTGCTGCCATAGGGAAGACAGACAGTGGACATGTTCTGACCTTATTCTCCCTCCATTTTGCTGGTAAGTTCTCAAGATTATTTCATTCAATGTTCTTTGGTTTCTCAAGTACTCGGTGAAGATTGCAGAGATTGCAAGGTACGATAAGACTGGAAAACATTCTGGATTCTTCTAGAAATGGTCCCCAGCCAGTCTTGCCCTTGCAAAAACAGTTGGACAGGCATCCCAGCTACTGCTGCTGTCGGCGCCCCTGAGCCGGGAGCTGTGCTGGAATTGCGGCCTGGCTGCAACTCTCTGACACGGCATCTTCTTCATGTGCTCAGGCTGATCACCCAGCTGCCCGCAACCCAGAGTGACATCTATGCAGGGTGGGGCAGCCTCAGGGAAATGCCCCCCACGGCCATGAAGCCATGGTGGGGAGTCCATTTGTCCATATCTGTCATTAGTACACACCTTTTTCAATCTCTGTCTCAGCTTTCCCGGCTGGTGTATTGACTTACATCCAAGATCCCAAACAGAGGAGTAGCACCCGCTGCCGACGGCTGGCAGAGTGTCAGCATCGGGGTTCTGGAAGTCCTGGATGCAGCCAGGGGGACAGCCCTCGAGCCAGAGAGCTTACCATTGCCCCTTACTTTCAATTCAGGTCAAAAAATCATATTCAAATTAAGAAAAGTTTAGACCATTGAATGAGGACTCAAACTGCTCTAAATACTTTAGTGCACTGCCCTGGTGGGAGAGGAAGAAAGTCAATGTGTGTTCTGGCATGTTTAGGAACTAGGGCTGTCTAGTTTATTCGTGCACTGGTGACAAAATAAAACCAACCAAAGTGACTCATTCCCTTCCTGGCGTTCCGTGGATGAATGTAATGTCACAGCACTCCCAAACCCTGACAAGGTTTATAACTATGATAAAACTGTGACAGGAAATAAGTTTTGATCCAGGTTTGGTGTATTCGGAGGTTATAGTGATAGAACCTTAAAGTGCCTGAAATTATGTTACAGTAGATTCTGTGGGCCTTTCGGCTTACAGCTGGTGACGTCACCTCCCAAGAAGGCCACTTGAGGTGGTGGAGCCCCACCGGCCCCCTGTGGGGCCTTGTCCTGCTGCCCAAAGAAGCACTTTGTGGCTTGGGACCCAGGCATGACGTTCTAGGAAAACGCCACATGCTCTTCACACAGGTTGGTTTTGTGCCCTCATCATCACGAGCAGCGCTAACATTTCCGAGGCCTGGACGCGGTGTGAGGCCCCGAGGAAAACAGACTCAGGCTGTGACAGAAGCAGGGCCATGAAAGGGTGCTGGCGAATGGCAGGACGCTCCAGATTCCAGCAACTGATTAATCAGTAACCACTTGTGCTCCCCCAAACGAGCTTCATTTCTTTAACTATATTTAATTGTATGGGCCTGTCACACCCTTCACCAGAGGAGGGGGGCGTCTTCCCTGCAGCGGGAAGGTCTGCAGAAGTGGGGAGCGCCCGGAACACAGCCTGTGCCCCGCACCCTCTCAGAGGCCCCTGAAGCACAAGCTCTGCCTCTCTCTCCTGTGTCGCCTGCACACAGTGTGCCAGAGAAATGTACACACATTTTAAGAAAAAACAACACTGTATTAAAATTACACCGATGGCAACCACTTTGAGCACCTCTTATAACTGCAGAAGTCAAACGTGACTTGTATTCACCTTTTGTTATTGGTGTACATCGAGTATTACAATTTTAATACAAAAAATGTACACATATTTTAAGAAAGGGAAAAACTGTATTAGTTTCCCTCTCTGACGGTGGCTGCTAAGGTCTGTGGCGCAGACGTTGCCGGCTGGCTCCTGTGCGTTGGGAGCAGGCGCCGTCAGAGGACACGGCATCCTGCTCCGGGACGCTGCATTGGGGGCGGTGAATTCTCCCGGTAAAATACAGGATCGCAGCGCCAGCTTCCCCGTTTCCTCCCATTTGCCTGATGTACTTTTGTATAATTGCTTATCATTATCAGTTTTTTTAGCCTTTCTGAATCACGTTAAGTGAGTCGTTTGTGTGCCACACTGACCTGGATTTTTTCTCGTGGCCAAGATGAAAGCCTTCTTTTCGTGGGTGAAACAATACCTTTGTGGTGTGGCTGACATGCTTACTCGCCTCTGAAACATGAATGGCACCTGATGGTGGCTTTACCGGTTTCTTTCTCGATGAGGCCGGCTTTCTCTTTCATTTAAAATACACTTATTTAGGTGTTTAGGGTGGTGTGTTTTAATCTATGTTTTAATCTATGAAACCTCTGAGCTAGCATCCCGTTAGCCCCCTCCGCCTGACACAGGCGCCCTCGGCCTGGACGGTCACCACGACCTTTCCATTGGCTCCCACTTCCCACTGATGGGACAGTCAAGACCCTATCTTAGTGTCCTCTTTATTCCTCCCTTGTCTCTTTTCATCTGTATCACTTCTAATTTTTCAGAGCATATAAGATTCTCATACTACCATTTTCCCATTTTCCCCATGTTTCATTTCATGTTAGGCAGGACTTATCTTCTGGCCCCATCCCCAGGCCTTGCTCCCCTCTCCGCTGTCCTGTGCAGTCGGCCTAGGTCCCAGCAGGCTCCGGGCTGGCTCCAGGACGTGGTGTGGCTGTCCACACCCACCACTCCGCGGGGTCACGGTGTCCTGCCCGCCAGCTCCGGGCCCGGGGCTGGGAGTCCCTGCAGGGCAAGAGCTTTGCTGGGTCTGGACTGCGTCCATGGACACAGGTTAGGTGTCTGCTGTCACGGTTCTGGAATCAGAAGCCCCTTTCTCTTTTGATGTGAAATTTCCTTTTTTGCAGAGCTGTGTTCACACTAAAATAGGAAATGGTGTGTGTGTGTGTCCGTGTGTGTTATTTTACACTGTAACAGGGTTTCTTTCATAGCACTGCACTCTGCAATAATGTCTCCAATGGATTCATAATATTTCCTTCCTTGATTGAATTATTCAACTGTCCTGCTGTTACTGGGCACGGTGTTCTCCTTTCTTTAGACTTATTTCCTTGATTTATATGCCCAACAGTGCAATTAAGTGGTAAAGCAAGGTGAAAGGCCGTAAGATTCTTCACACGCGTTGCAGGTCATTCTCTAGTCTCACAGCCACGTACATCCCGCCGTCTACCTCTGACAGGCCCTTCCCGGCATCTGGACAGCACTGACCACTGCGCTGCTCTGCCCTGGTCGCCGGTGCTGGACGCATTTCGGGAACGTCCTTCCCTGAGCAGTGCAGGGTGAGGTCGGCCACAGAGAAATGTGCACGAGTGTGGCGGCAGGTCAGCAGCCCCGGCAGTGGTGAACGCTGATGGGGTCCGGGCACGATGGCCTCTCGAGTCCAGGAAGCACCAGGCCTGTGAGCCTGTAGGCCCTTCAGCCCCTCTGAGTTCTGGGCACGTGAAGGCAGTGGTGACAGAGGGCCCAAGCCCCTCCTACAGGACTCCATGTCACCGAGGTCGGGGTGGTGTGAAAACAGGGCGGGACTGTTTGTCCTAACGGGTTCTAGGCCGTGCTCGCTTCCCCTGCACCCAGCTTTCCTTCCATACTGCTGACCTGAGGGCTCTGAGGTGACGTAGGGTCCAGACCGATGCAGAAGAACAGCCTGGCATGGCCTCCTCCACCCGCGGCCACACAGTGGAGCGTCTCACCCTGATGAGGAATCTACTCAGCGTCACTTCTGCTGGTCCTGCCTCTATGGTCAAACCCTGACGGTCCCACCTGCAAATACCAAAGGCAGGTCCCAGAGGGGCTGGAATGTGACAAGTTTAGGCCGTGGGTCTCAGAGTCAGCAGGTAAGTGGCGTCCTGGGCACGAGGAGTGGCTGGGCTCCAATCCCAATGAGCACACACTCACCGCTCCCCATTAATGACTTTCAACAGCAACCGTGAGCATCTCGAAGCCAAGCTTTGCCTGTCTCAGCCTCCTTCTATTCCAGGCTTTCTGCAGTGCCTGGCATGTGCCAGCTGCTAAATGAATATGGTCAGCTTGGCCTCTCTGCCTCAACTTCCTCCTCCTTGCCCCAGAGCTACTCTGGGCCCATGGGACCGTCCTCGCCTGCTGTGAAACGGATGGGGTACCACCCACCCTAACTAGAGAGCATAATGACACACTTAGTGTGCCCCGTCCTTTTGGTAACGGATGGGCTGACACATCCTGTGCAGTAACGGAAAAACAAAACACTAACTGCAAAGTTTCTTAGAGTGTTGTTCTACTTGCAAATGTGGTACTGCAGACATATGTCAATTAAGCGTGCCTCCAGCACAAAGAACGCGAGCGAACAGAAACATTGTGATTTGGGCTAGAGCACACATGCCGTCTGACAGTGTTACGGTGGGTCTCACAGCTTCCGTGTGCTCGTGTGCTGGTGACGAAGAAGCGTTTACCTTCATTCCGCGGAAAGCCAAGCAGGGGAGCGGGTGGGGGAGGGAGAGAGAGGGGAAAAGGTGCATGCACGTGGCGCTGACTGTATGCCAGTCACCGAGCTGAGTGATTTGCATCTCATTTCAGTAACCTGTTACAAGAACCCTGAGAGGACACTGTCTCCATTCACACGTGGGAAACAGTCCTTGGGAAACAGTCTCAGACAGGACGAGTAACTTGTCCAAGTTCTCACCATTATTTATTTTGCTTACACACAAAAATAAAAAGGCTGCTCTTGGCAGGTGGAGAAGGTAGGGAAGTTCCAGAACATTCAGTGATGGTATCTGTGTTTGCTTTGCCCTGGGGCAGCCTATTATAGTGGCTAGAAGCACAGAGAACTAGGAAGGGTCTCCACAGGCCTCCTCCACAGAGGGCCCTGGCCTTCTCACTCTCTTCTCCAGGGGGAGGGTGCTGTGTCCGCAGCAGGGGCTTGGGAGGGGAAGAGAGGCCTCCTGGACGGGACACGTAGTCCAGCGCAGGTGGGCAGCAGTGGGGGCTTTGGACAAGACTTCCCTGGGCTTGAGTCCTGGCTCTTGCTCACTGCATGGCCCCAGGCAAGCAACGGGGCACCCAGGCTTCAGCCTCCTCACCTGCAAAGTGGAAGCCCACCCCCTACAGAGGTCGCTGGACGAACCCTGTGCTCAGGGACAGTGCTGAATGACCATCAGCCACCTCCACTTTCAGCCCAAGGGGGCCCAGGGCACCGAATGGCAGCACCGAGCAGGGAAATGTGGCAAGAGGTAAGGGAGGTGCCCCAGCCTGGGGTCACTGACAGCTCACACCCGCCTCTGCGCTGCTGTCCCTCTGTCCGTCCTGGGAGGTGGGGGGCCCAGCCAGAGCCCTGGCGTGTCCTCCACAGCAAACTAAGTACTTCCCGTCGTGGCCTCAGCCAATACTCCCATCTTTTTATTTACCTCACACACTAAAGGCTTTGAGGTAAATTCCTTTCCAAATGATGACTACATTGTCGCCTCAGAAACCGGTCTGCATTTCCCCTTTCGGTGTATTTTTAGAATATTAAGGGTTCTTACCCTGGGGTTCAGGGAGTTCATGAACCTTTGAAAGTAAATGTGAAATTCAGTGTGTGTGTGAGTGTGCATGTGCGTGTGTCTGTGCACATGCATGTGTGTTGCATTTCTGGGTGGGGGAGTTTGCAGCTTTCATCAGATTTTCAGGAGCGAGGACACGGTGCCGTAGGTGACCTATGAAAACTCCTGTTGCATCGTTTTGCCCTGTTGGTCCTAAGCCCTCAGGTCCCTCGGACGTGAGCCAACCGGAAAGCGTCACCAGATCCGTGACCACAGGGGCATCTCATGTGCTGGTCTCAGTGCTCCTAGCACAGGTGGAAGAGACTAGGGATGTGTCCTTTGTCCATGTCCTTCGGCCAAGTCAGGGGCCTTTGCTCTAAGTCGGTGCTTCTCAATGTGGAATCCCCACTTGGCAGCGTCACCTCGGGACTGGTTAGAAAAGCAAATCCTTGGCTCCCCCAGACGACCGGAAACTGGGTGGGGAAGCAACGTGGGATGAGCAAGCCCTCCGGGCGTGTGTGAGAGCCACTGCCCCAGGTGAAGACGAGGGAAGGTGAGAACAGGCTTCCGGGCCCTGTACCCCAGGAGAAGCCGGGGTACGGGGTGCAGAGAAGCATGTGTGGCTGCCTCCCACCCCAACTGGGCTCAGGGCAGATCTGAGCTGTCACGTGCTAAGTGACCTCTTTCTATTCCTAAATGCTCACAACCCATCTGCTTGTTTGGCCTACGGAAGAAATTCGTTTTCATAGCTAATATCAATATGTTGCAGCTGTGTAGGCAGAGAAAATTATTTCCATATTTCAATCACATCACAAATGAGGTGCTGCGTTCCCGAGAGGCACAGCGGGCACGGCATGCGTGATCCCTTTTGCTCCTAAGCATTTGTCAGCCTCCTGTCGGAAGAGCGCCGGTTCCAGGGGTTGGCCGGTGTTGCTGGCAAAACCCTCTGCAGAGTCCCGGGCTGCAAGGACTCCGTCCCATGGAGACAGCCTCCGTTCGGCTTCTTCAGGACAAAGACTCTTCTCAAGCAAACTTCAGAGGGAGCCCCTCCATCCCTCATCCAGACGGTGCCTTTCTGGACCCCACGCTCTCTGCAGTGTCCCCGTGTCCTCACCCTCCTCTCAGCAGCCCTGCCTCTGCTGCTGCTCCGTGGAGCCCTGCGGACACACCCAGGACGGCTGGGAGCACCTTCACGTCCCACCTCAGGACCTCCCCGCCCATGTAAACCCAGTGGACCAGGGGAGTTCCACCCCAGACCCCAGAGGGTTCCCTCTGAGTCCTCATGTCACCTGCATGTCATATTGACACTGAACCCATGGCCTTTCTCCTCCCAGTTGTCCTGCCTCTGTTTCTGGCCTCGTCATCCCCAAGATGCCAATCTGGGAGCCACCTTGGCCTTGTCCATTCTGCCACCGCACCCAACCCGTCACTGGTTCCTACAAACACTGAACAGTCTGATTAGTTACCAACAAGCTAATGGGATTCAGAACCCCATATCTTCCACTAAATTTCAGCAATGGATCACTGTGCCTCAGCTTCTAGAACATATATGGTGACATGAGAATAGCTCCCACCCAGGCAGCCTGTGCTTCTTCAGACCCACTATGTGCTGGTACCTGTGCCGGGAATGTTCCCAGAGCCCTGAACCATCGGCATTGCCAGGCCAGGACTGGGGAGCACAGCAACCCTGATGCCACGTCCTGCTCCCTGCGGTTGATTCTGTACCGCAGAGCCTGAGGGTGGTCTCTACGGCTCATCGACTGGTGTCACTGCATCATTTGGTGAGAACCAGTGTGTGGAGACATGTGTTCCTATCACCCAGGCTTTGCTCTTTGGCCTGGGGTTTCTGTCCCCAGACCTTCTTGCCACGTGACTCCTGCTGTGACATGGGGCAAGGACTTCCCTTCTAGGTCCCCAGACTCCCGGAAGCATCTGGATATTAGTTCACTTTCAGAGAAACGTGCATCTCAGAGCAAGAATGTTGGGTGCCGATGGTCCATGAGTCTTGGAGTCAAAGTTCAGGGAGAGGGTGTGAGGAGCCCTTGGAGGCCCAGGCAGATGTTGGGATCGCAGAGAGCGGTGTCGGCCCGCTGTTGTCCCTGCCCCCCGCCCTTCCCCCCGCCCCATTCAGGTTAGATGGAGAGGCTGGTACCACACAGGGGCCGCCTCCGTCAGGGGACCATCCTGCTTCCAGACATCAAGTGAGCATATTAGAGGTTTATTTCCTAAAGAAAAAATAATAATACTTAGATCTTATACGGTGCTTTTCATCTTCAAAGCAGTTTCACGCACAGAGCAGTAAAAAGAGATGCAAACTTATAAAAATAACACTCTAAAGATGTCTGGGGATTACGAACATGCCATAAGTAGAATTAAATTGCAGTGATACTAGAAGTGTTATTTTTATGCCTACAAAACTTTAAGTGCAGGTTAACTATAGGAAATACGACTCATATATTTAATGTCTGTATTTTAAAGCAATCATCAGCTATGCATCACTGTCCGGCCTCCGATTGTGTCCCTGTGGCCTCAGGTAGATTTGAGTTTCCTCAGGCAGAATCTCCGTCCTGCCTTCCATTACCACAGCCCTGCGGGATCCCACTTCCTGTCTCACCGTAAGGGACAATGACAATGGTCTTTCCTTTCTATAATCTCCCCTGTGGGAAACACACTGGGCTTTGAAGACAGAGATGTCGCTCCAGGATCCATCAGCCGTGTGACAACAGACAAATCGGGGAGCCTCTCCGAGCCTCAGGCGAAGGTCCAACATGTGAACTGTCTGCCATGAGTCCTCCCACCTCTCCCAGAGGCCGTCAGAAAAATCCGAGTCCAGGAGCTTTGCAGCCTCAGCGATGTACTCACGATGATTTTCCTGCTGCTCCCACTGGTGGCCTCTGCCCACTTTCTCTCCAAGCTCCTGACCTCTGGCCTGTGTGGCCATCAGCTCGGAAGACTGGAAGAGCCCTGAGGCCCGGGAACCCATTTCTACAACTGCCCTTTGTGCAGGAAGCGTCCAGACTGTTAACTGGGAACCACCTGGGACTTGTGCCACAGGCCCACCCCTGCTGCCACCTTACTGCCACCAAATCCGGTTTATCACTGGGTGTCACAGACGTGGACACTGTCACTGTTAGCTACCAAAACATTATTGAAAACGCTCACATCATTTATCAAATGTCAGAAGTGAATCGCCATGCCACATATTTTAGAAAAGGTTCTGACTGAATTGGGTGACGTCCTGTCCCGCACAACTGAGTGCTGGGGTCCCCGCTGTGTGGACCCCACTTTGTCCTGCACCCAAGTGGGCCTGGTGTTTCTCTCCCAGACCTACTCCATAGCTTAGGCTGGTTTCGGACCCTGGGGAAGACCCCTGCCTTGTGCCCACGGCCACACCGCAGTGTGTCCCCACCCCAGCCCTCCGTACCTCAGTGGGGCACATACAAGTGGGGAGACTTGAACTGCTTTTACTCACAACACTTGTGACACCAAACGTGTGCCATTTTCACACGAACAAGCAACTCCAAGCCCCTGGACGCCACCGGGCGCCCTCTAGTCCATGCAGTTCTGACGCCGGGAACCCAGCGTCAGGGGCAGAACCCACAGGTTAAGGGCTCCGCCCCGCAGAGCGCCCTCTGCAGACACCAGTCCCAAGTGAGCGCCCGGCTGCCCACGCTTCCATCCCCCTTGGCTACAAAGGCGAGGGTTCCCACGCCGCCTCCTCGGGTCCAGTAATTTGCCAGAACAGCTCACAGAACTCAGGAAAGCACTTCAGTTACTATAACTGGTTTATTAGAAAGGACGTGACTCTGGAACAGTCAGATGGAAGAGACGCAGAGCGCAAGGTCTGGCGAGGGGGAGTCTCCACCACCTCTGGGAACACCTCCCTCCCAGCCTGGGGCTCCCTGAGGCCGTGGTTTTGGGGTTCTTGTGGAGGCTCTTTACAAAGCACGATTGATGGAATCATTAGCCATCGGTGATTAAGTCAATCTGCACCCCCTTCCAGTCCCTGGGGGCTGGGGGTGGGGCTAAAGGTTCCACCCCTCTAATGACGTGGTTGGTTCTCTGGGCTGCCTGCCCCCACCGTGAGCCTGTCTAGAGGGCCCCAGACACCAGTCATCTCCCCAGCACACGAAAGACACTCTAATGCTCCAGCTTGCCCAAGGGGGTTGCTCTGACAACCTTGGACGTCCGCCTCCAGGGCATTGGAGTAGGTCACCGTGCCCCATGGGCGGGGCTGGCTCTGCCCGCACATCTGTCCTGTGCAGAAATAAGGTGGACTGGGTTTAACCCAGTGCCAAGGCGAGTGTGGCGGTTTTTGTCCTGCAGTAGGCCAGCTGCCCGCCCACCTCAGGGGAGGGCATGCCAGGTGTACAGGGCAGGGACCTGTCAGGTCCGGGAGCAGCGGCAAAGGCTCCATGGCACCTGAAGAGACCTCTGGGGACAGTGTAGCCTGTCATTCATGGAGGACGCCAACCTCCAGGACGGAGCGCTTTCACATGTTGTCGTGCTCGCTCGCCCACCCAGGGGGCTCGATGACCAGCAGCAGCACAAAGCACGTGGTGTTTGGTTAAAGGACATGGAACCTGCCCTGGGGGTGGTGACACCCGCACACCAGGCTTGCTTCATGGAAGGCTCAGGTCACTCCTCAGCTGCTTCTTAGGCCCAGAGACCCGGAGACGGCTGTGGCAGGGCTGGGCAAAGGGACAGGGGCGCCTCACTGCAGGTGCCAGCTCGAGCAGCTCTGCCTGAGCCAGCGGCAGGGTCTCCCCGCCCAAGGCTTCCTCCATGGCTGAGGGCTCTTCCTCCACTGAACAGTACAACCTGGAGGCGTAACGTAAGAGGTGTCTCCTCTTTCTGCACTAGTAGTGAGCCCACCTGGGAGGGCACAGGATGGCTTGAAGGGCTCTGGTGTCTCTGACAGGTTAGCTGCCAGCTGCCAGATCCACATGCCAAGGAGGGCAGCCTCGGGGGCACCCAGGAGGCCCTGACCGGCAGTGTCCATGGAGCCTACAGCTACAGTGAGAATGCGAGACAGAGGTGGTGACATGAAGTTTGACAGAAAATGCACTGGGCCAGGAGTGACAATCTGAGGTCCTTTTATGAAAGGCAATAGAACACTCACACATTTGGAGGTTAGGAGGCACTCATGAGGCATGACTTGTGAGCAATAATACGTCTTTGTTGAGTTAAGCCATTGAAATTCTGGGGGGGATTGATTATTGCACCCAAACATCGCCTGACCTAATATGTCATAGACAAAGGAGATGATGGAACAAGGGACAGTGTGTTTGGCATTGGGTGGAGAGGGGAAGAGTGGCTCAGGACGGGCCTTTGAGCGACTTTCACTGAGTAAGTTTGGTGACTCCACACAGGCTTAGACACAACGGCCAAGGGAAAGCCGCAGAAATATCCTGAGCATCAGCAGGTATCATCAAGCAGGTGGCCACGGTCACGTACAAACGGACCTGAAAACGTGCGCCTGTGTGGCAGTCACACTCCGTGGCATTCCGCTTCGCTCTGTCCAGTTTGCCCGGTGCCCGAGGGGTGCTGCACATGCGCGGTGCGGGGTGCGTCCCTCTGGAGCGCCCTCGTTACCTAGAGGCTTCTGTGTGGACCCATTGCACGTGCTTTCCTTCCATCGTAACGCGCCCAGTCTGCTCTCACCTACGGCCAGAAGGCTTCCCGGCTCTCCCTGTGGAAAGCAGCCTGTCTGTCCCTTGCACTCCGTCCAGCATTCAGGATAACTGCCTACATGGCTTATGTCCCCTTCATGTCTGTCAGTGGCTGCACTGAGTTACTTATGTATGCGCCCAGGCTGACGGGCAGAAAGCTGAAAGGAGAGACGCTGGTACCACAGCATGAATCCCCATGTAGATTCTGCAGGAAGGAACAAGAGGGGTCGAGGAAAGGCAGCACACCTTCCCAGAAAGGAAGTTTCTGGAAGGGCCCTACTGCCTTTTACAGCTCGCCCGGAGCTGGGGTCTCCAGCTTGCACAAGCACACCCACCCCCTAAAGATCCCAGGGCTTCTATCTCGCACCATCACGAAATCACGTCCCGCAGAGGTTTGGGCGACCCACCCTTGGGAAAGGCATGGAACCTAAGAACTGAAGTGCGGGCGCCCGGCCTGCACAGACCTGTGGGAAATCGGGGCAGCACTTGGCTCTCACACACCTCCAGCCCTCACACCTGCGGTCTGGCTGGATCGCACATTGACAAACTGGGAACTGCTGGGGATGTGAACGGCATACTATAGGCTCTCGCTCTCGGAGAGTGTCCCCAGGAGGGCGGACTCCGAGGGGACTCAGGAGGGGTCCCTGCAGGAGATGACGAGTGCTCTACAAGGCGGTCAGTGTGTGGATGAGTGGATGAGTTCTAGTCGTCCTAGGTTTATTCAAAAACATTTCCCTGTCAACGTATGTGCTACGGAGCAGTGCTTGCCGTCGGCACTGGGATGTAGGGGAAACCTGGAAAGAGTGGACTTGGTTCAGATGTCAGATCACCAGGTATTGGGGTGCTGGGCTTCAACACGCTGACCAGACAATGGCAGTGATGTGGCTGGCCCCAGCTTTTCTCTGGGGGTAAGAATCTAAGCAGTGAGTCCTCTGTTGTAGGACCCTTCAGCTTGTTTCTTGTCCTGTCCTGGTGTCATCTCGATGGCACCTGCTGCTGCTCTGTGAGCCACACAGGCCTGGAATGTCCACATCCATGCTGGCCTTGGCCAGCCCGCACCAGACTGGCCTTTCTCTCATTTCAGAGCTCCTTTCCCCATAGGCGAAGTTCCCAGTATCTCAGCCTTCCAAAGCTTAACGGGTATTTTCACAATTAGACTTTCCTGAGTGTGCTTCTGCTGTACTCATGGCTCCTAGGTGTAATGTCCCAGGTGTGTGCAATGTGGGCAGGCCAGAGCCCATGGCAGGGGGAACCTTCTGCTAAACTCACGGACGCAAATGCGTTCCCTTTACAAGCAAGGGGAGCTGAGGTCACCAGCCTCCCAACTCTAAACAGAAAAAG
This sequence comes from Rhinolophus ferrumequinum, assembly GCF_004115265.2. Taxonomy (NCBI): domain Eukaryota; kingdom Metazoa; phylum Chordata; class Mammalia; order Chiroptera; family Rhinolophidae; genus Rhinolophus; species Rhinolophus ferrumequinum. The sequence continues at coordinate 1,579,853 of NC_046299.1, forward strand.
AAATGGCTTTATCCTAGCAGAGTGCTCCCTGGAAGTGTGGGCTCACCTGACCTTTGCTCCAGGGCAGCTCACGTGTTCTACTACTGGCCACCCCACATCTGAAGGGGTACGATGGCCCCTGCACGTGGCACCTAAGTAGACAGATTTCCCCTGGGCTTCCACATGCGACTTGAATGTTGATGTGCTCAGAGAACATGCCCTGGAGTCAGTGTCTCTGTAGGATTAGACTTTTCCAAAGGCAGAGTTCACTTACTGACAATGGTGCGCACATGAAAATATAGATTTTTTTTTTTTGCCAAGAACTTGGTTGACTTGGTTCTGACTTCCGGGTATTATATTACTGATATTGTTCACCCAATTTCCAATATTTTGCAGCCGAGTTAGAAGACACACAATTACCTAAAACTCAAAGGCAAAATAAGGGGAGAGATCCATAAGCAAAGAAGCATTTTTCCCTTCTCTGTGAAAATTATAGTGCTCTCCAAAGGGCAGAGGAGAAAAATGCATCATTCCTGCTGAAAATCCAATGGTCTAGTAGAAAATTTTACATGGACTCTGCCTGACACATAGAGCTTTCAGCGATAATTTTCAGAGAGGAAATCTTGCCATTAAGTCTGGTGCTTATCGTGTAAGGTACAATATTGCAGCAGCTTTTCCCCGTGAGGGGTACGGAGTGGGAGGCAATGCAGAGAGCAAAGCCAGTAAAGGGGCTTGTCTGAGCCCGTGTTGTTCCCCTGTTGAGCCCGTGTTGAGCCCGTGTTGAGCTTGCTAGGCCTGCACAGCTCTAGGGGAGCTTCCGGTCTCTGCTGCCTCTCCTTGCCGGTGACATATGAGCATCTTAGCAGGGAGCATCTGGAGACAAAGCCGTAACTCACAGGAATGGCACCAATGTGGAGAGTGGAGCAGGATTCTCTCATCAGCGCAGCACCCCGCCATCCACTCCAAAGGGCAGCCTTGGCCTTGCAAAGGAAGCCGGCCCACAGCAGTTTCCCGAGATGCCCTTCTCACACGGGCCTGGACTGGAGTCGTCCAAAGAGGTGTCAGTGTGACATGTGCAGGACAGACTGAAAGGAGGGGCGTATTTCTCTGAAGGCAGCTGCAGACAGGATGCGGGCATAGGTGAGGTTCTTAGCAGCCTGGGAGTTGAGTTTCTTGCACATACCCTGTGGAGTCCAAAAGCCTGAAACAGGGAGTGGGAATTCCTAGAGGTTCCTGAGACTAGAGAGGACAGGGAGAGCCCAAATCTGTGCCGTGCCATATGTATTCCTGGGGACGTGGCAATGACCTTGAGAAGGTCACTCTTCTTACAAAGCTCAAGGCTACCACTTAGGTGGACACAGAAATAAAAGTAGGTGCATTATCATGAGATGTACATCACAAAAGAGGCTTGAGTCAGATGCTAAGGGAGCAAAGGAATGCCCTACAGGTGAGGGCAGGTCTCCAAAGGGTGGAGACATCTAAACATGGATGAAGTGGGGACAGTGAGCTCTCATGTTTGGTGTACTCCAGAAAGGCATGCTGAAACATATTCCCCATTAATAATTAAGCAGACTCATGAAATACGGACAGGATCTATATGCAGACAACTACAAAACTTGATGAAGGAAATCAGAGATTTACATAACTGAAATACGTTCATTGCTTATGGACTACAAGACTCAATATTGTTAAGATGTCAACTTCTCCCAAATTTGTCTATACATAAAGCACGATCTCATTCAAAATACCAGCATGTTATTTTTGTGGACACTGACAAACTGGTTTCAAAGTTTCTATGATAAGTTAAAAGACCAAGACTGGTCAACACAATACTGAAGAAAAACAAAATTGGATACAATCTTACAAGAGAGTCCTCGAGACAGGCTGGTATTGGTAAAAGAAGAGAAACAGATCAGTGAAGCAGAGGAGGAAGCCCAGGAATAAATCCACACAAATACAGCCATCTGATCTTTGACAAAGGAGCAAATGGGATTTAATAGAGAAAGGACAATCTTTTCAACAAAAGGGAGCTGAACTAACTGGACTTCCGAAACGAGTCTGACAAACCCACCGCAGCCAAGCCAACCAGGCCAACATCTCCTGTCATCAGTCACGTCGATGGTACGTACCTTTAATGAAATGGCGCTTTGTTTCTGTAATCTTCCCCCCAAACTCATCACCCGACTCTAATCATGCAAAAACTACCAGGCCAATTTCTATGGAGAGGCATGCTAAAAATACCTGATCGTACTCCTCAAAATTGTCAAGGTCACACATAATAACTAAATGGAATCTGGAATCTGGATGGCATCCCGGTAGAGAAAGGATATCAGGCAAAGACTCAGGAAATCTAAACAAACTATGGACTTTTGTTAATAATTTTGGACATTTTTTTCATTAATTGTGATGACTATTAATATATTGTACTAACCCAGATGTGAATAATAGGGGAAGTTGTGAATGTCACGTGTAGGACTCTATAGGATATCTTCTCATTTTTCTGTAAATCTAAACTGTTCTAGAAAATAACAATAAAAGAGAGAAAAAAAAAGAGAAAAGAACACCTATTTATTTTTAAAAATTACCCAGAAATGAGGAAGGAGCCCACGTCGGTTATGTATCACCGGCAACAGAAAAGCTCGTCTGTGTTCTCGCTGTCAGGATGCAAAGTAAATGAGTAGAGGGCTGTCACACATGCGTTCCTCAGAAGCAAATTCTCCAGGTCTGCTTCTGCTTAAGTTTGTTCTGAAACTGCTCAACTCCAGAGCCAACGTGGGCTGTGGAGTTGCTTCCTGAAATGTACCATGGCGAGAAGAGAAGCTGTCAGTGAACCGCTGGGAAACTGGGCGAACTTGCCGTGAGCGTGTCCAAGGGTCGCCCTGGCGTGGGGGGATGTTCAGGACATTTACCACTGGGAAGCTTTTCTTTCCCCATCAGATGCAGAGGAAGGACCAACCATGCCCTCCTGTCCTCGAAACGAGTGGGGTCACCAAGAGGATGTCGGGGCGCGTTCCAGAATTGCAGATGAAACTTCCGGTGATCATTCCAGAGCATCCCTGAAATCAGGCAGATGAGTCTCAGTCCACACCACTGTCGACACCCTGCCACCTTCCCCGGGATGCTCACAAGTGTCTCTGCAACGATAGCCCATCTGCTGACGGAGCCCCAGAGCTAAGTGCCCAGAGGGAGTCTGTCTGCTCACGTGCACACCTCAAGGGTCCCCATGCCACCACCTGGGCTCGGCCTCAGGCTGTGGGTGTGGAAACATGGAATGTCTTTAAGCCTCAGTTACCGCTCTATAAAATGCGACCTCATAGCGTGGGTGTGAGAATTCACGTAAGGACCGAGCACGGATGTGGGCATATGTATATTCAGTGCTCAGTACAGCCTGAGCAGTCTTGTTTTCTCTGCGTAATAAAGAACATGAAGCTTGGATACAGTTTGCTCTACGCAGCTGGTGCTGAGAACTGAGTGTAGGCAGCGTGTTCTCTCCTGGGTTCACCTTAGCCACGTTTGCAGGATGGTTGAGAACAAAGGCGCTTACCCCCCAGCACCGGCCTGCGGGCGGCAACGGGGGTGGGGAGGCTCTGGGCTGACGTCTCTTCTCTTCGTGCTGTTCACAGAAATGACCGAGGATCTCTTGAAAGATGCTGGTGACTTCTTTGTACGTGTGTTTGGGAGTTGGAGGCAGGTGGGACAATATTCCAGACCATTTTGGGCCCAGAGGTTCAAATATTCTTTCTTTCACTGAAACATGCCTTTGTGGTTAGTTTCTCTTTATTATGATCACCCCGGTTCAGACCCTTCCCCTCAGCTCAGCAGCATGAGGAGGGGTCTTGCCTGCTCCTCAGGAAGTCTCTGCACCCTCCTCCTCCCAGGGCCTTTCTGCCAGGTTACGTGCTCCACCCGACATCCCCCAAGGACCCACGTCCTGCATGTCAGCCTTCAGGAAACACCCTGCTGTACTCAGGTCATCCTCACGGAAGGGACAGTTTCCTCCTGGCCAAGGACATCTTATTTATTCACACATTGAACGGCTGACTTTTTCATCCTTTCACGAGAACCTCAAGACTGCCAGGCTCTGGGGAGCTGGAGCAATGAGACGGGGCAAAGGGTCAGGTGGGGACACAGATGCGGAACCACCCATGGTGACGCCCAGATAACAGTGACATGTCTGGGGAGGGCTAATGCCACTGGAAGATCAGGACAAAGGTCTGATTCAACAAGCATCTCCTCGAACCTGAGCCAAAGGAGCTGCCATCTCGACAATAAAACAGGAAAAAATGATGTGGAATGTGGCAAAACTTCAGGAAGGCAGAGGTATAGCTTCCACATGTGAGAAAAATGAGATAAATTGTGACATTTTGATGAAACGTCTCGATGGTTGAAAGATACAGTATTTTTATGGTGCTGCAGGTACATTGTAATTGATCAAAAAAGTCCTTCTACATGGAAAGCATTCAGGTCCATATTTGATCTGGACCATAAATCATGTTGATTGTGTCTCTCGGTTCACATGCCTGACGAGCAGAGTATTGAGAAAGTTTTTGATGGATTTGCTTACTTTTCTCAGATCTCTGAAAGTAGCCATGGACTGTAATTCATTCATCACATCCAGGGAGATTGAGGCCAGCTCCCGAGGCACCTGGTTTAAGATATTCAAGGTAGGAAAGCATGCGAACTGCCCTGGGCTGGGGGCTCCCCAAGGAGCACGGGGCCTGACAACACAGCGACCCACAGTAGTGTCGTCCCCGCCCCGCGGCCTGGCCTGTCCACACGCAGCTCAGGGCTCGTGTGGGTCCCATCCATGGAGCCTGCACTTCCATCCACGTGGCTTCCAGTCCGGCACTGACACTGCCTGTTGGGTGGATGTTCTTCCACTAGAGCTGCCCATTGGACAGACCCAAAAGGTGGTGCCACGGTGTCACTATGCCAGGGCTTCTCTCTGGGTCAAGCATCCTAGGAGCCCAGGGTGAGGAGCTAAAGGCAAATCCCACCTTTGAAACTTAGGCAAGTTTGCCCCCCTTACTCCCGTGGCTTCACAGGCGTCCAGCCCGTCTCAGGAAGGGAGGGGATACTCAGGAAGTTTCAGTGATGTGTGTCGTCTCCAAGTCTTGTCTCCCTAACCCGAGTGCAAGTCCTACCCCTTGGGTCACCATGACAGCCCATCCTGGGAGAGCTTTGGATGCTGGCGTTTCTGAAATACTTTTCTTCTGAGGACTTCCCAAGGTTTTAGGATCTATATCACCAACTAATCTAAGTTGTAGACATTTCCAACCATTCTCAACGTGAAGCTAGAAGTCCCCTTGTCACTCCCACCAACATCCAGCTTCCATGGCCATGTGACTTGTAATTAATTGGCTCATTTATTCATTTGACAAGTCTGGTGTGAGCACCAGTGTGTACCAGGTGCCGTCCTGGGAGCCAGGGGCTGAGAGTAAATCAGACCAGGCTGTGTCTCCACCAACCTCATGTGCTGATGGCGGAGGCGGACTGCTTTCACAGAAATATAAAACAAATGGATGCATGCCATAAACAAAAATGGGTGCACACCTTAATTTTTGAGAAAATCTATAAGCAGTATAAGCAGAAAGAGGGAACAATGAAAGAAATTCGTACATGGGTAAGGAGGCTCGACTACAACTATGAAGGGGATTTTACAGAAAGAAAGGACTTATTTTCCATCCAAGGCTGAAATATTATACTGATATTATAATGATGAGTCCTGGTGTCTGTACTCCCACGTTCATGGCCACTATTCAAAGGAGGCCAGTTATAAGTGTCAGGATAAAACCCCTTCTCTTGTGGGGCTTACGTTCCAGTGGGGAGGAGAGTAGAATGTGTATGTATGAAGTACCCACACACATCTTGAGGAAAGACCTGCTGGGACTAGGACCCATTCACTCAGGTATTCTCCAACCCCATGCTCTTTCAACTCTGCTACGCTGCCTGGGGAACAAATGGCACAGGAGGTGGGAGATGAGCTAGCTGCAGGCCACAGACCAGGACACTCACTGCAGACCCTTGGGCAAATTGGAGCTTTTCTTGTCACCTGCCAGGAGGTAGGACTGACCCCAATGCACAGAACAGAACTAAACCTGCAGAAATGGTACAACGGGTGTAAGTTCAGGCAGGGAGATCACCGGGAAAGTCTGAGAGAAGCAGTAAAGACCCACAGCCTCAGTGCAGTTAAGGGGGGCCATCGAAGTCTTTATGACAAAGATGTACAAATAAAAACGGAATTTGGAAGAGCAGCGGAAACTTTCCCCAGTGAGACAATCATCCCTGGGAAAATTCTTTTTAAAATAACCATTAAAGTCTCTGGGAACTTTAAGAGCATACTCTGGGAGTCTAAGAGCATACAGCAAATAGAGAAACACTTGTTCAAGAAAGTTTATTGAATGTCAAGTCCACATGGGACATTCTCTAAGATAGAACATATGTCAGAATCTAAAATAAGCATCAATAAATTGACAAGGAATGAAATCATTCAACGTATGTTTAATAAAATTAGAAATAAATAGAAGGAAATTTGGTAAACTTACAAATGTGTGGAAATGAAGCCACACACTTCCAAATAATGAGTGGATCAAAGAATAAACCACAAGAGAAATTAGGGAACATTTTAAGATGAATAAGGATGCAAACACAGCAAGCCAGAGCTAATGAAGTGCATCTAGGCTGTGTTTAGAGGGAGATTTATAGCTATAACCTCCTATGTTAATAAAGAAAAAGCTCTCAAATCATTCACCTAATCTTACATGTTAGGAAATAACAAAACCCAAAGCAAGCAGAGAGGCTTACAGATTAGAGTGGAAATAAATGAAACCAAGAATAGAAAAATAAAGGAAAATCAACAAAAACACAATAGGTTCTTTGAAAAGATCAACAATATTGGGAAACTTCATTAGATTACAAAAAAAAGAGAGACACACACAAATTAAGAAAATCAGGATAAAGGAGGGGACATCACTACAGACTTTAGAGAAATGAAAAAGGATTATAAAGGAATACTATGAGCAAGTGTATGCCAACACATTAGATCACTTAGATGAAATGGAAAAATTTCTAGAAAGACACAAATTACCAAAAATAAAGAAAATTTGAATAGGTCTACAGCAAAGAGAAAAGTTACCACAAAGAGAATTTGGTAGCATTCACGAGGCCCTTATGATTTTACTAGTGAATTCTACCAAATATTTAAAGAATTAATACCAATTCTTTGCAAACTCTTCCAAAGTTAGAAGAGGAAGGACCACCTCCTAACTCATTCTGTGAGCCGAGTATTACTCTATACCCAAAATCAAAGACTTAAAAAGCTCAGAAGAGTACAAAGCCAGATCTCTTACAAATAATGACTCGAAAATCCTCACCAAAATAATGGCTAACTGAATCCAGGAACACATACAAATAAGTATACACCGTGTCCAAGTATAGATTATTCCATGAAAACAGATTGAGTTAACATTTGAAAAATCATTTAACATAATACACTAAATCAATGGAACAAAGAAGTAATCATACGTCATCACAACAATAGACACAGTAAAAACCAGTAACTTTCCATGATAAAACTAAAAATAACTTGGAATAGAAAGGAATTTCCACAATCTTATAAAGAAAATCTGTGGAAAATCCACAGCTAATCTTAATGGTGAAAGTCTGAGTGCTTTTCTCCTAAGAGCAGGAACAAGACAAGAATGTCAGCTCTCAGCAATTCTATTCCACATTGCACTGGAAGTTCTAGCCAGGGCAATTATGAAAAAAAAAAAAAGCAATTAATATTGGAAGGGAAGAAGTAAAGCTATTTTCAGCTGTAGATGACATCATGTTCTTTTTAGAAAATCCTAAGAAATCATAAGAAACACTTTTAGAACTACTAAAGGAGTTCAGTGAGGTTGCAGGATACAAGATCAATATACAAAAAATATCATATATATATGTTTGCTAGCAATGAAAAATCCAAAATTGAAATAAATAAAACAATTCCATTTACAATAACATAAAAAAAACCATTTAACAATAAATCTAGCCAGAAGTGCAAGACCTATACACTGAAAATTATAGAACATTTCTGAAAGAAATTAAAGAGGACCTAAGTAACTGTAAAGACATTCTGTGTTCATGGGTTAGAAGGCTTGGTATTATGAAGATGATGACATTTCCCAAATCCATAGATCAAGTGCCATCTCTATCAAAATTCCAATGGCCTCTTCTTTGGGTGATGAAAAGTTCTACATTTAGATTATGGTAATAGTTGCACAAAACTGTGAATCCATGAACAAAACCTCTGAATTGCATACTATAAATGGGTGAATTGCATGCTATGGAACTATACCTCAATAGAGTTACAAAAACTAATAAATTTGTAAATAGAATATTGGTCACATACGATAGAAGAGATTCTGAGGACGAGGAGATATCTATAATTAAGAAATAACCAACAAGGGGCCGGCTCGGTGGCTCAGGCGGTTAGAGCTCCGTGTTCCTAACTCCGAAGGCTGCCGGTTCGATTCCCACATCAGCCAGTGGGCTCTCAACCACAAGGTTGCCAGTTCAATTCCTCGAGTCCCACAAGGGATGGTTGCCAGCGCCCCCTGCAACTAACAACGGCAACTGGACCTGGAGCTGAACTGCACCCTCCACAACTAAGATTGAAAGGACAACAACTTGACTTGGAAAAAATCCTGGAAGTACACAATGTTCCCCAATAAAGTCCTGTTAAAAAAAAAAAAAAAGAAAGAAAAGAAATAACCAAGAAGAGTTCCGGTCAAGATGGTAGAGTAGGTAAACGCTGTGCTCACCTCCTCTCAGGACCACATCAATTACACCTAAACCACAGAACAACCATCACTGAGAATCACCTGAAATCTAGCTGAACTGAAGCCCGACAAGTACGGACATACACAGAACCACCTTGACACTGGCAGGAGGGGCAGAGACACAGAACGGGCTGGTCCCACACCTGCCCATTAAAAATGAGACCATTAAAAACCAGCAGGGTTGCCTCAGCTTGGAGGGTCGTCCCCCCCACCAGGAGGAGCGAGGGGTCCCAGCCCCTCCCCAGCCCAGGGTTCCAGTGCCAGGGAGAGAAGCTCCCATCACTTCTGGCTGTGAAAACCAGCGGCGTTTGTGGCTGAGTGAGACGAGGGCAGCTGCACTGGCAGGTGCTCCTCCTAAATGGCCGGCGCACGGACTCACCTGCTGACGACTCAGTGCTCTGAGCTCCAGCGCTGGGGGAGCCGCTGGGAAGGCGACGGGATCATACGGGGAGGAACTGGGTTGTCTGGCCTCAGGGTGATGGCTGGAGGGGCAGCTTTGTCCTGACGGAGGAGCTGGCGGAAGTCGTTGTTTCTGTTGAGCCCGCCCCTCCCCGTGTGCAGACGCACGAGGCACCCAGACGCACGCACAGACGCAGACGCACGCACGCAGACGGCATACCTGAGTCCCCATCAAACTGGCTAACTCAGTTGGCTCCTCCCTGGTGATACTGAGACCACACCCCACCCAACTTTCAGGCACACGCAGGCCACCTCCAGTGGCTTTTTCATACAAACCACCTGCCTTGGCTCCTGCTGCAGACTTTCCTAAAGTCTCTCAAAGGTTCCAGGAGCCCAAACAAGCAGCATCTGATTGAGCATGTCCTGTACCTCTGGCTGAGCAGCCCTAAGCCTGGCAGTAGCGGCAGCTGGCCTTGGTTCACAGCTTGGCCTCCCAAGGCACCACATGGGCAGTGGCCAACTCTGGATTGCTTTGTGCTCATGTCAGGTGTCCCCAGGGCAAGGTATAGACTGTGACTGAACTTGGCCTGCAGTGGGTCCCCTCCCAGAAGGCCTTGGGGTGGCACACCCAGTGATCAGCTTCAGACTGGGCCAGAGCATCATCCAACCACCTCCAAGAACAACACAGCCAAAGGGAAGACTGGGCAGGCCCCAGAGTCCTGCTAAAGCGAACCCTGCTCTGTAGGGTCAGCCCGTGCACAGCAGCTCCTCCAATTCACATGGGGGTCACTTTGTAATTCATATAAATATGAATCCCTGATACGCCCGAAACTAACAGGGTATTATATGTCAATTATACATCAAATAAAAAAAGCTTCTTCAATATACAAATATCTTCCCCACTTAATTGCTTAAAAGACTGGAGAATGGTTTGGCACAACCAACTATGATTATAACAGAACGACATTGAAGCAATGCTAGGAAAACAGCCACTGGGGCACCAAAATGAGACTCGGCCCACTTGATGCTTTTGGCTAGTTGTGCCTCGGGGATTCGTGGGTAAATAGCTGACTCAGATATCCACAGACACCCCCAATCCTGTTACAGACTGGCTTCTTGGGCTCATGGTATGTTCAGGGTTAAGCATCCCATTAGAAAACAGTTGCCCAAAATGGAATCTCCTTTCTATTTGTGATTCAGGAAAGATGAAGGAATGGCCTGGAAATCCTAGCAGAGAACAGATCCCCAGAGATATAACCTTCAGAATCAGATTACGGAAATGAGACGATGGGGTTGAGATGAATCTCTGAATTGTGGGCCACCGACGTCTACTTCTCCCTGGGTCGGGGACTCTAATCGAGGTAATTTTCGGTAAGTGTCACAGAGGTCATATGCATGTGATTTCACAGCGACCGAGTCCCCCCATCCTGCCTCCCGTAATCACAAAGCCATTGTTCTCCATACATCATCATTTTCTATTGAGCTTTCATAATTTCTGCCATTCTCGAGAAATTGCAAAATACTAAAAATGTCCTTTTTTAAGTCATTTCTGTCCCCCCGCCCCCGGTTAAGCAAAGCTTACATTTCCTCAGGAAGGGATTGAGGGTAGACCCAACAGCCCATGGACAGACTGGCCAGTCTCAGTCAGCTGCTGCCCCTGGGTCTCCTTGCAAAGTTATCTCATCATGGTATTAGCTCAGAGGACAGCAACCGGTCTTTCGAGAGTCCCTAGGAAGCACCTAGCAGACTGTCTTTGCTCTCAGAAGATCCCCAGGGTTGCAGGGGACCACAGTCCTAACTAATCCATCACTTCCAGAGTTCTCTCTGATCTGCCAGAGCTGGACTCATTCCAGAGGCGAAAGCAGGCCTCCCATTTAGTCCCCAAACAGGCACTTTACCTGGAGGAAGTCCTCCGGGCTGCTTCTGCATGCTTCCTGCTGAAAGAAAACATTAAAAGGAGCCTGAGACGCAGCTGAAGGAGGAACCCAAGTGATGCCCAGCAGAGCTACCTTCAAACAGGGCCAGCCCTGAGGGCCGGTGGCTTTATTGCCAGCTTCTGACTTGGAAAGGCGCCTTGCTCTCCCTGGCAGCAGCATGAGGTTATAACACATGCCCGCCCGCGTAGGGGAGGAGGCTGGCTTGCATGCCCTGGGGACAGGGAGCTTAGCTTCACCTGGAAGACACTCACGTGCTGGTCACACAAAAGGGGAGCCCACCAGGCTTACAGCCCACGTCACAGGGTTGCCGTCCGGTGGCTCCATTCTCCCTCAGATCAGTCACCAGGCTGACAGCCTGGGACACATAAATCTGATGGAAGCCATCACCATGCGAATCATGCAGCAGGAGAAACGAAGAACACCAGGCACATGTTCACCCCGACCTGCAAAGCCACGCAGTTCTACTCAGTGTCAGGACAGTGCAGGAGAAACCTTCCCTAGATTAATTCATCGCGTCCAGACAGGGATTTGAAGTGAAGCGTATTTCCAGAACAGATGGACTCTATTATTCCTCAAACGACTCTTGTTCCATAGTTCATGCCAGTGTGAGTGCCCCTCCAGGAGGAGGACTCCTCGCCTTGCGTGGGTGGAGTGTCCTCTACACTAATGTCTGGACAACAAAGGAGCTCTCTGGACGCACCAGTGCTGGGACACCACGCGTCCTTAGGGCAGCCCTGCAGGCTTGCCGGACGGAGGTGGGAGGCAGGCCGAGTGCCATGCTGACCTGAGTCTGGGGTGAGGAGGGGCAAGCCAACCCACAGGGAGGGCCACAGTGGAGAGGGAACGTCACAGAGACAACGGGCACATACACCCACCCTCTGCTCCATGTCCCCAGACGACAGAATCTCCGCTGCTGACCAAAGGGTTCCAGCTGAGCTTGGGTGAGAAAAATGGGAACCAGGGCTGGCGCAGAGGACAAAATACTCCCAAAATGCAGTGTGGCACACGTGAAATCTGGCTTTTGCTCATCTGTCAAAAAGGATGGGCCAGTCTTGCTTGGGGAGCTTGTCTGTTACATACACCCTGTAAAGTAAACCTTTTCCAATGAAACAATCCTTAACGTCGTTAGGGAGTTGTGCTGAGAAGCGGAGGGATGAGGGCTGTGCCCCGAAAGTCCTCATCATTATCCAACACAAAACACCTTCCAGGCACGGCTTTGGAAGGCCCAGCTCCTGGCCCAGCCGTGGGCTGGGGCTCGGGGGTCGCCCCAGGCACAGGGTCCTGTGAGGCTTCCGTGTGTGTCACTTGGTGCTTCCAGGCCCTCTCCACCCGAGAACATGCTCCCATCTGTCCTGAGTCAGGGGGTTCACACGTTTGCAGCTGTCCTGGCTCCACACTCGCCCCATCTGCTCTCAGCAGTGCAGCTGGTGCCCCTGTGCCCCCAGGGTGGCCTGCAGCCTCTACTCCCACAGCCAGGTCCTAGCTCTTTGCATATTTGCAGGTGGGCTTTGAGGAGCAGAAATCACTGAGGTCCTTCCCAGAGGCACAGGAAATACGAAATGCAGGTCTCACTGACTCAAACCTGTGCTGGGAATATTCCCCAGCTGCTTGTTCCTAAACCACGTCTGCTGCAGCTTGTCAGTTTGCTGGCAGGTTCCCAGCTGGCCCCTGAGATGGGCGGGGCCAGCGTCCAAACCCTCAGGGCTGTGCCCCTCCCACTGCTCTACCTGCTCTGACACTCAACCTCCAAGAGGAGCCAAGACCTTCCTCTGGCTTCTGACCTTCCCTTCTTCCCTCTCCTCCAGGCCCCAGAAGAAAGGAGGAGGTATTCCTAGGGCTGCATGCTGAAGCCTGGCTGTACATTAGAACAGCTGAAAAGCTGTTTAAACTACCAGGTGCCCTGGTCTCACCCCAGACACTGATTTAATGGAACTGGAGGACAAGGGCAGTTTGAGGAGCAGCCTGACTTGGAAACCTGGCTGAAGTCCTGCTCTGAAGTTTTCCTTCCTTAGCATAAACCTCCAGACCCTGGGGCTCCCTCAGCTGCCTTTTGATGGGAACGGAAGCTGTTTGAAATTTGGAAGTCCTCTGAGAAGCCTCCCTCCTGGTGACTACCATCCCTCTAAAAATTGTTTTAAAAACCTAACAGTCGATGAAAGAACCATCTCTGTTGGCATGTGTCTGTCTCTCTTTACTGTAAACAAGGAATCCTACTGGCTCTGTGGGTGGAGCCCAGAATTTATTATGCAGGGGAATGGAAATTCACTGGTATAGGGGGACTCTCAAGATGGAGTGGATCAGAGACAAGACCGTCTGCGTCCGTGGGAGGATGGGGTAGCCCTGGAGACCCCCCATGGGCTTGGGGCCAGCGTGGGGAGCTCCCGCACTCAGCTAGACCAGGGAGTGTACAATAGCAACAATTCAAGTGAGAAAGTGTGGAGGTCACATTGGCTTTGTTGGACAACTGATGCAGGACCAGGCAGGCCCCACCGAGTGAGAGCAGGTACATGACCTAAGCCTTTCTCCCTGGAGCTGTGAGGAGAAAGACTTCCACAGGCAGAGGGTGGGAGTGGGTGGTTTCAGGTTTAGGTCATGCACCTCTGGGGACGGGAGGGGCCTGGGCAGACCCCACTCGTGCTGACCAGGTGACTCCACACTGGCTGGTGAGAGGTCACCCTCCTGGCAGAGCTGGCATCGCACTTAGGTTGGAGCTAAGTCTCGGTGTGCTGATGGGGGACTCGGCACAAGCGACTCCATTTGAGGCCTGTTGTTTCTCGGCCTGGAGGCAGCGGGGGACGAGACCAGGCGCCAGTCAGGCTGAGGGACCCCGACAGTGCGTCATGAACAGGAGTCCGGCTGCTGGCAGAATGGCTGGGATGAACATAGGTGGTGAGAAGGCTGTGTGTGCAGAGAGGCCCGAGAGGCTGTGCTTGGCTGGGATGAAGGGGGCCCCTGGAGCTGATGGCACACAGTCGTCCACCCCAGCTGGCTGGGATCCCTGCCAACCAGCACGCCAGCTAACCGGATGCCCCCACTGGTCGGGACCCCTTGCTCCCCTGAACCCCTCACTGGACCAGACCCTCACTGCCTCGGACTCCCCCTTTGGCCAGTACTGCCAAGTCAGCACCCCAAGAGACGATGAGAGCGGGCTTCCTTCCAGCACCTTCTCCCTGCCACCCTTGGTTCTGACGCAGGTTGGGGAATGGGCTCCTCCGGACGTGTGCCCACAGGGCTTGACATCTCCGGGACCTTGTGAGAAGGTGCCAAGTGGCTTCAGGACTGCACCTGCTGCCTGGGACACGCCACCATGCACAGCGGTTACGGCCCCACAGGAGTCTAGCTGAGGCTTGAGACTTCCCTGGGTCTCTCTCAGCCGGACGGTGGTCAGGCTGACCCTCACTGGTGTGTGAATCCCAGCGCCTCCTCACGAGGCAACCACGTGGCGTCGGCACACCCTTCAGACCTCAGTCTGGCCTAACCTCCCCTGTACGGGCCAGTGGCCGGCTTGAGCCCCTCCGGCCGCCAGCTCTGACCCTGTGTCCTCCCAGAGCAGATCACGTTCACTCCCCAGCCTGGGAAGAGCTGGAGGGCCGCGTGGGAGCCCTTAAGGGACATAGTGAGGATGGCGCCATGCTCTGCGATGACAGAAAAGGCAAAAGAAAAACAAACCATCTTGCTCCAACCACGGCACCCCTCCAAACGGTCATGAGATCGTTTTTCCCTTATAAGCAATTAGACCTAACAGCATAGCCTTCATTTTTGCAACTCAAGTCATTGACAATTGTCATCACACGTAAAAGTAAAAAGATACGATGTCACTGAAGCTGGTGGAGGGCAGAGGTCTCAGGCTTTGATCACTGGCTCCTGTGCGGAGACTGAAATCAGCAGCTTCTGAGCCAAAACGTTTTAACCTGGGGCACGTGCGGTGAGCAAACCCTGGGTTCTGTGTTTGCAGGTTTGTGTGTTTATCTGCTTTGTACATAATGGATGTGTTAACTGAATCTAACAGCGGATGAATCTGCAGCAGTTTCTTTCGAAATACGGAAAACAATCAGAGCACGGGTGTCTCTCGGCCACCTAAGCCTTGAGACAGTGGCAGCTGAAGTGCCAGGGACGTCCTCACACCACTCCCTCCAGGTGTGAGAAGTGTGCTGTGCGACGCAGGGTGTGACCATCTGACAATCAGACAGCGGCTCCCTCGGAGGGGCGACGTGACCCCAGATATCTGGAAAGTGTCATTTAAAAAACAAAAGTCTGCCAAGGGCAAGTGTAGGAGGTGCTGTGTCGCCTGACGTGAGCAGTGTGCATTCGGAGAGTCTGTGTTTTCCTTTGATTTCTTCTATCCACTGTGTGTTGCTGGGATAAGTCAATGCCTGACAACTCAGCGTTAGGCAGATGCCCACAGACGTGTGTGTGTGTGTGTGTGTGTGTGTGTGTGTGTGTCCTGGGCTGCCCAGGACAGCTGTGAAGAGCAGCCACTGCACCACACCAACTCGACCTCCGGGGTCCTGGCAGCTTTGGGGGTCATGTGACATGGAGACTTGAAGAAACATCTTCACTTGTCTTCTTGGAATTAGTTTCTCTCTAAATTGACATCCAACTGGACTGCTAAGAAATTCGACCTCAGCTTTTCCTGGGATCCTGTGGGGTGAAGTGGAAAAGGTACTGCCTCCAAGGCAGTGGGGAGGCCCCTCAGCCATCAGTCAGCCGTGCATCGTCATGCCACGGGGACCCCCTGTCCCGACCCACACAGCTCCCTCAGGGGCCTGTCCTGGAGCTCAGGACCTTCAGTGAGGCTGGGAGACTACATCGCCCGGGTGCCCCTGGCGGTCTCTGAACCACAGACGTGACCTTGGACTAGAGTCCAGCCTGGGCTGCTCTGCACACTGTCTGGAGTCTGAGGGTGCATCTTATTTGCTGATGCAGACCTCCCCGTGCAGGGGCCAGCAAAGGGCAAAGGTCGCCCTGGCACAGCAGAAGTACCTCTGAGAGGTGCTGCCCTGACGAGTGACCTGCGCACCAGGAGGTCCAGCTCACAGCCCCTCCCAGAGCAGGTGGCAGGTGTGCCCTGTACCATGAAAGCAGCTGGATGTCAAGAGTACAGCTGGATCCGGGCCGCTCCATGTCTCTAAAGAGCCCGCGGCTGCCAAGTGCCTTGGGAACAGAGGGCAGTTGTGCAGTTCTGCATAGGAGGCCATCACCTTCTCCAAATGTCCCTCCCCTCCTGTCACATGCCTGGGCTCACAGACGCCCAATGGATCCTGCGTTCTCACGTCCCTGGGGCTCTCTTGCTGCTGTCTGTGCGGAACTATGTCCCCTGTCGCCTGTGGTCACAGCCTGGTACTCACTGTCCTCCCGGAGAAGGCTGCAGACATGGGTGCTCAGAGGTCCCTCAGGAGGCAGCGAGGGGACAGAGCAAGACCCGTGCAGGGAGGTCCTCGTCGGCAGGGCTCATGCAGAGGGGAGGCTGGGTGGCTTTGAGGCTGAGTACATTTCAACAGCATTTCAATATAATGATGCCCTAAACTGCTGTTGCCATGGAGATAGGAAGTGATTCTTACTCTCTACCGTGCTTAGCAACCACCTGGGTCCGTTTGTTGTGCGACCTGAAGTCCAGGCCAGGCAAGCCCGAAACTGATAAAAGTTCACATGTGCCAGCTAGAGACGGACCAAGGAGAACACGAGAAACTGCAGCGTGGGCCTCCCTGGCCTCGAGCCCCGGCCTCCCCGGGTGTGGGCCTCTTCCCGGTAATGTTCTCGGAACACACACGTCTCCTCGCAGCCCACAGGCTCCGACTAGGAGTTTCCCTCCAGCCAGGGCGTGTGGCCCGTGCTGGGCCTCTCGGACGCTGAGCTGCACTTTCACCAAACACAGGTGATGACATTCACCACCGGGCATTTTAATTCCATAGTCGTTGCCTTCACCTCCGACCCCAAGTGCAGCACCCCAGGCCCCCAAACTCCGTCCCAGTGATGGGGTCTCTCGTGAGCCCTCTGCCATGCCTGTGCTGCGCTCAGGGCTGTGGGTGTTGTTTCCTTTTTTTCATAAATAGGTGAAAGGATGAAATAATGAAAAACTTGTTTCAAATTGGATGCTGTTACGTCAAACAAGTCATTTTGAGCCTATGGAAATGCTGGCTTGTGGTGACTGAGAAGCAAGGCTGGGAACCCTGTGCTGACTGGTAGGTTGGTTCTTTCTATATAATCCAATAATTCTTGTTCTTGACGTTGAGCTCCTGAAAACACGGTGTTAGTCGCCCTCCGCGCTACGCCGTCTGTCTGCTGCCTGATCCTCTTGCTTCCAACGTGCCTCAGGTAATGACATGCAGTTCACTCGTCGTCACCAAGGGCCCAGCGCTTCCCCAGAGGGATGAGACGTGCAAACGCCGGGAGCCCAGGAGCTCAGACAGAGATTTGTCATGGTTTTCAAAAGCCACCCAGGAACAACTCAATCTTGCAAAGATCTTTTTTTAATCCCCTCTGAAGTGTAGTCATATTTTCAGTCCTATATTGTGTAATCTTTATCTTTAGTTGACTTTATAAAAATATTCTGTTACCGGAAAATGGGCACCCTCCTGCATTGCTTCTGCACCCCTGACCTGAAAAAGGAAGTGAACCATCTGCCAGGTGGAGGGCTCACCTCCTGAGTGGAGATGTGCCAGGATATCCATTCGAGGCTGGCACCGCAGACAGTGCACGCTCCCTGGTAAGTAAGATGCTGGGCAAAGTCTCAGAGTCAGAAGCATTAATATTACTACAGAGAAACCATGAGAATTCACTTTAAGAGAAATGGATCAATATTAAAAATGGCTCCCCATCAGCTCAGATCAGGGTTTGTGGCCAAACGAATTTTGGGCCATCATGAAGAACAAAGAAGGGATGAGCCCGCTGGGTGGGGAACTGCAGGCGGGAGGTGTGGCCCTCTCATCCCTCCAGGAGCCCTCGCCACCAAAGCCCAAGGAACATGAGCTCTAGTTAATCTAGTGCTGCCAGATGGAGACAGTCCCACGTGTCCCCCCCGCCTGACTCAAAAACTCACGGGACATGGAGGACACGGCCGGCAGGTATAGTAGCTACAGAGAGAGGCTGAGGACAGTGGCCCCAAAAGGAGCCCCAGGAAGGACAAGTAAGAGTAGAGACCACCCCTCACACTGAGGGAGGGGACGCAGAAGGCACGGAGGACTTGGTCCAGCAATTTCAACGGTCCCGTCAGTTTTCTGATCTGTAATTCCATCTGTGGTCCTCTGTTTGAAGCTGTTAGTATCTCTATAGACCAGATCTAGACCCAAAATGCCAAAGATCCCCCCAAAGGTGATTTTTCTGGCTCCTTGGTGAAGCTCAGTGGGCCCCTCATTACTAGTTTGTCTCCTTTATCCTTCCTCCATCTGCCCGACTTGCTGCAGATGACTTATTCCTGTCCCCATGGCCTGGGCTTGTGAGCAGAAAACAAAAACACTTTCTTTCTCGTGACAACAATTCCACCTACCCCTGGGGGGTTGGGGGGCTGCCTGTCCTCGGCTTGACACCCAAAATACAAAACATTCTCCGCCAGCATCTGCAAGAAGCCTGTGACCTAAAATCCAACTCCTGGCCCCAACATCAAGGGGGAAGGAAAAGGCGTGGCAGTCAGCCCCTCTCGGCCAAGAAAAGTACTCCTGCTTCCAGTCTGCTTTTTATGTTTTTCCAGAAAGTGCCAAGAGTGGCTGATGGCAGTGGGAAGGGCAGGTGAAGAGGGAGCCGGGCACTTTATTTTCTGAGCTCTTTCTGGGATTTGAGAGACACAGTTTTCATTTAGTCCACGCTATTCCTGGACAGACCAGGACATGCAAATATTTACTTGGTTCTTAGTCCCATCAGACATCTGTCCAGTAAGAACTGAGCTACAAAATGTCATTTCACACAAGCACAGCCATTCTTTACACAGAGGACAGCTTTTTAAAAAAATCTGAAATGCTGAGAAAAAAACACCAAACCTTTATTTAATCAGTGGCAGATACGAGAGGGATTATTTCTGGACCAGACGCACCAGAGTGGAAAGTGCACTTTAACGGCCCACACGCAGGACGTTTTACTGACAGTTGCTCCTTTGCTTTCTGCAAAATTATGGAGACTTTGCTGAACCCACTGGGGGACATTTTGGATTGCCACCCCCTACACTCCTAACTCCCACAGCCTGTGGCCGACTGTGTCACCGTGAGAGCCTCCCACCACTCCTCAGGTGACAGCGCTCATTGCAGGCCATGTCTACGAGCCCCTGAACTTGTCAGACTTCAGCAAGATGTGTGGCGTCTGGGGCCACAGAGGACGTAAGGGCATTTATCACGGACGAGCAGACAGCGTCTCCACGCCGACTGTCCCTAGCCAGTCACTGAGAGGACAAGATAGAAGGGCGCGTGTGCATGGTGTGCACGTGTGTGTGTGCCCTGCACACACTTCAGGTTAAGGACGAGCAGGCTGGCTCAGCCAGGACAATGGCAGGGACAGCGTGGGCTCCGCGTGCCCCTGCCACCAGACCCTGACCTCCCTCCCGCGTACGACATGGGGATGGAGGCGTGTTCCCTTGCTCGTCCTTCCCTCATCTTATTCTGTCATGTCTTGTCTGCCAGGCAGAATCTGGGAACTGGGAGGCCCTCAGGGAGCTTACACTATAAAGTGAGGAGAGAGACTGGGCTGAGGTCTGGGGCAGGAGAGGTGGGAAGTGCTGGGACAGGAGCCCGGCTATGGGACGCCTGCGGGGATGGGGCGCCCCCGAGAGGGGCGTGGGGAGGCCTCAGGAAGGTGGGCCGAGCTGCGTGTGAAACCACACACCTCCACCATGCCCGTCCGGTGTGTGCCAGGCATGCGGACACTCCCCTCAAAATTAGGCTGAGCAGGGCCCACACTCAGCAGGATATTTTCCGCTGTAGAGACAGAGCCGGCCCAGACCTGCCCAAGGAGCGCTGCACGTGGGAAGCGGCGTTTCCTTCTGTGTGCCACCCGGAAGGGTCCAAGCTCCCTCTCTTCCTCCCCGGGCCCGCTTGCTCTGTTCTTTCTCCCTTCCCCCGTTTTAGCTACAGGGCTAGCTGTTTTGATGTTTTCTACTGTCATTCACCTGCCAAGGGCAAGAAGAATTGTATGAGAAAGCAGCAGTGTCGAGTGGGAGCCTTTATCACTTTTGTTCCAGCATGAGGTTTGAGGGCTCCGTCAGGGGAGTCCAGACTGAGGGCTGGCAGTGGTGACCACGTCAGGCACAGGCGCCCCGAGGCATCCGGGCCCAGGCCCCTCGTCTGTGGGGGGAGGGGCAGGCAGAGGCAGCGGTGGGCTGGCGCTCAGGTGACCCGCAGTGAGTCATGGCCCAGGAAGCAGATGACACTGAGTGACGGCAGCCGCCCCAGCCCCAGCACTGTCACTACCCGTCAGTACAGACTGCGGTACCCCTGAGTTATAATCGCTCGGGGATCATTTAGATACGTCTTCCTTAGCCGGATTTTTGCTCTGTTATTTAGACAGATGTTTAAGTCAAAGGCTGGCTTCTGTTTTCATTATGGAATCTCCGAGTCCGTCCAAGCCCCAGCCACGTGCTTCCATTGCCTGAATGCCATCTGCCCACGTCCCCTTGCTGGCTGGTGAGGGGGACACAGGTACCCGGGGAGGCTGGCTGCAGGAAGGAGACCAGCGCAGGGGCTCACTGTCCACAGAAGGGGGCCCGGAGCTCAAGACAGGACGTGCTCTTGTCCCTCAGGTTGAGCCCCCAACAGGTCACAGGTCTGTGTGCTTCGGGGGACAGGTGCACTGGGCCAGCATGGCAGTGTCTCCGAGCTCATCCAGACGCATCCTGGATTCAGCACCTGATGGGTGGACACAGGCTTTACACCACTAGGAGGGTCTGTTGTGTCACAGAGAACAAACAACAGGTGGCAGTCGCCCAGGTGTGGCGTCCCCAGCGTCAGGGTGTTTAGTCCTGCCTGCCAGTCTTGCTGACACCTGATTTCTATTTATCCTTATGCTTAGGAGCTGGGTGGTGACAGCCCTTGGGAGCCCTGCCCCGTCTGTGACACTTCCCATTGTCACACTGGGCCCTTGGTGACCAATGTACCCACAGGCCGTGAACCTGAGGCAGGGGAGGGCATGGTGTAAGGCCTAAGGTCCAGGCCTCTGATCTAGATACTGGTCTGGTTCCACTATCCTGGGTAATGATGACCTGATCCATCCCCAAGGAGAACGTGAGTCACCTCTGGGACCACACAGGCCTGAGCTGGCTTCTGCGATGCCCTCAGCATGCTGGCCGTGCTGCCCACATAACCCGAGTTTGTCTCCTTGGGTCGCACCTTCTTCGTGCAGCTGTGATAGCCGTCCTTCCCTGACCGCTCTCTCATACAGCTAATCCCAGGGCATTGGCTAAATCCATCCCACCTGAGGGCTGAGACTGAAAGCTGCCTTTCCCCTCGGGAAGCAGCAGCAGGCCTAACATGGAGATGGACTGGAAAGCAGGGGTGAGTCTCACGGAGCCCCCATCTCAGACCACAACTTGAATTCTCTGTCTAGTCTGTTTCTCTCTGGGTGGAGGTCAGCTTCATTCTCCCTGACACTCAGCTGCACTCTTTGAAGAAGTAGAAAGGAGAACATGGCCACAGGGGTTGAGGTTCATGAGGGATCATGCCCCAGGCTTAGATGGAGACAGACAGTCTGGGCAGGTCTGTCTGAGGCAGGGGAGGGGCCCATGGTGCGCCTGGGAAATCTGTCCCTCTCTTCCATCCATCCACCCATCCACCCATCCATTTATTCCTCCATCCATTCATACATATACGTTCCCACACATCCATCCATCCATCATCCATCCTTCCATCCATCCATCCATTCATCCATTTATTCCTCCATCCATCCATACATATACTACCCACACGTCTGTCCAACCATCCATTCAACCATGCCTTAAGTCCTGGTTCTCTGGGCCCCGAGGTTCAGTAAGGGCCATTTGTGCATCAGAAGCAATTTGAAAACCCAGCTCCTCCTGTCAAATTGAAGGTAACAGGGATTCTGGGAAACTTCCAGAGTCATGATCTTTGGAAAGGTTGTTTCTAATTTGACTTAAGGATGACACACTGAGATGCTGACCTGATTCCCACTGATTCAGAAATCTGTGATATTTTATAAGTTAGGACAAAGTCACAGCCCCCAGCTGAGAAAAAGAGTTCCTCCTCTGGGGTGTGATGGCCCGCGCTCACAGGGTTAATGAAGGAAGCCCAGCTGTGAACGGCTTTAAGCACAGAGGGCCCTCCAGTAGTTAGTGCCCAGTAGGCACACAGTTATGTTATCATTACCAACAACATGTACCGTCATCCCACATTTACTCTCCCCCCGGGTCACTGGGCCAGTGACTCGCTTTAAGTCATTTCATCTGAAATTTCATTTCCCGCATTTTCCATGGAGGAACCCGAACTGAGAGACAGAGAGGAAATGAGAAAATCAGGAGGGCCAGGCTTCGGGTCAGGTTCCCTGGTTCCACACCTACCTCCCCCCAAC
This sequence comes from Rhinolophus ferrumequinum, assembly GCF_004115265.2. Classification (NCBI taxonomy): domain Eukaryota; kingdom Metazoa; phylum Chordata; class Mammalia; order Chiroptera; family Rhinolophidae; genus Rhinolophus; species Rhinolophus ferrumequinum. The sequence goes on from NC_046299.1 coordinate 1,602,492, forward strand.
CCCGCCCCGCCCGCCAAGACAATCCCCCAGGGACTGAATCAGCTCATTAACAGGTGCAGCAGAGCTAAGGTTTACATTTCTAATGTTTACATTTCTAATGTTTACATTTCTAATGTTTACATTTCTAATGTTTACATTTCTAATGTTTACATTTCTGACACAAGAAAATGCCAAGAAAGTTACCACCTGGGAGAAACTTCACATCGCTGACAGAGGGTTGGTATCAAGAATGAATAAGGAACTCCCCCAAATCAATGAAAAGGACACAAACCACCCTGTGGAAAAGTGGGCGCCGCAGATGGTTAGTGGCAGAGGAAATGCAGGTGAGAAAGTCAGTGCTGAGGGCAGTGCGGGAACCTGTACGTCCAGTGCTTTTTCCTACACACACACACACACACACACACACACACACACCTACACACACAGCACACACAGCACACACACATACACATACACACACACACACCTATGAGAAAGTTTAATTTATAAATTAGACACATAAGAGATCAACAACTCTAACTAGTAATAAAATAGAATTACAACACTATCCTGTAATAAAAGTTATGTGAATGTGGTCTCTCTCTCATAATATCTGATTTCCTGCACCCCCCTTCCTGTGACGATGTGAGATGACACATGCCTACGTGATGATAGGAAGGGAGTTGAGTGACAGATACTTTCGGACCACGGTTGACTACAGGTACCTGAAACCGCGGACCGTGAGCCCTGGGATCAGGGGACGGCTGTATAAGCATCGTCACGCTAACTGACACTGAGCTGATGAGCCAGGCCCCACGCTCAGCACCGACCACTGACTGAGAAGCAAAGTTCTGGGAGGTGCTGCAGTGCCAGGCAGGCCTCGGGCTAACGTCTGACCTCAGAGCTGCTCCCTGAGCTCCACTGCACAGCCCGTGTTTAACTGTTGCCCTGAAGGTGTCCTCCCGGGAGCCCAGCGGCATTGACTGAGGCTGCCCCTGGCGCCCCGTGAGGGGCTGGGCACTAAGGGGGCCTCTGACTGTGCATGACACAGTTGGGTGGCCACGGGGCCCATGACCTTGCCTCCTCCCCTGGCGGGGAAGCCTGCACACAGATGCACTGAGCGTCTGCCTCCACCCCAGTCCCTGTTGACTTAGAAATCTAGGAAGCTGTAGCAGTTGTCTTCCAGACGGCTGTTCTCCTGGGGACGGGTGACATAGGCAAGGGGCCACTTCAGTCCAGCTCCGTGTCAGACTGGGTCTGAGCTTGAGGCTGTGGTCCTGCGCTTCTCCTCATGGGCTGGGACCTTGGGCAGGCTGCTTCCCAGCCGCTCCTCTAAGACCTAGGTCCCTTCCAGCTCTCATCCAGAGTCGGAGAAACACGTCACAGCCGGGACCCCCGACTGCTCTCACGGTTTTCGAGTGCTTCTTTGCAATACGCAGTTCACTCAGACAAAATCAGGTGGGTGGAACGCGGCTGACAAGACAGGAAATGGTGTCACAGGGTGGCCCCTGGGAGAGCACTCTTTGCCCACAGCACGGCCTCCAGCTCCTCACTGTCCGTCTGTGTGACCAGAAGCCCTTGCACTGTGAGCTGATGTGTTGGCCACGCTCGGTGGGCTGGGACCCAGGCTCCCGGCTGTAACTCTGGGCTCCTTCGAGCAGCCTCACTCATGGTGACAAACTGATAGCCTGTCTGAGGCTGTGAAACTGCTTACTGCTTGTTTGTAGGGAAACAGAGGAAAATACTAATTTGTGAGTAGAGGAGTTTGTTACAGCGATCCTCTCTAAGTTGCATAAGTGAAACTTGAAGCTTGTCTGTCCCTCCGACTGAGTCTTACAATAAAAACTCCGTCGTTTTGCTATGCTCTGAGGAAGAAGCAGAGGCTAGCCTCAATACCACAGCGACACTCTTTGTGTCATTTGAAAGGAAGTGTCCTGGGAGAAAAGAATACACATTTATCCAGACCATGTAGTGGCATCAGTGAAATACTGAGTAGTGATTAGCTGTAACTTTTAAAACAAAACAAATCTATAAAATGCTGTAGAGGTTGCCGCACCTTCACTGAGATACTTAAAGAATTATTGTGTGTGAGTTAGGAGGGCATGTGCACAAAGCATTCTGGGCTGATGCCACACGCAGCATTTCCAGGATGAAGCCCTGCTCTCCTCCTGGATGCCTCCTGGACCCCCGTCTGCATCCCGACACCCAGACCTTGGCTGCAGCAATGCCCCGGTCCAGCCACCTGCCCCTAGACTGCGATCTAGGGTGATGCGCACTCCATGTAGCAGGGGACCTCACTGCACCCTCACGATGGAGCTGTGCGTGTGACTGAGACACATCGCTCCAGCAGCCACAGAGACCAGCCGAGTGTACTGACCCCGGGGACTCGGGTGCCGTTCCATGGACCGCCCACCCAGCATGGGGCCCGGAGCTTGTGGACTGCTGACTGCACCTCGCTGTTGGGTTGTTTGTAAGGGACAGCAGGGTCCTGGGAAAGGGGAGGGCCAGACTTTTAAGAACTCTGTCTGTCAATATAGCTAAAAATACGTTCTCTGTGGACTCCTGATGTAGGTGGCATTGTTTGAACAAAGGCCCAAGCCGAACACAGCATTAAATGTGCTGCAAAGCCACCAGCCCGCTCTGGGCCCTGGTGCCTCTGCCCAACACCCCTCAGTCGGAGCCGTGGTTCTCTGTCCCACTGGAGAACCTGCTCATCCAGCTCCCGGAGGAGACCAAGCAGCGAGCAGACCGGCAGTGAGACACTGAGGCTACTGGAGCCGCGTGACATTAAGGCTTCTGGAAAAACTGTGAAATCACACATCGCACTCGAGGGTAATTTGAGATGGACCAAGATTTCCTTTTCACAAGAATTTTCACATCTCTTGGAAAAAAAGTTTTGCTTGTGGCAAAGAACATTATACAAACGTCCAGTCTGCCAGAAATGTAGATTGCTGTGGATGTGACGTGCAGTTTACCAGCTTCGGGTCTTCATAGCCAAGACAGCCGCTCCCAATGCAGCAGAGAAAAACATTAGAGACAGAATTACCCAGAAAATGGGCTCAGTAAAAGAACTATAGGAACGAATAAGCAAATAACTGTCAGTAGCTACCAACCTGCCCCCCGCCAAGGAAGGGGACGTGCTTGGGGGTCGGAAGGCGCTGGAGGGACGCTGAGCGAGTGCTCCTTCAGTACACAGAATGAAGCTGGTGACACTCCTGAGAGCAAACGACGTGTTTCATGTGTGGCCAGGGGGACGCTGGCTCTGGGCACTTGATGAAGCCCGAAGGCCGTGCAGGACCAGTCTGGGTGCCGTCACTTAAAAGTAGGCATTCCTTAGCTTTCTAATTTACATGCTACTAATGGTGTTGGTAATTCTATAAAATGGTATACCTCCCTCAGAAGTCTCAACGAAATGTTATTAACACACTGGGTCCCGGGAGACTTCTCCATCTTCCTCCCACTTACGGTTTTTCTCCGGCGGTCCTGCATGGGAGACACACTGTATGGCTTAGTGAAATGAATAAAGAGATTTATAAACAGAGACTGTTTAGATAAAGGCCAACATCATCCATCTGGGAGCAGAAGCTTATCTGCAGTAGATATGTGTTTACCAAGGGACAGCGCCAGCACATTAAGTCTCACTGGCCTGTTTTCAAAGGACATAAAACCACCACTGACGAGCCCGGTGTCGAGCCGGCAGCCGGTCCCCCGGGCTCCCACTCCAGACGCCTCGGCCTATTTCTCTCCAGGGCAGGGCAAGGATTAGTCCAGTGCGACGTCAAAGTGAAGAAGAGGCTAGAACACACATCTAATGTGGGCTGAGTCTTATGTCAAAACTCACAGAAGCAGAAATATGATTTCCAAAGATGCATGTGGATTGCTAAATTTTAGGCTGTGTTTAAATGGTACAAATAATCCAGTCACGACTTGAGACTAAACACATACCAGCCGAAGGAGGCAAAGGGATCATTTTCTTAGACATCACATGGGAATTTCTAAATTTCATCCCTTGCAAACTCATCTAACTTTTCTCCCTCCTGCAATTTGCAAGATTCTTAAAGCAACTGTGAAGGCTTTGTACCCAGGGGAAAATTTGTGTCACCAGACCTTCTGTTTCCTTGTGTCAAGGGACATTCTCTGAAAGACACTTGATTATTCCCAGAGAGCACTCAGCCATCGGTCCATCAAGAAAATTCAAGGCCATTCCTAAAGTACAAACTTAATAGAAATGCTTTCACTTTATTGAACGGGGAGCATTGAGTCCAGAATAAATTTCATGCCATGACTTATTTTCCTTTGCTTTTGCAATGGCATCAAACGTCCGATTGTCCTCACGGTTGTTGAACACTGAAGCAACAGGGTCACCATCGGAGGAAATGATGGCCTGTGGTCTGTCAGATACCAATGCGTCTCGAAAACTGCAGCTGAGCTCACGCATAAAACCACGTCCCTTTCTAAGTCTGTTCTGTGCTTGTGATGGAACAAAAGACAATCGTCATGTCTGTTCTCGATGCAACAGTGCTTTTCCTGGTCCCCTCGATAAGAGTGTCAGCTGTGTATGTGGGAGTCCTGGGTGAGACAAGGTTCCGGGGGGCCGTTGGCACGGCGTCCTCCAGCAGCACGCAGTGACTGCCAGACACTCACAGTCTGGTAGCAGAGGTGGCAACAGTCACTGTTGGCTTGTAGAGCCAGCATTAATACGAGCTGTCAACAGTGGTCAGCCGTCACGGCCGTGGGGTTGCCCACAGAAAACTGGGCTCCAGGTCAGCACGCCATGGCCTCGGGCCTGTGTCCTTGAGTCATTACAGCGACTCCACAAAAACAGACCGTGTCAGTCAGGGTCCAGTCATAAGCCAGGAACCACACTGTTACCTAGAGGAGCTCCATTAATTCAATACTTTGTAATGGACACTGGAACGTTTCCAAAAGCAAAAAGGAAACAGAGGTAGCACCGGGGCAGTAAGTTAAAGCAGCTGCTGGGGCTGGGACAACAAAGGGGAGACACTGGGTTGTTCAAATTTAGAAGCGTGGGGGGCGTGGGGGTGCACAGAGCTGTTGCTCAGAGGATGGACACTGCTCAGCTGGCGCTGACACCCCAGGAGCTCAAGGAAGGGCCCCCAAGTTTGCGAGACTCAGATACCTAAGGAGGAGGGCTGGTCAGCAGGGGCAGGGGCTCCACACAAGGAGGCTGGGTCAGGGAGTGAGGAAAAAATCAAAGCCCACGAGCCAACTGTGGCTGTTGAAACCAACGCCTCCGCCAGGGAGAAGGGCAGATGCTGAGCCGGCCTGACAGCCACAGGAAGCAACAGGGAGGGCTGCACCTTGTCTCCCTTCTCTGGCTGTGTACCCCCCCTCCAGCCCCATGTGCAGGCCCAGCGGGGAGCAGCTGGCAGAGCAGACGCCAGCACCCAGCGCAGGCCAGCTCCTGACTGTTGGGTGGGCCCGCTCTGTAGATCCAAAGCACACAAACAGCGGCAGCTGCGCCTCACTCAATACGACCAGCCCGCACACAGACCAGGAGGCTCTTATTCTGGTCCCAAAACGAGGGGACAGAGTCCCAGGAATCATGTGGGAGACCTTCACTCTCTCTGTGTGAGTTTCCTGTGGCTTCTGTAACAAATGACAAGCTTAGTGGCTCAAAACAACACAGATGTTCTCTTCTGGTTCTGGACGTCAAGAATCTTACTCATTTCTCCATCTTCTTCTTCCATTCTGGTAGTTTCCTGCTAACCTGGACTAGTGGGCATGGAGTACTTGGCGGTGCCCCAGAAAACTCCCTGGGTGTCAGGCGTGTGTCCCTGCATGCCCGATGTACCAGCCTATCCGATTCCCCCTCTCCAAAGGAATCCATCAGCTCAGCTTGAGGACAAGTGCCCTTCTCTTCCTGGTAGGTCGATGTTATAAGAAGTCCCAAACAGTCAAGTGTCCATCTCAACTTCCAGTCACTGGACCCTTTGTTACGTTCCCTGGTGGCAGTGTTCCCTCTCCTCGGGGATTCAAGACTTCCAAACCAGCAGAGCTCAAATTTGAAAGGACAAGAAGGGAAAAATGCTTCAGGTGGTTTGGTCGGTATTATTGTACAAGGAGCAATTTCTACTTCACCCCTCGATTCCTGCACTGACATATTCCGGCTAAGGGATAAATGGTTCCACATACTGGTTCCTTATTCAAAGTGTGGAAATCATGTCCTGTAGTGTAAAACTCCATCCTTTTAGGGTTTGTCTCGAATACGGTGCTCTGAGTCTTCTGCAGCTCATCAAATCTTTCTGATAGACCGAGCCCTTCCAGGTGCTGGCCTGTGTAGTAAACGCTCTGAATGCCAAGGGCCTGAGTCCGTTGTCACACTTGTGCTGCGAAACGCGTTCGTAGGTGGGAAGTGAAGGTGTGTGTAACTGCGGTGGTGGGACACGGGATGTCACGAAGTCCTCATGTGGATGCCGGTGGAAGCATACCAGTTGGGGAATGCCAACTCAGACCCAGAGGGTGCGTCTGCACCAGTGCAGAAATCATCTGCCTTTCCACGATGGAGGTGGTTTACCGTGATCTCTGTGCAACCAGCCCAGGGAACGATGCCAGGAGGGGCTGTTAGCAGGTCCGGCATTCACTGGTAACAGTAGCCAGGACGCCCACTCAGGGGAAGCCATGTTGTCCGGCCCAGTCTCAGTCTCACTGCTGTCACCATGGCAACTGCATATCCACCTTCCGGCCCCTTGACTGAGGCCAGTGGTGGTTGAAGTCGGCAGGACGAGTCCCATCCTCACTTAGCTGCCGATTCTGCGGTGAACACACTTTTGTGAACACGCTCTTGGGACCTATATGTCTTAGGACACAAATGTCCTATACTTTGTGTCCATTCCAAGAATACCATCCTGTGACTCTTCCCCAGAGCTCCTTGTCACCAAGATTCCAATGCTATTTGTTCCAGTTCCTGGGGCCATCCCAGGCAGCCCTCAGCAAGTGCCCTTGAGTGACGCTGTCTATGCTCGCAGATGTCCGGACTCACTCCTCAGGGAGCTCAGATTCTGCAGACGGGGACTCCTGTGCCACTGCCTCCCTGACTCTCCATATTGATCGTCCAACATTTCAGCATCCACTTTGGGTTGGTGTCAGCTGGGTACGCAGGACCATCTGCAAACCCGGGGTGACTGGACTGTTCCCTCCTCAGTCACTGGTCATAAGGAGCCCGTGAAGAGCTATTTGCCTGAGCCGAGACAGAGGAAGGATGCAGTGAGGAGCTGATGTCAGAGCCTGAGTCACGTCCATGGGGCTCGCCATCGCGTGGGGCCGCTCCCACTTCCACCTGACGGGAGCATTGGCACTGCTCATTGCCACAGGAGGGACAGTATCGCAGCGTGTGACGTGCCCAGAGCACATGTCCGTGATGCCTGTGATCGGCATGGTATGCACTGAACTGTCTCGCCCCGAACCCCCGAATCATGTGTTACAGGCCTAAGCCCCAGTTCCTCAGAACGTGGATGTAACTAGTTAAGACGAAGTCACACTGGCCAAGTGGGCCGGGCCCCTCCTCCAGGATCACTGCTGTCCTCAGGAGGCAGCAGCCCTGTGAAGACAGACGCACACAGGACAAGGTCCTGTGAAGGCAGAGGCAGGGACACGAGCTGTGGCGCAAACCAGCAGATGCCAGGAGCAGGCAAGGAACGTGTCCTTCCAGGTTTCAGAGGTAGGATGGGCCTGCCACCACCTGGAGCTCAGACTTCTGGCCTCCAGGTCTGTGGGACAGTTGTTTTAAGCCACCCAGTAGTGACACCTTGCTTAGGCAGCCCTGTGGAATCAGGGCCTGTGTCCTAAGGACAATAGTTACCGCAGAAGAGGGACCGCCCTCACCTGGAAGCACTGTGGCGGGCACCTGGGAACTTGGCACAAATGCCAACTCCCAGACCCCACACCAGACTGCTGAGTCAGAAACTCAGGGGCGGGACCCAGCCATCTGCGTTTGAACTCACCCTCCAGGTGGTTCTGACACCTGCTAAAATTCTAGAACACAGCCTCAGAGGCACGGGCTCTGACCTCCTCCGGCCGTGGCAGAGGGTACCAGACAGCACCCTGTTTACTGCAGACACTCTGAGCCTTCCTTTTTCCAGGAGAGCTGCCTGCACCATTGTCGGGACTCCTTCTGGAGCGTCCCCTAGCTCTTGGGCCCACGTGGCAGGCTTCCAGGCTGGTCAGTGCACGCATGAGAGTGTGTGGCGAGCATGGCATCCGTCACCTTTACACGTGCTTCATATCGGCTCTAAAATCCAGAACCAACTTCCCAGCACATGGTTTCTTTTTGGTGGAAGGTCCAGCCACTTGTCTCTTACTCTGCAGGGGCTAACTCAGCACACCCCAGACTTCCAGAAACGCCATGATGTGGTGGACCCCTACATTTTCCTGGCAATTCCCATTACTTTCTGACTTGTATTCTTCCCCAGGTGACTAAGGTATTTGTCTTTTCCTGTTCACCAAGTCCAATTAGCATAATTTTATCAACATAGTGAACCAATGGGCTGTTCCTTGGAACGTCAGATAACCAGACTGCTGAGGACAACTTCAGGGCAGAGGACGGGGAGCCCAAGCCAGGCCTGCGAAGGTGTGTGGCTGGCTGAGCCAGGTTAGGCCGGCCTGTTGGTGGACTGCAACTGCAAATTGACACGGAAAGAAAAGAACTCACCAAGTCAGTGGCTAAAGGCCAGGTTGCAGGGCTGCACTGATTGACTCCAGGAAAGAGAGCAGATCTGAATAGCAGCTGCAATCAGAGCCACCAGCTAAGTTTCTCATAACCCAGGGTGACTCTCCCAGCTGCTTCTGCCTTCCGCATGGGTGAGGCAGACTGGTAAGTACACTGCGAATTTGTCACATCTTGGACGATGGAGCTAGCCTGTCACTGCTCCAGGACGGCGCGTCGCTTCTGTTTAATATCTTGGTCGTGGGGGCTCACCAGGGTCGTGTGTGCGCTTTCTGCCCTCATGGCCCTCATTCTGTGAGCCTGGGGCCGGCATGGGGAGGCTGCCATTTTCAACTGCGTCCATTCTAATTATAAATTCTAGAACTAGGGAAAACCACCTCAGGGTGGGTATACACCACCATTGGGCCCACAATGACTAACTTGGGCCAAAACACTGCTCATGCCCTGGCTGCCATCAGCCCTATTGTGGTGGTTTTGATTTTTCTTGGGCGGGGGTGCGGGGAACTCTAGAAATGGTATAAATTCTTAGAAATTGCCTAGAAACTCCTAGCGGGGTATTCTCTTTTCCCCAGAGCACAGTCAACCTTAGTAAATGATTACACGTGCATGTAGCAAAGTGGGGAAGACGTCAAGTGGACCTGGTGTGGTGACATTTCCTCAGGTACCGCCGTGTCTGAGGGCTGGTTTAGTTTGGAAACTGGGTGATGGCATGTCCTTCTCCACGTACGAGCCCAACTTGGTTTCGGGCAGTCGGCCTGGGCCCCCTCCTGCTATGCGGCCACAGGTCAGTCAGGTGACGTTTCAGGGAGCTGCGTATCTACTTCATTCCAGGGACACCAAGGTCCTTTAGACACTGCAAAACTCCCTGTGTGTCAAAGCATCTGATTACCACGTTGTCCCCGACGCCCATCCCTGCAAATGCACACCGTGCACACATTTATCTTATAGACAGTGGAGAATCAAAGCAGAGGTTAAGTGGAAGAACAAAGGACTGGATTTTTATTTTAAAAAGATAACTCTAGTGATCATGTAGCTTGGGCCCCATCAGGAAACTGTTGGAAGAGTCGGGACAGAAGAGGGCTCTTTTATTTTTTAAGCTGGAAGACTTCAGGGTGCAGGCCAGAGCAGGGGTCCCAGAAAGGGTTGAAAGGTGTCATCGGACAGAACCAAGTAGGTGGGTACCAATGCACATGAGAAACGTCAGGGTGACTTCCTGGGTTTGGGCCTGAGTTTGGAAAGTGAGAAAATCCTAGCCGGTGTCCCCACGTTCTCAGAAACCACCCCACTGAGCCCACAGGCCCGGCCCCCGCTCTACGTCTGGGGCACATGTTCCCTGTCTCTTTGTCTACAGAGTCCAAGCAGGGGCACACAGTTCCCAGGAAAGCCTGAAGTACCGGCAGCCGAAGGAGCACGGTCCTGACGACTTGCTCTGCGTGGTTCTGGGTATAAGACCCAAGTCATCACAAAACGTTAGGCCACGCCCACGGAACTTGACTTTTTAGGGAAAACAAGACCCAGGACTGAAAGTAAAGGTGGCCCCCGGATGGTCCCAAGTGTTAAACAGAAGTTGCTCTCGCCTCGGCCGTGCAGTACCCCAATCCTGGGACACGGACGCTGCGCTGCACTGTAATCTAGGACGCAGGTCACATGACCTCTGGCCAAACAGCCGTGAGCATTCACCCTCACCACTCACCTCACCTGCAGCCCAGGTGCATGCTGACACGTGTTGCTCTGTGCTGGACCTTGATCGTGTCAATACCTGGGAAAATGGAACGTGAGCTGTGTTCTTCCTTCATCGCACACCCTATTCTCAGAAGTGTCATGATGGCATGAAGTGGTGGGTCTGGCAGCACAGTACCCTTCGGCTACAGAACGGAGGAAGATTCTGTAATTTGCACTCCCTGGCACAGCCCCCTCCCAAGGCGCCACACCTCTGAGTGATGAGCTTTTATTTTCTAAGAAATATGAAAACATTTTTATAAATGTCACCGTTTATACTCTTAGACAGAGACTAAGTCCTGAGTGGATCCTTATTCCAATTGAGTTGTGTTTCAGTCCACGTTTACAGGTCACATCTTCCTAATGAGGACTATTTGAGTAACTGTTTCTTTACTGTGAGTTTCCCAAGGTCTTTTGAGATGTGTAAGATAAACAATCAATTGAAAAGCAGGTGTTTGTGGTAATCCCGTTTCTCCATTCACTAATGTGTTTCTCCAGATTTCATTTAGGAAAACGTCACAGAATGGCTACTGTGTGCCCAGCTTAGTCACAAATATGGGAAGGGAAGGGGGATACGGCAGGTCTGTCCCTGGGAAAGACCAGAAGATCACAATCAAGCCCGAGGCAACTAACTCTCTCCTGGGATTTGGGCGATGGCTACATGGAAGGAGTGCCCTGTGAGCTGAGTCCTGACGGATGAACCAGCATTTTCCAGGCCTAATGCAGGAACCTGGGGTTTAGGCAGAGAACCATGGACATGTCTGTTCCTGCATTTGAAAACAGGGAGACACCCCTGTGGAAGTCAGGACATTTGTGTGACTGCAGAACAGGGTCCCAGGGTGTCCATGTGGCAAGAGAGGAAACCAGAAAAGCGAGCTGGAATCGGGTGCAAAAGGGTCTGTGTGTCTCCTGGGGGGAAACTGGTCGTTAGCCTGTAATGTAAGACAGCCTGCCAGCCTGCCAACTGGGGAGTGAAAGCGTATTTCTTTAAGACACACTGAGTAAAGCGCAGAAAATGGATTTAAGTTAGAGAGGCTGGAGGCAGGGAGACCAATTAAAGGTCCTTGTAATAAACAAGTGAGCCGGCTTAGGAGCGGTATTAGCAGGCATGGACAGAGCGGACAGGGTGGGAGAGAATGAGATTTAGGTCAATTCAAGAGGTGAAATTAGCCAGAAGTGGCTGTTGATCGGATGTGAAAGCCCCGAGAGTGAGAAAGACAAAAGTAGGCTCCAGGGTGTCTCATTAGTAGCTGCAGGATGGTGTTGTCATTCATTTGGAAAAGTAATTTAAAAGAAGTCAGCACAGGGAACAGAAGCAGGACGAGAGTGAAGCTGAAACCGGGTGGCCAGGGCGGCGGGCAGAGAGCCGCAGCTCGTCACTGCCTGTCCAAACCCAGGATACCCAGGACAAGAGACTAAAGCAGGAAATGATCAGAGAGGAAAAGGCTTAGCTGCTTCTGCTGGCAACTAACTATTTACTGAAATAAAACATAGACAAGAGCTTTAGGTGGGAAAAAAACACCACCAAAGTTGGACTTAAAGAGAAAGCTCCAAAATGTATCTAAGTATCTAAACACCACTCAGGGAAACCAAGTGGGATCAGACCCTGAGATAGAATACTCTGGATGACTAGCTTCTCACCTACACTCAAGTGTTGATCTTCTTGAAAAGTTTGGCCATCTTCGTAAGTAACTTTAAGTATGTTTCTTAGTATATGAGTATATGACTTAATCCTTCTGTTGGACTGTTTTGCTGACAAGTTCTCTGTTTAAAAACCAAAGGAGGTGAAGAGGCATACTCAGCGAGACTCGGTTTGTAAGGAGCTTATTCTCCCCCTACAATGGCACCCTGTGGGGACAGAGCCCCAAAAAGCAGTTTCCAGGCTCTCGGCCTCACATAGAAAGGTGCTGGCTCAGGTAGTAAATGGCTGTCGACTGTGATCAAATGGCCGTCAGCTGTAACCAGTGAGCCATTGGGCACTAATATAACTGCCGTGGCTAGGCTAGCAGAAAGAGGGGGAGCTAGCAAGGAGATGGTGGCTGAGCCTGCAAGCAGCACAGTGAGGGTTGAGAATTGTGTTGCTCCTGGTTCCTGTGCCTCCAACCCAGCCGCCAGCGAGACTATAGTGGTGTGACTCCCCTACCTATGGCTCCGTGGGTGTTCCTTTTTGGCCTCACCATGTCCTGCGTTCTTATGTGGGGAGTGGGACCAGAGACCCTGCAGGCCGTCCTGCATGACACACCCCCTTCGTGATCCCGCTCTTTCTGTCCCACTTGGAATACAGGACATTCATTTGCAAATTAATTTATTCATTCTTTAGAAAATCATCTAACTGTGCCCTGAAAAGCAGCGGACAAACTGCCCCACGCTTCATCAAAACAATAACCACGGGCGACCCGGGCGGAGTCCTCTCACCCTCTTCTACAGGCATCAGCTGTTAGCCGTCCCCTGCTCTTTAATGGCGTCTTATTACACAGATGTGTTTCGTGTGGCCGTAGCATGCATAGTATGCCTCCTTCACTTAATGCCACATCCCGTGAACTGTCCTGTCACCTCCCAGCCTCCCAAGCTCCATCAGTGGACCACTGTGTCCTGAACTGTCACCTGCTGGAAATTCCTGTTGCTTCTGATTCTCACGGTTACAAAGAAAGCCCAGTTCATCACTTAAGGAATGGTGACGCTCTGCACCCTGACCCCTGACGCCTGTGGTCCCTTCAGTCCCTCTCCATCACAGGGAGGCGGTGCTGCACCGCCCTGAACACAGCTCCTTGTCACCAAGGACTCAGCAAACATCTGTGTGGGGCCGGTGGCACGGCTCTGCTGTCACACCAAGCTGTGATGGGAACAGTGTGTGGCCTGTGGGAGCCACCGTCACTCCCAGGTATCACTTCCAGATGTCCCCAAAGGTCACATCTCCCTGCCTGCAGCCCAAGGAAAACAGCATGTTCAGAAGTTCTTTCCTAAATCCTCATTCTGGGCTGTGAAAACTAAAAATATGGGTAAGGACATAGGACATGAACCGAGGGAAATACATCTCGTTGTACGGCATTTCTTCTCCTGGCTATGGGTTGGGTATGGCAGCTCACATTAGCTCAACACAGTATTTGGATGACAGGGAGTAATGCTGCGTCACGGTTACTGTCATCGGATACAAATTTATGGTCACATCGAGGGGCTGCCGGCTCCCATCTGAGTGACGCGCGTGAGTCTCTCCCTTATGCTCTGCGCTTGGCTGCACGGTCTGCTCCCCGCAGCTCAGGGTAACGGTGGCCCCTGGAGGCTGGCCCTGCGCAGATCCCCACCACACCCCTCCTGGGTCTGTCTCAGAGCCTGGACTCATGTAAACCTGCAGAGCTCTTCCTCAAAGCGCAGGCCACCCGCCCGCTGGACAGCTGGGTGCCCCGGCGCTGGCCAGGACGGTTTCTCAGGTTTCAGCGCCTCCCGCATTTGCATGCCTGACAAGGAGTCTCACAGTGGTTCCCCAGGATTTTGTTAATGCTGACATTTCCAGCCCACAATGGAACAGAAAGGTCATCAGCTGGCTAATTTTAAAATAGCATTTTGATCACTCATCTTTCTGGAGTGTCAAACCCCGCAGGGCTGCAGGAATTGACATGTACTTATTACCACATTTGGGTTCCTGAAACCGAACTGAGTAATTTGACGGCCGTCTGGAGCGCGTACTCAGGAGGCATCAATCAGAGCTTAGTCATTTAGAACAATCCACCGTGAGCCAGAGGCTGAAGACTGGGGTCTCTGGCTGCCGTGGAAATGTTGATTTGACACGTCTTCCTGTAACACAGTGCTTGGGGGTCTGGGTGAGGGCAGTGGCAATATTAATAATTTATTAGACACTCCCTAGGTATTAGTTTCTAGCGTGAATTATCCACGTCAACGTCTAACCACTCCAGCAGTGGGGCACTCGCATGGTCTACCTGCTTTACAGGTGAGAACACTGAGGGCTGAGGAGGTGACCTAGCTGCCCGGGTCTCGCCCTCATGAGGCAAAGAAGTGGGTCTGAATCCTGCTCCATAATGGAGGCCCCAATTATTTCTCTACCATCTCTACTATCCCTTTCTAAATTAAAACAACAGGAGGCTGGGGTAGCTCCCCATGTTGCACAGAGGTTTTACGTTATGGAAAGAAGGAGTAAAAGAGTAGAAACGGACGTCACGGAGCCCTCAGCACAAGCCTGTCACTGCACGGCCTCCACTAACCCCCTGGGTGACTGCAGCATTTCGTCCCCTTCTAAGCATGATGCCAGTGACTTGTGAGGACGGGAAGTGACGTGCCCAAATGCCCATCGAGTGCGTGGCTAAATTGGGATTTGAAGCCACAACTTCTGATCACCAAGCGCCGTTGCTCCTAGGATTTGACTGGACACCATGAGTGGCTCCATGAAGGCAGGATGTGTGTATCGTGAAAATCACTGAGCCTCAGACGTGTCCTCACATAGGTCCGCAGATGATCAAGAAAGCCTCTTCTTAAATTGTGTGATAAAAACCCGAGTCTGTTTTGCCAAGTTGTGAGTGCCTTCTGCCTTTACTCTTGGGCTCAGTTTGGGAGACAAGGTCCAGAGTCAAAGCATGAGAATTACTGAATATTTATCATTAATTAACAGCTACTGGGTCATGTCTGCTAGCCCTCCGTACCACAGTATGCAAGTGCCACAGCGCTATAAGTCATGCCGTCTTGCAGAAGATGAAATCAAGGCCTGCCTGTGGCAGAGGGACCCAGCAGCCCCTGCAGACCAGCCTTCTAACCTGCCCGTGGGCAGTCTAGGGGTCCCACTTTGCCTGCCTCAGGTATTGGGGCAGATCCAGTAGGTAGACCAGTAGGGGACCCATTCAGAGATCCCAGCTGATGGCCTGCTCCCTAACCCGGGGTCGCCAAGAAGAATCCCAGTCCCAGAGGGCAGGTCTCCACCCTGAGTCCCTGGGCCTGCGCCCTCCTCCTCCCACGAGGTTTCTTCCTGCCTGAGGCCCCTCCTCAAAGACCTGGCAGCCTGAAGCACACATTATCCCCAGGGGGATTCCCAGGACCTATTTGGGGAGAGTCACGTTTCCAATTTCCCACCTCCTTGGGCCCCTTACTCTGCATCTTGAACTCTCTGCTCTCACCTGCCCCCGCCACGCCAACCTGCCTCAGGAACCCTCAGGCCACTCACGTTGGCCCAGTGACAAAGATCTCCTCATCATGTATCTATTTCATCGCGATGATTAATAGCAATGTCCCCAACCCCAGGCTCCTCTAGTCTCTCTGTCCATGTAAATGAGAGCATCTTCTCTCCTATTGGTAGAAAGCTTATTTTTCCTTCACGTAATTACAACTTTGATAATCGCTCCATGTCTCTCAGGAGCAATCTGTTTATCCTCCATGTAAACTTTTTTGTTTTTCTATCTAAGTTCCACTGACAGTGAAAATAAGATAAAAGCACATTTCATTTTACCCAAACCTTTAAAAGATGGGTATCACTTTTGTTTCTTCTGACTTTTGTTACCTCTGCAAATTACCTAATTACTTTCACTATTTTTCTTAGCAGATGAGAAAGTACAAGTCTCTGTAATGAAAACTTGGATCCCAACTACCATAGTTCCAGGTCCTCTGTCACAGAGACTCCTAATGTCAGAACTCAGGCGGAGAAGGTGTCTCATTACACTGCAGTAACAAGCCACCCCACTTGTCAGCGGTTTGAAACAACAAGCTCATTTGTCACTCATGCTCCATGTCCAGAGCGTCAGTGGGGCTGTGCTCCAGGCCATCACTGTCCTCACTGCAGGGCCCCAGATAATGGGGCACCTGGCTGTGGCCAGGTGCTGTGGCAGAGACAAGAGAGCTGGCAGGAAGCACGCTGACTCTTCACGCTCTCGCCACCAGGAACACACACCACATCCGTTCACAGTCCCTTGGCCAGAGCTAGTCAAAGACCTTAGGCCACCCAGGGGGACGGTGAGTCCTCTCGCAGGCGAGGCTGAGAATGTGGGTGACCAGACACACCGTCTACCACAGACAACAAACCCAGCTCGGCTTTTGCAAAACAGAGGCATAGAGAGATGACATCACCTGCCCAGGAACAGCCACTAGCACAGCCAGGACTGGAGGGCACTTCTGCTCTCTCCCCGGAAAACCAGCTGTTCACCGCATCACTCCACTCACCCCCTCTATTCAGGTGCTTGGCACGGTGGCTTTTCTGGCCACTCACCTGGGCTATTCACCCGCACACAGACCCTCAAGCTTAGGGTTCCCTTGTCAGGCCATCAGTGCCTGTAAGTCCTCCAGACATTTCAGTGGATGGAATTTTTAGTACAGTGACATTATGTATGCCTCTATGTCATTCTTACCTATTGAAAACTCAGGGCACTTAAGAAGAGCCCTACAAGAAAGGGCCAGGGTGCCTGGAAGCAGGACCCAGGGCTGGAGGAGAAGGCAGCTCGCAGCCTCAGATATAGATTGTCCGGCTCCAAGAAGATAAAAGTGGATAAAAGACAGGGCTGTGCCTGCCTTGGTCTGATCACTGTCATTTTAATAACCCTGGGGTCTGAGTGCTATTGCTGGAGGCAGAACCAATTGACCCTCTTGGGGCCATTACCACCAGCCGCCCACTTGGCTGGTGGATTGAACTGTGCTGTCCCTTTACCCAAACAAAAGCACATGTATAGATAGTCCCATCTCTATCTGTCTAGCCCACTCAGTTATGTGTAACGAGGTCAATGTTGACCCTCGTGACCCTAGCTCCTTGAAGACTTGAATAAAGCGTATTGAGCCCATGCACACTGCTGTCTGGTCACCAATGGCTGTGTGTAATCTGCTGACAGGCCAGCTGTTACAGCCTGCAGGACTAGAGGCAGGATTTGTATGCACATGCTTGTTCCCAGCTCCTTTTTCTCAGGGCCACAAAGCCTGAAGTTTTGGGCTTTGAAAATAACGGCAACTAAAGAGATCCAAGATAGTGGAGTAAACACTGTGCCTGCATCCTTCCATGAGTATGTTAAAATTACAACCAAATTATAGAACAATCAACCTGGATAATTGTCTGAAGTCTAGCTGAATAGAAGTCCTATGACTAAAAATATAAAGAAGAAGCCACGTTGAGACTGGTAAGAGGGGTGGAGCCTCGGAACTGGCCACACACCTGTGTGCAGTAGCTGAGAATCCGGAGGGATATCTCGGCCATGGAAGTTCCCCTGGAGGAGCGAGGGACCTCAGCCCCGCACACCAGCTTCCCTAGCCCGGAGTGGTGCCAGGAAGAGGAGCTCCCATAACAACTAGTTGTGAAAAACAGTGGGGATTCCGACCGTTCAGGGAATGGTCAGTGGGAAATACAGGCGTCCTCTTAAAGGGCCTGTGCACAGACTCACTTGCTCGCAGGCACTCACCTTGGGCTCCGGAGGAGGGACGGTGACTCAGGGGGAGTTGATGGGTGGCAGATTGAGGTGTGTGGCTTTGGGGGCAGGACTGGAGGACAGTTGGCATTTTCTCTTTGTAAGGTCCTCCTCCCAGGCAGCCGGGGGCCATCTTTCCTGTGTTGAGTCCGCCCGCTGCACTTACGGCCAAATCTGAATCTAATTGGCTGGGTGAGCTCCACTGCTCCGCCCTGCTGACTCACTGGGACCCGCCCCACCCAACTCACCCAACTCTGCCTGGAGGCACTTTTTCCAAGAGCAGCCAGCCCTGCCCGCATTGCACTCTTTCTTGGAAAACTATTGGAGTCTGGCAGGCCCCCTGGCAGCGGTGACTGGCCTCAGTGTTTTCTGAGACTCTTGCTGAATAGTTCCCGATTCAGCACAGGCCAAAACCAGAATTTACATTAATCTGGTGACCACCACTCTTCTCACTCTAGTGACTCCCTGAGGCCCTGCCTCAACCACTTGCATACTGCATGAGGTTCTATCAGCAGCTGAACCTTAAGGGAGCTGGCAGGTGGCAGCAGGCCTCAGGTGTCCTATTTTCTTGTGGAGCTACCCCAGGTCCGGTACTGATGGCAGATGTCCTTGGTTCGTAGTGCAGCAACTCCCTCACACCTCCAGGGTTAGCACAGCCAGCAAACAACTGTGGATCGCTTTGTTGCTCCTACCAGGTAGTCCCCAGAAAGTCACAGGTAGTGGGTGACCTGGGTCAGCACGAGAGCCCCTCCCAAGAGGCCCCAGAAACAACATACTTGGAGGTTGGCTTCACACTGCGGCAGAACATGACCCAATTAGCCCCATGAGTGGCACACATAAAGGGTGGTCTCAACAGGAACCAGAGCCCATTGAGGAAAATCCCGCTCTGTGGGGTAAGACCCCCACACAGTAGCCCATAAGCTGTGGATGAAGCCAAACCCCATAGCCAATCAGCCTGAGGGCCAATCTCACCCACTGACATGCCAATAGCAACCAAGGCTCAACTATAACAGGAGGCCACACACAACTCACACAAGGGACACTCCTGGAGCACCTGGAACAGGTGACAAGGGAGACTGTGCCGGGGTCCTACAGGACACCTACTACATAGGGCCACTCGGCCAAGACTGGGAGACAAAGCAGATCTTCCTAAAACATAGAAATAAACACAGAGAGGGTGCCAAAATGAGTGAAAGAACAGAAGAAAAATCCAGAAAAAAATAAAACAAAATGGAGGCAAGCAACCTAACAGAGTTCAAAACAGTGGGTATAAGAATGCTCAAGGAACTTAGTGAGAAGTTCAACAAAGAGATTGCAAGTATAAAAAGGACATGAAACCATAAAAAAGATTCAGTCAGAAGTGAAGAATATAGTAACTGAAATTAAGAATGCACTAGAAGGAGTCACCAGCAGATTAGCTAGAACAGAGGATCAAATTAATGATTTGGAAGACAAGATAGCAGAAAACACCCAATCTGAACAGCAAAAAGAAAAAAGAATCCCCAAAATGAGGAGAGTTTAAGGGGTGTCTGGGACAACATCAAGCATAACAACATTCGAATCGTAGGGGTACCAGGAGGAGAAGAAAGAAAGCAAGGGATTGAGAACCTATTTGAAGAAATAATGACTGAAAACTTCCCTAACCTGGTAAAGGAAATAGACATACAAGTCCAGGAAGTGTAGAGTCCCAAACAAGATGAACCCAAACAGACATACAACCTAGACATATTATAATTAAAATGGCAAAGGTTAAAGACAAAGAGAATCCTAAAAGCAGCAACAGAAAGACAACTAGTAACTTATAAGGGAGCTCACATAAGATTGTCAGCTGATTTCTCCACAGAAACTCTGCAAGCCAGAAGGGATTGGCACAAAATATTCAACATGATGAAAAGCAAGGATCTAAAAGCAAGACTACTCTACTCAGCAAGGCTATTATTTAAAATTGAAGGACAGATAAAGAGCTTCCCAGACAAGAAAAAGCTAAAGGAGTTCATTACCACTAAACCAGTATTACAAGGAATCTTAGAGTGACTTCTTTAAGACGGATAAAAAAAAATCTAAATTATGAATAATAAATAAAATAAATACATATAAATATAAGTAAATACATAAATAAAAATAAATACATATTTATCAACAATTACTTTCAGTGTAAATGGATTACATGTTCCAATCAAAAGACATACTTGTAGGAAGGCTGAATGGATAACAAAACCCTAACATATGCTGCCTACAAGAGAATCACTTCAGATTGAAAGACACATACAGAGAGAAAGTAAAGGGATAGAAAAAGATGTTTCATTAAAATGGAAACGAAAAAGCTGGAGTACCAGACAAAACAAAAGCTATAACAAGAGACGAAGAAGGACCCAGTAATCCCACTTCTGGGTATTTATCTGAAAAAACTGAATATTCTACTTCAAGAGGACGTGTGTATCCAATGTTCATAGCAGCATTGTTTACAATAGCCAAGATGTGGAGGCAGCCTGGGTGTCTGTCCATGGAAGAATGGATAAAGAGGAGGTGGTACATGTATACAATGGAACATTGCTCGGCCATGGAAAGGAATGGGTTCTTCAGCATGAATGGACCTGGAGGGTACTGTGCTGAGTGGAGTAAGTCAGACAGAGAAAGACAGATGCAATGAGATTTTTCTTACATGTGGAATCTAAAGAACAAAATTAGCAAACAAAACAGAAATGAACTCATAGATACAGAGAACATTTGATGGTTGCAGGATGAGAGGGGGTGTGGGTGAAAAGGGATTAAGAAGTACAAATTGGTTGTTACACAGTGTCATGGGGATATAGGTTATAGCATAAGGAATAGAGTTAATAATATTGTAATAACCATGTATGGTGTCAGATGGGGACTAGATTTGCTAAAGTGATAGATGGAGGGGGCTTGGGGGACAGGGTGAAAAAGGTGAAGGGATTAAGAAGTACAAACTGATAGTTACAAAACAGTCATGTGAATATAAAGTAAAGCATGGGGAAAATAGCCAATAATATGGTAATAACTATGTACAGTGCCAGGTGGATACTAGTCAGAGGGATCATTCTTAAATTATATAAATGTCTAAACACTATGCTGTACACCTGAAATTAATTAAAAATAATATTGAATGTCAACTCTAATTAATAAATTTTAAAAGGAGGGGAAAGGTGAAGGGAAATAAGAGGTCCAAATTTCCAGATCTGAACAAATAAGCCACGGGGATGTAATACACAGCACAGGGAATATAGTCAATAATATTGTGATAGCTGGGACGGTGTCAGCTGGTTGCTGGACTTATCATGGTGATCACGTCTTTAGGTATATAAATGTGGAATAACTATGGTGTACACCTGAAACTACTATAATATTGTGTGTTAGCTATATTTTAATAAAAATCTTAAAGAAAAACAACAAAAAAGAAAATAATGGCCACTAGAAATATGATTGAGATACTTGAATTCCATTCTGGTTGAGGTTTTAATTTATAGCTAGTTCTGCATAACAGTAACGAGTTCCAAAAATACACCACACATTTCACTTAGAGATGTGTTGTGACAGCGCATAAACCTCCCAGCGGTTATCCCAGAGTGACGTGTCCTCCTCCCGTCTGCAGACCCCGGGTGCTGACATGCCCACCCTGCCTCTGGAAGGATGTGCAGCTCCTGTCTGCACAGCTGGCAAAGTGTGGCTGCTTCGCTCAGGAGATCACGTCCCCCACACAGGAGGAGTTATACCTAGTGAGCCACCCACTCCCGCTAACCTTGGGAAGACTGGGTATCGTCCATGGAACGTTCTGCCGAGGGCGATGGGAGGCTGAGCGCTTGCTGCCGATGGCACGGCCAGCCACACACCCCTTCCGAAGAATCAGGTGACAAGCTTCTCTTAGAGATAACCAGTGCATGTCCACCACCCCTCTTTCTGTAAAATGGACATGGCTGTGCCAGCCAGCCAAGGAAGTCAAACCCAATCAGTGGTTCGCGTGGTGGGAGAAGCGCTGGGTCCCTCTGCTCCTTTGACGAGATGCTCTCTGCACTGCACCAGTAAGGATGCCAGCAGCACCGTCTCTGTGTTAGGAGCGGCAGCTAAGGCCTGGCAGAGGCGCCCGGTGATTCATCCCTGCCACGCACTCCTCTGCAGGTATCTCATGCCCTGCTCACTCTGAGCTGGGTGGGTTGTGTCTGAGGGCAAACAAATGTCAACTCATTTGACTTTGATTCAGCGTCTCTCCTCAAACGGCACCCCATTGTTTGGGTAAAATAAATATCTTGTGAGGATTCCCAAAACTCATAGTGTCACCACTCCCACCAGATGAACCTAAAAGACAAAAGTGACACCTGCCAGTGGCAGGAGTGCTGGGCGCAGAGCCAGGAGGACCCGCCTAGCCCACAAGCCCTGGGAATGACCTTGGAAAAGTGACTCAAACCTTCTGTCCCTTGGTGATCGAACCCATAGAGTTGGGACCTACTTTACAGGGTTGTTCTGAGGATTAAAACAGTTAAAAGATACCTGGTACCAATAATGTGCCCTGGGCCATAGAGAGCAGTAAACAAACGTCAGATATCATTGTTATGGTTACTATTACTATTTGTTGCGATTGTTATGAAACGCAGAAGAGCACCCCTCACAAGGTAAAAAAATATTCCTGAAACCTTAAAACCTCTTGTAATAACAAGTAGTAATATTATATTGACAGCAGTGTGGGCTTTTCTACCTACATACAGCCTGAATGGAAATAATGAGTATTGAAGAATAGAATGGTACTCTAATTGAGTCATACTATACATTGCTTTTTAATAAGTTGTATTAAGTTTGATTTTACTAGAATTAAACAAAAATGAAAAGAAGTAAAACTGAGGAAACTGCTGATTTTTAGATAAATATGTCTTTTCTGTATATTTTATTTCATGCAGATCCCTCTAAAATTAAAAAAATAAAAACATTATGAAAAATATTGAGGTTTCCATCCTTTGTTTGGATAACGTTTCCATTTTACTCAGTAATGATTGAGTCACTTTTCTATAAGAAGTGATTTTACCCACTCACTTCTTACCTCCTTCCATGTTAATTGGAGCTAGTATTGTTATTCTGATGGTTATTGTCAAGACTTACTGAACATGCTGGTCCATAGCTGTAATCCCCATAGGTACTTGTTATCAGTGCTGTGTAGACGTGGGTCTCTGCTCACCACCACCAGCCCTTGTATCACATGTTTGCCATTTCTGAGACTCCATTTTTATTCATCTCTTGGTTTTCAAAATTCAATTGTCAACTCGACATTCAAGAGGATGTATAGGAGCGATACTCCCTGAGCTCTTCTGAGCTTCAGCACTGGCTGCTGGTGATTCAACAGTACACACAGCACATCCTTTACTATTACGGACTTAGGCATACTTCTTTCACTTATCGTTATTTTCTTAAACTGACAAGGAAAATGTTCTGTAATGAGTTAAAAATGGGTCAACTTGCAAAGCACTTGTGACCAGCAGTCTTACTCTACTACAACCAGAACCTTGCCGGGTTTGGCCTTAGAGACTGGTGGTGACACACGCATGCCCCAGCTCCAACCCTGCGGCCCCCTCCCAAGGCCTCTCTCTGCGTGGCCTGCTCTGACGGAGTGCGTGTGTCCTGGAAGGCACAACACAGAGGTGGGCGGAGCGAACAAGGCCTTCGCGTGAGGGTCCCCATTTCTGCCCGCTCACCCAGGCTCCTATCTGAGACGCTGCCCCTAACTTCAAGGAGTCCTTTTACTTGGAGAGTGGACCTTATGATGCAACAAAGTTTCCTGGCTTTGATTTTTCTGAAAACATCCATACCTTACCTTTTTAAGAAATCAACTTTGAGATACAATATATGCTTATTAAAAGGCACCTATATTAAGTTGAATGAGTTCTGACAAAAGAATATATCCAGGTAAGCACCCATACAATCAAGACGTAGCATTTTCACCACCCCAAAAAAGCTCTCCCGCCCTTTTGCACTGGGTTCCTGGGCCACCACACACCTTGCCCAGGCACTCCCTCTCCCTCCTTCCATCACTACCTTAGTAATTTCACGCATGTGGGACCATAGCGTGTGCCCTTTGTGTACAGCTCTGGCACTCGGCTCACTGCTGCCCAGGTCGATCATGGTGGAACTGAGAATTCATCACCAGTAATGCCATGCAGAGTCCCATCACGCCTGTCAATCAGCTCTTCATTGCTGTCTGTGCTGCTTCCAGTTTGGGCACTTTCATTTCTGAATGATAATTTCATTGGACATAAATGTCTAGGTTGGAAACAGTTTTCTTTCAGCACTTTATAGATGTCATCCTAGCATTTCCAGGCCGCTGGGGTAATAATGGCCTCCTAAATCTGAATCTGTCATAAAGCCTCAAAAATAATGTATGGAAGAATAAGAAATAAAACATCTCCCACATAACAAAAAGGCGAAGAATGCTGCGAACTGCAAATTACTTATTAGCAGAAAGTTAATGGGCAGATTTATGAGATTTCTCTTGAGCTTCCCCTGCAAATCTTCATGGAAATCTATTGGGATTTGGGGGAAATACACAGAAAAGGAGAAGAAAACAAAAGACCTAACATGTACCTGAAAACAGCTCTAAAAATATCATACTCACTCTAAGTGTAAATATTCTGATAAACATCTATCAGATCAATGACTACAGGGAAGGTTCTTAACTTAAAGTGACCCAGAAAGGCATTGTTTTGGGGGACAAGAGGATAAAAATGGAAGAAAAGGCATCCACTGGAGATTGGGTGGTGGAAGAAAAAGGGAAAAAAGCAAAATGGCAAAATGTGGAATCTTGCCAGATAAAATAGATCCCAAAACATCAAAGCCCACACAACCTTCCACGTATCACCCCCCAAAACTCCATTATACAAGCTACCCTTTGATACAGTTGCTCTTAAAATATAAAACTTGCAATATCCTTCAAACAGTCACAATATGAATAGACATAAGTAGCTGCTGTCTTTAAAAAGCAAACACAAAAACAAACAAAAAATTTACTGTATTGAAGCAAAAGAGAAAAAAAAAAGAATAACAAACCTAATGTAACATTTCAAAGTAAATTAAATGCCCTAACAAAAGCATCTGAGGATATCAGAAATTCAGAAATTAAAAATAAAAAGATAAAAAGGGGAAGAAGTCAAATGAGAATTTACTGAACTCAGAAAAAAAATGAAAGAAAAAGATACTGTTATATTAGAAATCAACTGTCCAAGGGAGAATATAGTTAAATAGAAACGTACTAAAATTCGTAGAAGAAAAACTCACTAGGAAAATAAAAATAAAAGAAAGAAAGACATTAAAATGGCCAGAGAAAAGCGGTTGAAATGAAGGGCAGTCAAGGAAACAAAATCCAACATATATCTAATTGGAGTGCCCCAAAAGAAAAATAAAACAATGGATGGCAACTAATATTTAAAACAAAATTGATCTACAACGATCAACTCTAAGATTTTAGCCTGGTAAAGCTATTATCATTTAAAAGTTACAAAATAACTTTTAACCTCAAGGAAACAAATCCAAAAATAACCTACAAGGGTAAGGAAATTAGTCTGGCATCAGATATCTGAAGGAAACAATGGAGAAAATTTTTCAATAAATTTGAGAAAAAAAATGTGTGAACCAAGGATTTTATATCCAGCTGAAAGCAGCCTAATGTTCAGGCTCTACAATAGCAATTTTGATCATGAAGAACACAGGACCCCTTTATATGAGCCCTTCTTGAGGAATCCTCTGGAAGATGAACTTTGTTCAACCAAAATACGATTGAAGAAAGTTGGGCAGAAAGACTGATGATGATATCTCATGTAAAACAGCTGTATTTGCCAATAGTTTGTAGTCTGAAGTAAAAGTAAAACTCTTTAATTAGAGAAATGTTACAAAATGTTTCAATATTTGCCTATATTGATTTTATATTGTTTTTCTGACTTATTAATTTATGCACTCAAATAATATTGGCAATTTTATTTAATGTCAAATAGCATAGGTCCATGTTTTCAAGTAATTTATAGTTTCGAAAGAAACATAAGAGATATCTGTATATTAAGAAACTTTCTTATTTATTAATGTTAAAGATATTTTTCCACTTTATAAATATATTTAAAAATGATATATAGTAGTTTTATCCACATTTTAAAATATATATGTAGACATTTTAAAAAATTATTTTAGCCTTTGAAATTGGCTTCGTTTTCCCTACTCCAAGATTTAAAAAAGATTCTCCTATATATTTTCATAGTATGTTCTTTCATTTTTACACTTATGTAATTAAGTTTTCTACAATTAATATAGCATGAAACAGAATTTTTGAATGTCTAGCAGTTTATCAAGCATTATACACTATTTTCTCCACTTCAAAGAATGAAATAGATAATATTCTTATTCTGGGAAATTTAAATTGTTATTTTAAATTAATTTTTAATAAATATTTTGGGGAATTTTTCCGAATGTACTTATTCATTTTATTAATCTAACTATTCCAGTGACAATTAAACCATGTTCTAATTATTGAAACTCAAATTGGCCTAGTTACCTTCATGTCACTGACTGTACCCTCAGTTGGATCCACAACACCACTAGACAATACTGTATCTCTTGGCAGTCTTTCCCATTCACCTTGTGGACAGTCCAAAATTTTACCTATCTCATCTACCAGAAGCATGATAGATGAAAGCAACAAGATTAAAGAGTGACATAAATTGCAAATATGTGTTTTATATGAAGAATAATTTCCTGGAAGTAACAAATCGAATACAAGGTGACAGGAGAACCATTTCTCTTTACTTGAATTCTACCATTGGGTGAACAAATAAGGGAAAATTAATTTTCAGACTTTTTTTTTTAATTTTTGAAGGAATGTAAAATATTTTTTACATTCAATATTATTTTATATTGTTTTCAGGTGTACAGCACAGTGTTTAGACATTTATATAATTTATGCAGTGATTCCCCCCGATGAGACTAGTACCCACCTGGCACTATACATAGTTGTTGCAACATTATTGATTATATGCTCTATGCTGTACTACATTTTCAGATCTTGATTAAGCACCTTCATTTTCCAAATTAACCATTTTGATTATTCAAAAAAAAAAAAAGACTGATGATGACTATTTAGTATACTTAATTGAATGTTTAAGATGAAAACAATAGAGTAGGATGAAAGTGGAAGAATAATATATAAGTATTACATATTTTGGCAAAATGGAAATAATAAAATTAAAAAGGGATATAAAACTAAAAGAGAAGGAGGAAAAGAAAATAAGCTCACTGCTTATGGTGTTCATAGAGGACAGGACACCGACAAGGACACCACCAAAATGATTCTTTTTAAAGGCAGCAAAATCCCAAATAAGAACACAGAAGACTAAGAGGATTTAACAATGTGTAAGCACAAAGGTCCCACTAGAACAAAACACAAGCCAATGAGAAAGAGAGAGAGTAAAATGAATAAAAGAAAGGAGAAAATCATTATAGAAGAAAATAGCAAAATGCATGAATAGCTCTAGCAATCATGACATAAAATAATGTAATTGCAGTAAGACCCAACACACAGCCATATAAATAAATACGAATGACTTCAACTGACCTATTACAAGAAAATTGTTTCCAATTTGTTTCAGAAAACAAGACTCAGCTACATGCTGCATGCACAAGACACATCTAAAAACAAAGTGATTCTGAAAGCCCCAAAATGCGAAGAAAGACAGAGCTATGCCAAGCAAAAGAAAACAAGAAAGCAGAGATCCTGATCCTGAGTGTAAAACATTACAAAAAACGATGTTTAAATGCTAAAAACACAAATCACAACAAGTAAATGACAACTGAAATATCTATGCTGACAATAACACAGTAAACATCCCATAAAGCAGAAACTCAGACATGGATAAAAATAAGTCAGGAGCTAGGAGACATTAGCAACAGAATCAAGATAGATTGAATGAACTATTTGAAAGTCACTCGTTAGCACGCATGGAACTTTCACTAGAATTGATTACATATTAGGTCATGAAGAAAAGATCAATATATTCCATAAAGTGGGCAATTGCAAATAATCTTTTCTAATCACAAAGCAGTAAAACTAGAAACTAATAACTAATCCACAAAACAAAAATTTAATTCAGCCTGGAAATTAAAAAAAAAAAGGCTTCAATTGAACAACTCTTAGATGAAAAAAATAATTCAAGTTGAAATTATAAAATTTCTTTAAAAAAAGATAATGGTTATGAAATTCATTGAAAGCAGTAATCAGAGGAATCCCTGTAGCCTTAAATGCCTAGATCAATACAAACAAAAATAAATGAGAAGGCTGGAAAAGTGCAAAAAGTAAACCAAAGTAAAGCACGAAAAAGCAAACATAAAAGGAAAGCAGAAGTTAATGTAACAGAGAATAGAAAAATACTAGATCTAATTAATAATCACAATTTGGGGTTCTTTCCCCCCAAAACATCAAAATAGACAAACAACTAGCTATCTTGATTAGGAAAAGGGAAAAGAAAGTGTATATACATCTCTCTCTCTGTCTCTCTCTCGGGGGTGCCAAAAAATGTATACAAGTGGACACTTTGATCAACGTTGCTAAGCAGTCATTCGCTGTAATCAGAAGTGTCTAGATGCTGATGGGAACCACTTTGAGCACCTCTTGTAATTGCAAAAGTCAAACGTGACTTGTATTCATCTTTTGTTATCGGTATATATTGAGAATAACAATTTTAATAGTTTTTTTCCTTTCTTAAAATGTGTGTACAATTTTTGGCCCCATCATTTTGGCACCCTCTGTATATATATGATTTGAGTTACATATAATCACTGAGAGAGAAGATGCACATGATAGAGAAATGGAAATAACTGGTGCCCAACATCTCTCCACCCCCCACCCCTCCCCCCCTCGGCCCCTAGCGAGCAGCTCTCTCCTCTCACTTGTTCTCAGTCTGACTTCTCAGATTCCACATGTAAGTGGTGTGATGCAGCGCTTGTTTCTCTGTGCCGGCTTATTTCACTCAGCATCCTGCCCTCTACATTCACCCAGGTTAACAGCACCTTCTTTTAAAAAATGGATTAAAGACTTAAATGTAAGACCTGAAACTCCTAGAGGAAAAAAAAAAAAAACACAAAAAACCTGGGGAAAAAGCTCTTTGACACTGGCTTTGGAATATGACACCAAAAGCACAAGGAACAAAAGTAAAACTCAACAAGCTGGATGACCTACGTCAAATTGGAAAGCTTCTGCACAGCAAAAGAAACAGCACAGTGCAAGGATGAATGTGAGAAACGAGATGAAATGGGAGAAAAATCTTTACAAGCAATGAATCTGAATAGGGGTTGATACATAACATACTAAGGGAACTCATACAACTCAATAGCAAAAAACAACAATAAAAAAAAAAAATAACCTGGTTTAAAAATGGGCAAAAGATCCTAACAGACACTTTTTCCAAAGAAGACACTCAAATGTGGCCCAGCTTTCAAGTCTTCAGGTGTGCACCCCGTCACTAAGGCCGCTGTGGTCACTGAGCCCTGAGCCACGGTGACCTGTCCCTCCTCATGTCCCCAGCCTGTGTGCACAGCGCAGCTCAGACAGGTCAGCGTCTCATCCAGACCAGGAACAAGGACACAAGTGCCCAGACCTGGAGAAACACGGTGATCACCATCCTTAGAGCGGCAGGCGCGAGGCTATTTTTATCCCTAACACTTCACATTATTGGAACAGGGCACGTCCTTTCTGACTTGTAAGTTTTCTTTAAAAATGTTAAAATTTTTTATTAGAAGGAACTCTACCCATCTCCAAGTAGCCAGCTAAGTAACTCTGAGTCTCACTGAGCTGAAGACCTCTGCACCGAGGCTGAGCACGTCTGCAAATGAGTATCTATTTAAAATGACCATCTACTTCGAAGCCCATACATTACAAGTCGCAACGAGGATGGTGATCCATGGCAGACTCTCCCAGGGGGTGTTCCACCCCCCAAGTCTGGACCGATTCACAGTCTCGGATGTCAGGAAGATTACTCGAGCAATTCCAAAGAGGCCTGTCAGCTCTGTGCCATTTTTCAATACTTGCTGAAAGATACTTCCATTTGATTTATGAAAAGAAGTGCTGCCTGCAGTGTAAGACACGAGAACCGACAGACAGCAGCTGCGGAGCTCCTGTCACCAGGGGCCACACCAGACTCGGGTGAAGGCCACTAATCCCGGCCACGCCAGCCGCTCACACCCCAGAACAGTCCACAATTGGGTGAACCCCAAACTGATGGCCCCGGCTGTTGTCAGGGCCCCTGCCTGAACTTACTTCTGTAAAACGACTGGCATTTTAGTTCGAAAAGTAAACAAATGGAGCACGAATTTTCAAAGAAGAGCCTACGAATTTTCTGGTAAAGTCACATGGATTTAAGAACTGAGCATTCCAGATATTTTAGAAGTTGACGCAACATGTAGAATTATTTTGGGAGTTGATGCAAAGTATGAGAGGATTTTAAAGCTGTCTTTCCAATCTGAATGTCAGAAATCGAGAAAGTTATAAAGTACATATTAGTGTGTGTCAAAGGAAATACTGGAGTTGTTTCTTGCCTGAGACTGAGAAGGTTGTGTAGCTCTGGGGGTTCAGAGTGACACTGTGTGTGGATCTGTGTGTGCCACAGCATCTGGGTGTTTCTGCTGACCACACCTCCGTCCCAGCCCGACCTGGGATTCTGAGTGCTGGGTGGAGGATAGAAGGGACGCTGGGATCCTCCGACCCAAGCTCTTTCTGCCCCGTCTGTATGAGCTGCCCCAGCTGCTGGAACCAGTGGCCACAGCTCAGTGGCCTAAAACAACATACATTCACGACCTTCTGGTCTGACGTCAGATGTCCAGCATGGGCCTCGCAGGGCAACCCCTAAGACTAAAGTGTGAACCGTCTGGGCGTTTCCAGGGGAGCCAGAGGGAAGACCCCTGAGGGCTTAAATGGTACAGGACCTCACAGACGCAAGGCCGCGACATGGGGCACCCTTGGAATGGCCATCCAGACAGGGGGACAGCAAACACAGAGCCCTGAGGTAGGACAGGGCTGTCCCCATGGCTGTCTGTGTGCGGGGGTCAGAGCCGAGGGTTCCTGGTGGTGGGGGGTGGGGGGGTTGGTCCAGGGCTGAGGCTTGTGCGGGCCGGACAGTGTGTGTGTATCGGGCGTGTGGGTTTGGGGGCGCTCAGGGAGCCCTGCAGGTGACTGCGCTGTGCCGCGGGCCACCTCTCCTTCCCTCACTCCTGGCTTTTCTCAGTGGGACATTAGAGGTGACCGTGCATGCGTGCGTGTACACGCCTGGGTCGCCACAGCTCAGACTCAATCTCAAAGCTCCAGGACTCCTGAAAGGCCATTCTCCAACCAGGAGGGCAGCCGCCATGGGCCTGTTCCATAGAAAATCGACAAACAGCCTTGAAATGGGAGCCTGGGCTTTATGAAATTACCAATTTTCTTGCTGTGCAAATTCAAGCCTTTTGTAGGGCAGTCACAGGTCTCAGGAGAAGTGACTTCACACGGGTGAAATGCCCCCTTTCTGTCTGCAGACAACTTCTGCTCAGCTGCTGGAATCATTACTGGGGTCTGGGGCAGTGATGCCGGTTGGCGAATGAGCTGCCACCACGGAGGCTGGGCCCACAGGGTGGGGTCAGGCTGCTCATGGACAAAGGTCAGGACGAGAACTTACTCTGAGTTACAAAAGCAACATTGTGATGAAAGGAAAAGGACTACCTGCAGGATGACCCCCCTTGACTGTCTGATTGGGCTGAGAATAGCTTTACCCCCCGGAGCTCAGCGAACGCACCCAGTAACCCCCACCCCCACCACTCCCAGCCACCCCCACCCACCCCTCTCCCAGTCACTGAAAGTTCGCAGTTGTGGAGCGGCTGCCCAGGGTGGCCCCTGCCCTAGTGGGACGCCCACCTGGTTGGCAAGAACAGACCCTCCCATGGGGTCCCCTGCTTGACACGCAGCCTGGAGGAGGGCTGTGATGGGACCGTGGAATCAAGCCAGCAGCAACAGACTGGGAACAGAAGCAGACGGGGCCATAACTGGAAGAAGATTTTATGGAAAGATAGCCCTGGAGCCTCACTTGTCTGATGGGTCCAAGAAAAACCCTGACTTCCCACTGGTTCCACTGTTTCTTGTTTTAAGGGCAGAATGACAACATCCATGTTCTTTGTACGTCACAGCTGAGACTGGGCTGCCTATTGGATGCTTTGAATCACTTCGTGTAACAGCACCTTGCTGGCACCATGGGGACATCAGTGCCCTGCCAGTGGGGCCGGCGTTTGCCTGTCAGGAGTCACTGCGAAAAGCCGCTACCAGATGTGGCATTTTCACAGACGAAGCCCAGGCTGGTGATTCATGTCTGCTGGGGGATTGTAGTCAGGATCAAATGGTGACAATGCCTTTAGGTGCTTTAGACAATTCTGTTTGATAAACTAAGTAAAACGTTATTCAGCAACTGGAGCATAATTAGGAAGCAATTACTGAAACAAAGAAACCCTGCGTACACAGAGAAACAATTAGAGGCCAGTCCAAATTTATGGTCACGCCCAGAGACTCTGCTTTACTGCCCTGTGGCAGGAGCATATTAGAAAATCGAAATTAATGCCTCCGTTGCACAACTGACCTACTTGTCTTGGAAACGGGGCTGGATTTCTAATTGCCCTGTGTGATCAGAGAAGGCACAGACCCTTTCTCTTCACTGCGTTCCGGGGGAGTGCAGTAGGTGTCCCCAGGCCCAGGGGTCACCCGCTTTATGGGGTTTTTGCCGGACAACCTAGAGCTATGCCTGTCACTCAAAACCGGGACTGCTTTTCATCAGACCCGGTGAAATGGTGGCACTGGATCACTGCTGTGTCTGCGCGTGCCTTTTGCCAGGAGAGTGTTCCTTGGCCCGACCATCAGGGCTCAGCTCCAGCTTGACCTGGGGGCTGTAGGGGCCACACTTGGCCAGCACCCTCAGCCTTGGTGGCCCGCGTGTGGTCACACAGGGCACACGGTTTAAACCGCCAAAGGCTGCACTCTCCCCGCCCCCTGCCAATCCCGTCTCAGGATTTGTCCACTCAGGGCCCAGCCACCCTCTCACAGCCAGGCACGGCCCACTCTGGAGTGGGGAGGCCTCCCGGGCTTGGCCCTGCACCTTGAACTAGCGGTGCCAGGACATGCTCTGGGACCCATCAGGGTGTTGCCGTCTCGGTCACTTAGAGACTGGTCCTTTGGAGACTCTTTGATGTGACCCAGGAGGGAGGATGAGGCAGAGAGGGAGGTGAATAAGTCAGAGAAAGTGCAAGTGACATCATGGCCTTGTAGAGTGGGAATGGACGGGGCACGTGTGTGTGCCGTGTGTGTGTGTGTGTGTGTGTGTGTGCGCGTGTGTGTGCACGTATGCGCTGTGTGTGCATGTCTGTGTGTGTGTGTGCTTTGTGCATACATGTGGACCGTCCCTGTCTGGTCGAGCATGTGCACACACTTCTCCTAGCTGACTGACTGCCATGAAAATTAACTCCTGAACAGTACGGGGTGCCCCTGACCAGCTTCCATAGACAACACCGACCGTGTGGCAACGTGGTGGCACCGCTCACCCCGCCAGCACTGGGGAGCCCGGTGCCGTCGATGCTCTGGCTCCTCACCCAGAGCCCTTCTTCAGGCTGCTTGGAATCCCGGAGGATTCTAATTTGCGTCTCCTCATGACTACCAATACTGGACACTTTTTCATGTTCAATGGCAATTGGAATAATCACTTTCATAAAGTCCTGGTCAGGTTTTTGGTCCATTTTTTAAATCTAGCTCTGCCTATGTGTTTTATACTGGTTGATAAATTCAATATCAACGGTTGACATATTCCAAGTCTTTTCCTATTTTACGTGTTGTGAGCATCTCCGGATCTTCTGCTGCTTGCTTCCCACTCCTTCATGGAGACTTTTGATGATGACTTTTTTTTTTTATTTCAATGTAGTCTAGCTTGTCAAACGCTTCCTTTACGAGATTTCCTGTTTAAGAAATCCTACTCCAGGGTCTTGAAGACGTTTCTTATGTTATCTCCTAAAAGCTTTATTGTTCTATCTTTCGCATTTAAATTAATTCCTCATCTATTTGGGGGTTACCAGCTTTTGCAGACAGTATGAAGTAGGGGTCAAAATTTATTTTTCCCTTGGAGACACTCCATGGACCCCTCATTATTCTCTAAAGTGACAGCCTTTTTCACCCTCACTGCGGTCTCATCTGTGGTATAAACCAGGTGACGGGATGTGTCCCGCTCGCTTCGGGGCTCTCGGTGGTTCTACACCCCTACACCCCACAGTCCTTGTAACTATTGCTTCGTAATATGTCTTACTCTCTGGTGATGTAAACGCCTCCGATTTAAAAAAAATATTCTTTATTTTCCTCATTGCCTGTTCTTAACTCTGTATTACCATGTAAGCTTTAGAGTCAAATATTTGATTCACACCCAAAATCCTGCTGGTATTTTAAATGAGACTGTATTTTGCAGTTTCAATTGTGCCAGGTTTTCCAGTTATAGCAAGTCTGGGGGCTGGGCTGCCAGAGATGGCAGTCTCTCCTGTTTTGCTCTGTTGTTAAATCTGCTCTTAGCTTGTATTATATTTTTCTTATGGTTTAAAAAAGCAGTAAGAGATCTCGTAGGTACATTTGTACATGAACAAAACACCATGTCTGTGGTTTGTGTGTCTGTGGTTTGCGTGTGTATGTTTCCTCTAGTTTGGGGGGAGCCATTTTCCATCCAACAAAGAATACTATCTTTGGCCATTAGTTTTAATTGACAATTTTCAAAATGTTGTTTCCTTAGCAACCAACCAACCATTTTCATAGTTTTTAAACATAAATCTGGACATTATGAAATCTGGACTCTTTCTACAAATGGGATGATATTTTAAATAACGAATGCCCACTGAATGCTTCTACGTGCAGGGTCACAATAAACGTGACTATGATGCCGAAATGCACAGTAAGGTACTGTCCTCATCTTCTAGAACTTTCCCTCTGGTGGGGAAATATACACACAAACTACACACAAACATACATGTGCACACATGTACACTCACTCACTAGGTACTCAGCCTCAAACACACACACACACACACACACACACACACACACACACACACACACACAAACAGCTCTAGAATAAAAAGAGACAGGGAGATGGGGTGGCCGTGGAGAGCCTCTTGAGTCCCAGAGTGGCGAGCTTTCCAGCCTTAGGTGCCAGGCGACTACGGGAATGACACTTTGAGGTCTCTTGGCCGAGGTGTCGCTCGGGGTCAGTCTCACGCCAGTGTTTGGAGAGCCTCCCTTATAGCCTGCCATGTGGGTGACAGGTCTCGGCTTGGAGCCCGCAAACCACAAGCATGAGCTCCTGCTCTGCCAGCGCCTCACTGGGTGGCCGGGCTGTGCTGACCTGCTCTGATCCCAGGTTTCTCCCGGAGTCCAGGTAGAAGCCAGATCAATGCAGACTCTGCACAACGAGCATTTTGTCATCTGGGAAACAGGATGAGGTCCTCTTAACATGCGAACAGCTAACGTGATAGGGTTTAAACAACAACACAGCCACTGATCCCAAGCTGACATTTCTAAGGCGCCCTCAGCAGCGTGCATCCTCGCAGCTCCCTGCTTCTCCCAGTCAGCTCAGGGCAGGACTCTGGCCCAAGGGCAGTGCCAGAGAGGTCCCCGCAGAAACAAGCGAGGCGTGTGGCCGTGGGTGCCACCGACACGAATGAATGGATCTGACCACTTCCTAGAACAGTTCTGACACCACTAACCACCACACTTGGGCGGAACAGAAACCAGAGTCGCGGTTTTTCTCCCTGGCTGTGGCTCTCTGGACGCGGAGCTAACACGAGGCTGCTGGCTCTGTCCTGGGCCGCTGTGCACGCCCGCCTGTGCGTGTTGCAGCTGGAGGCGTACACATCCGATCCACACACTCTGGTTTATGTGTTTCTGTGCTCGCTGCCAGCTCCCTCTAAATTAAGCCCATCTGTCTTTCCCACTCGCTGTCCTGGAACTCACATACTGGTTGTTCTGAAATGTTGACGCCTGACTTGGTGCTGGCTGGTAACAAAGTGAATTTTAGGTTCTACTGTCATAATGTTTCATTAAAAGAAAAACAACACAGGCAGCCATCTCAATTAAGAATGATGCTCCTGTCACAAATTTATCCCACAAAGAGATGGTCTGCACAGAGACACCTTGTGAAAAATGCACTGAGCTTTGGGGCTGTGGGTGGGCCTTGGGTGTACTCGGGGGCTGGGCGCATGGCGTGTGATGGAACCTGGGGCCTGAGGAAGCAGGCGGAGGTGGTTCTGGTTCCAATGCCTTCGGGTGGTCACCCTTCGAGCTGCCAGCACAGGGACGTGGGGAGCTGGCCCACGGCGCCACTGCTGTGAAAAGTGTCCGTGGACATTCGTGTCTGATGCTGACTGAGCATAGGGAGAATGAGGGTGTTTTGGTCACTGGCCACCCAAGTGCCAGCAGGAGTCCTAGCTCAGGACAGGAGCCCAGGGAATAGAGATGGCTGCAGAGGGCTGGGTCCTGGAATCACCAGCAGTCAGACCGCCTTGGCCACGGGGATGACAGGTTCCAGTACAGACTCCCATTCCACTGCTTGTTGGAGCACCACCGAAAGAAGCTGGGGGTCCCACCCTCTCCCCGTGAGCACTGAGCCCCAGGGCGCACCGCCACCCCACATCCCAGCACCTCAGTTGCAGCGCAGGGCTGCCATTCAGAGGCTGCTTCTGGAAATGGCAGGCTTGGGCCAAGGCCTTGTTCTGACCAGAGCCGGCCTGCGCCCTTCACAGCTCTCCAGCTTCCCTACAAGCGGGTCCTGTGGTCACCCCCAAAGCTGGCCTGAGGGTGGCTGGGATGCTGGTTAGAACAAGTGATGACAGAGGCCAGCACAGAGCGGGTGCTCAGTGAATGTGGCCAGTGCTAGTGTGACGGCGATGACGGGACACGCTAGCAGTCTTAGACCTGAGCGTGTTTGATTGGCATGACGTGGAAGCAGTGAGGGCACACGTACTGGACATCTGGCCCCCTCCGTACGGGGCGGCTGGTGGCGTGGCCTTCAGCACAAACTCCCCGCCCTGCACCGGCCCCAGGGTGGGGTCTGTGGGCCCAGCGGTGACACACAGAAACAGTCATGCTCATGAGCATGAAGCCAGTCATCCGAGTGAGTAAGGAGAGACATTTCCCAGAGTGGAGGACAGAGGTAGCTCAGGCACAAGAGAAGGTGGGTCAGGATGGCCGCAGAAAGCAGATGGACGTCCCTTCACAGACCTACAGAGACCCAAAGCTCCTAGCAAGCTTCAGTGAGGAATACATCATATTTTTGATATAAATGATAAAAGATTTTGGAAAATATTATTAGTAGCTTGGTTTTGGCTGGCTTTGATTTAAACTTCCCCTTGATTTTTATAAAAAGCACTCCCTTCCCTAAACAATAAATGATAAACTGATTGCATCATTTACATGCAAATTCATGTGAAAACAATATCTGTGACTTTTCATTTCTTGCTGTTTAAACTTTTTTAAAGCAAATTGAGACTGATGACTCAAGTTATTTCATTTGATTTCCTGGAAAATACAGGCTTAAAAAGAAAAGTAAAGGGAAGTTATTTTTTTTTACCTAGTAGCAACACTGAGATGAGAGTTTTTAAATTTAAATTAAAGATAAGTATTAAAATATAACTAATTAATGTAGGAGAAGTAATTAAAACTAATGAGGTCATTGAAAACTTAAACATTAAAATAAATTGAGTTCATGTAAAAGTTGGGCAACATTGAATAATACTGTATATTTAATCAGAACCCAGTTGAAATTGATTAAATATGTCCTTGAAATTAACTATTGAACATTTTTAATTTGTTGGATGTAGCCAATTTATTTTCCTAAAGACTTGGACTAAATTTCATAACTTAAGCAATTTCCAGCAAAACACTTATTTTGTTTCTATTGACAGAGCAGCGTTCTGACGTCAGTGTGGAGCTCCACAGCAGGGAGAACGTGGACAGAATTATGTGAGAAGCAGCTTTGGTGTGGCCATCAGTTTCTCTGTGGTCCAAGGAAATGATGGAGAGGAAAAGCAGATTCTGTATCTGCTCCTACTCTGTGGGTCAGTCAAGTTACCAGCCGACATGCTTCCCATATTTCATTTTCAGACAGGAGATAACGTGCGACTATAAGATGGAACTCACTCTTCAGGAGCAGAAGTTACCGAGTGTTCTCACCCATTCCCACTTCCCAGTTTGTCTTCGTGTCAGCTCTTTTCTTTGGGAACTTTCTTTCCCTTGACAAGACACAGCTGCAGTCGTGGGACCTTCCCTTTGCCTGCTGGACACAAGGTGGAACTCAGATACAGACCGGTCTCAATAATAGGACATCTGGCTGCCAACAGCGTGACAAGGGTGTGGCTTGTGGGACCGGAAAGTCCCCACGTGGTCTGGAGAAAGAGCGGCTAAGGGACCTTTGGGGTTCGGTGGCAGGGGCATTTGAGAATGAAAGTGGTGTGTGTGGTCAGTTGCCACTCAGATAAAGTCGATTGCTCCATTCAGTGGTGCCGTTCTTTGCATTGCTGAGGCACAGAGAGAATTTTTAGAGGTCTTATCAATAAAAATCTTATGACCAGCCAGCATTTCTCTACATACAACATTTAACCTCTCAACTTCCTGAATATACAGCTCTTTTCTGTAAGTGTCTTCTGAAAAGAAAATTGTCTCGGTTCTGTCTTCACAGGACTCCACTGGAGAGAAGCAGTTGAGTTCGGACAAGCTAAGTAATGAGGGTTCTGCATGTTCAATCAAGGTCCTGTCTAACTTGCAGTGTGCACGTGTGTTAAAAGTCTCCCGTGATGCAAGGCGATGTGTGTCTTGGCTGTTGGGTGTGAGCCGGGCTGTGTGAGGGTGCGGCCGGCCAGGGGTTCCCGTATGCCCACGCCCATCAGCGGTCACCAGGAAAGGCCACGTGACATGCTGGACAAGTGCTCACACTGCTTGTGTCTTCGTACTCATCTGAAATGTAATGGGGCTTAACCAGGAAACCTGGGCAGCAAGACCAGTGTTTTTCAAAGTTCTACACAGAAGAAGCCCTTAAAAATAAAACCTCTCCCAGAACCCTGAGATAAGATGAATGAAGGTGGACAGCAGCTCTGTGAAGGTCGGGGTCGGTGCGGGGTGGGGTGCCGGGTGGGTGGGGAAGGCATGGTGTCTGAGGCATCTCCGACGATTTGGGAGGACCCACAAAAGCCTCGTCTGAGAACGGTCAAATGTCTGGTGATTTGGTGTCTGATGACTTCTCAGCTCTGCATCCTTTCTCATGTTCCTATGTCTAACGAGCTGAACACTGTCTCTGACCTTCCTTTCCCAAAATGGTCATCAATGAGAATATGAAAAAGAAGCCCCTGGATAAACGGATAAGGCAGCAGAAATGCTAATCATTATTTTCAAACTTGAAATATCTGTGGTTATTGTCGGTATATGATTTTAATTATTTATTGCCGCATACAAAACCATCTTAAAATTTAGTGATTTCAAACAACCATTGCATTTTCTAATAGTTTTGTGAGTCAAGAATATGGAATGGTCTTGGCTGGGTGTCTTTTCTCTGCCTCCAGGGCTGTCAGCCGGGGCAGTGAGCAGTGATCCTTGGTCTGTCTGTCTCTCTCGGTCTCTCTTCCCCTCCCCCAGTGTGGAGTCTCATCCTTGGACCAGAGACTCTCATGTGGCTGTCTTTTCCCAGCATGGTTTTCTTAAATGCCACATGTCTTAAATGGTAACTGACTCCATGTTCTCTGGGCGCAAATCGAGCCACCAGCCCCACCCGGATCCAAGGGGGTGACGAAGGGACACCAGCTTCCACTACTAGATGGGGACATGACAAAGCCACAGAGCAGAAATGCTTCTGATGGGAGACACCATGGATGCCAAATATGGAAAATAAAATCGGCCACATCAGGAATTCTAAAACTGCATCGTCCCAGGAGAAGCACAAGCACAGATACTCAGGTCACTGAGCGGCTGACACAGAGCCCCGT
The DNA here is from genome assembly GCF_004115265.2 of Rhinolophus ferrumequinum. Classification (NCBI taxonomy): domain Eukaryota; kingdom Metazoa; phylum Chordata; class Mammalia; order Chiroptera; family Rhinolophidae; genus Rhinolophus; species Rhinolophus ferrumequinum. Next base: position 1,642,302 of record NC_046299.1, read on the forward strand.
GGCACAGACCAGGATGAGTGGGCAGTGTTCGCTCGGCGTCCAGGAGGGGCCCAGCCCACCCTCCCTTGGATCGTTCAGGGAGCTGGCAGGCAATGGCACCTCCACCACTCAGCCCCACCTGGGAGAACGCTGGACACCTCAGGAGGCCTCAGGCCGTAGGTGGGTCCCACCGCAGTGGGACACAGATGGCCGTGCTGAGGGGCTGAGGGTGCTGGGACTCTGTCCCCAGGGCCACGACCTCCATACACAGGCCGACCGTCAGCACCTGCTCAGACTGCCATTTCTGCCTCCACCTGAGTCTGACGCCTGTCGCACAAGAGACGGAGTGAGCAGACGCACCACAGAACAAGTCTACAGCGAAGGGAATTCAAAGGGCTAATACCTGTGATTCAGGCTGACATTCTCTTCCCGGACGGACGGACGGACGGACGGACAGTCACCGAGCGCGAGGAGAGGGGGAGGGAGGCCAGCAGCATGGACGGCACTCCCCTGCAGTGTCCCTGTCATAAGGAGAAGGCCACACGCTAACTGGAATCTAAGTGGACTTTACTTGGTCTGAATAGGACTGGAGAGGATCATGGAGTGGACCCGAGTGGGCAGGGGGGGCCCCTTTGCTGCTCATTTCCACCAAACGGGCCTCTGAGTGGGCGTCTGCTCCCCAGCAGATGGCTCTGATCACCTCCTCTGCGCCAGCTCAGGAGGGGTGGGGGTGGCTTTCTGCCCCAGGGCGTGGGGACAGCTGAACACATGACCCCCAAGAAGAGGGATAGCAGTTTATTTGCCACATAGACTGACAGCCCAGGGAGGAGGACACAAGGTGCCACGTGCAGGGTCCCAGAGGGTGGCATCTGTGAACAGAGTGAGCAGAAGGGCATAGGGGTGCCCCTGGGTTCCTGTGGGAGGACATGATGGGCTTGTCTGAATAATCCCACGGGCCTGCGCTCCGAGATAAACACCAGAGCCACTGCCCAAAGCTGGGGTAACTTAGAAAAGGCTTCGTGAGGAGAACAGGCACCCTGCCCTGTCCTGCAAAGCCACAACCGCGTGCGCCTTCTCTGCGGCTGGATCAGGTCAGATGGCAGAGTGTGGGGCGTGAGAGGTGAGGTACAACACGCACAACCCATTTGCCGACTTCCCTCCTCTAGTCCAAGGGAGACGCATCCCCACCCATACAGACATGCGTATCAGGCTCGGGGGAATCATGGAGGAGCATTTTAGGTTTGAGAACTGAACCTTAGTACATTAATTAGTCTAAACAGCGGCGAAATCATGGCCAGATCACAGGGGAACCCCCGTGAGGTTATGAATATTCAACATAAGCGGGTCTGAAATACCCTGGATACCAAGACATGGGAGAGGAAGGGCCGGTCTGCATGTGAGAGGAGTGGGAGGCGTTCTACACAGAGAAGTCCTGGCGAGGTGGACAGGATCCCAGGCATGCACTGGCACCTGGTGCCCTGTCCCTCCCAGGACTGGCCTGCGTCGTCTCCAAGGACCCCGGTCCCCTGACGTGTCCTGCACATCCTGGCTCCTGCACTTGCCACGACCAGTTCTGCTCTCCAAGATGATCAAAAAGCAAGTAACACGGGCTGGGGCGTGATTTATTTAATTTCCAAGTGATGAGGGAAGTCACGAAGGTTTGGGGAAAATGGCCTCCCTGCTGCTGTTCTCCATGAGGGGGTGAGGCCAGTGGGGGTGGGGTGGGGGTGGGGAGAAATCCCCACCAGAAGGACTTCCTGAGCACAACCCAAAATGTACCAGTGAGTCAGGGCACCCTCCGTTTTCACATGTGCATACAAACCCTCTTTTCTGATGCATATTTTAATTGTTTTCCGAGATATCCTTGTTTTCATATTTGAATCTCTTTTCAAATTTGTATATGTAACCTGACAACTCTGAGGGCCATAGTTTCAAAGTGTATGTAAAAATCGCTGAACACCATAGGTGTTTTTTCCTGAACACAGAGTCTCTCTTCCTTCTGGACCCAAAGCCATTTCTGGAAGGTGCAAAGGGGTGTGGGCAGGACTGGTATCCCTGGATTGTTCTCTCGAGGATGGATTTCTTAGGAAATGACATCTGGGAGTCTTCTGGCTGGAGGATGCTTCTCCTATTTCTTCCTGAAAGCAGGATTTTGTAAAGAGCTATGTCATGTCTAGGGCTGTTGGAGCAAACTGCCACACACTGGGGGCTTCAAGCAATAGAAACGTATCCTGTCACAGTCCAGAGGCCACGGGTCTGAAATCACGGCAGCGGCAGGGCTGGCTCCTTTTGGAGGCTGACAGAATTAGTGTCCTGTCACTCTCCTAGTTCCTGGTGGCTGCCAGCAATCCTTGGCTCTGGATCCATCCCTGCAATCTCTGCCTCCATCGTCACATGGCCTTCTCCCCTGTGTCTCTGTCCTCTTCTTATGGGACACCAGCCTCCAGGATGACAGGCCCGCTCGACTCCAGTGTGACCTCATCCTCACTGGTTACTTCAGCAGAGCCTGTTTCCAAATAAGGTCACATCTGAGGCTCTGGGAGGACATGAATTTGGGGGGTCACCACTCATGCCGGCATAAGAGAACAAGTTGAGCCCAGTGAGCGCCCAGTGAGCACCCAGTGAGCGCCCAGTGAGCACCCAGTGAGCGCCCAGTCAGCGCCCAGTGAGCGCCCAGTGAGCACCCAGTGAGCACCCAGTGAGAGCCCAGTGAGAGCCTGGTGAGCACCCAGTGAGCACCCAGTGAGCGCCCAGTGAGTACCCAGTGAGCGCCCAGTCAGTGCCCAGTGAGCACCCAGTTCATTTTTGACCTATTTTGTGCCATCTGATACTTGGTGTGCAGAGCAGCCAAGGAAAAGTAAATGCAGTGATTGTGGCTTGGGACCCCCAGGAAGCGGCAGACCCTCATCCCTCTGGTTTGAGCCCCTGCAAGGGAGGAATTGGGGTGGTGCGAGCATGGGCCTGAGACCTGGGGAAGGGCCATGGACAATGGCCAGGGGGCCCCTCCTGCCACTGACGAAGGAAGAAATTTGGCAGAAGCTGAGGTTGCTGGTTTGAGGGTCTCAGGGACCGACAGGAAAGCATTGCCAGGACGCAGGCATTGGAGGAGCAGACGCAGGTCACGGAAGAGAGTTCAGGAGAGAGGCCTGCCCAGAGCTAAGCGTGCAGGTGTGGGCACAAGGCAAGTAGGTGCTTACCTGTCAGTGCCCTTGTGGCCTGGACCATGCAGGTTCCGGCCCCTGTGCCGTCATGTAGTGGATGCTTTCACTTTTCCACTCATTCAGGCCTCCAGTGACACCAAAATGGTCTGGTGCTCATTTTGCAGACGGCAAAGACACTGGGGCTCAGAGAAATTTATTAATCTGCCTGAGGATATACCATGTTTCCCCGAAAATAAGACCTAGCCAGACAATCAGCTCTAATGTGTCTTTTGGAGCAAAAATTAATATAAGACCGGGTCTTTAATATAACATAATATAATGTGATACAATATATATAATCAATATAATGTAATATAATATAATATAATAGTGGGTCTTATATTAATTTTTGCTCCAAAAGATGCATTAGCGCTGATTGTCCGGCGAGGTCTTAGTTTTGGGGAAACATGGTAATCGCAGAGCTCTGGGTACTAAGGTTTGAGCCCCTTTGTTTACTTTGATCCCTCTGTGTGTGTGTGTTTGTTTGTTTTGACGGCACAGCCACCCTGTGCTCTGTGCAGACTCCCAGACCTCACAGTTATGAAAGGCCACTCCCACCCCATAGGTGCTACGTGGAAAAGTGTTGATAAGTGAGAAGGGTTAGGAGCTCAGTGTCAACTGCTGTTCCTCATTGTTAGGGACATTTCTGAATCCGTAATGACGGTCTGGGGGACACGTTTGCATTGACTTTCCAGATCCTTTGGTGGGAGGAGAGCAGAACTCCTGGGTACGTCCCTTCTAAGCCTGCAAGAAGCCAGGTAGGAGATTGCCAGCAGGGCACCCCCCGCGAGGCTGTCTGGGGTCGAGGTCCCTCTGACACCAAGAAACGGTGTCCTCTGCACATGGTTTACGTCCAAGGGCCTCAGAGTGGCCATCCTGTGAAACGGGGACAATAAAGGCCCATAACTTGTGGAGCTGGGAGAGTTCAATGGATTAAAACAAAGCACTTAGTTTAGACTGTCACACAGGAGTTTCTATAAACCTTAGCTCCTTCCTAAAAGAAAGGGAAACGGCCTTGGGCCATCAGTTTTTGTAAAGATGGTTCACCCAACAGGGTACATCAGGAGGAAGAGGAGGGCACACAGCACCTAACCTCCAACCATCAGACTCCTTCTCAACAGACGGCTCCAGGCTTTGCTATCACGGACGTTGATACAGGAGTCGAGGTCGAAGGAGGCTGGTAACTTCCCTTTCCCCGTTTTATATTTCTGAACCCATGACTGTTTGAAAGAAATCCCAGGGAGGGCATCACAATACCAAGTCCACGGGCAGGCACCGCCATGCCTGACTCTGGACTCTTGGTCTCCTGCAGGGAGGGCCTCCTGCCACTGAGTTAACATCCAGGGGACCAAAGAGAATTGCTCTGAACGAGTCATGGCTCCCAACACCCAGTGCGAGCACAGACCTTGACGTGGAGGAAGTCATGAAGCGGTCGGTGTGCTCAGTAACCTCACAAGCATGAAGGGTCTTCTGTGGAGTGAAATGACCGCCTTGGGTGACATGCGTGTGTGGGGAGAGTGGGGGGGGGTGCGGGTAGAGGGGCTGTCATCCGGGCAAACACCTCCAGGAACCGTCGGCAACAGCCGGAATTGGTAAGGAGAGCACCAAATTGTGCCTCTGGAAAAAAACATACTTTCCTTTCCTGAGACAGAATTTTTCTTTGTGGTATTTTCTTATGATTTCTGACTCTGTCCTGTGAGCAAATACAGGATGTACTTAGGGGTTATTTATTATAAATGAAGTAAGCGAAAATGCTCTGGAAAAGAAAGAAATATGACCACCAGGAAGAACCAGAAAATTGAGCTTTCAACAAATGTACCTATGGCTGGTTTTCCATCTGCTTCCCCTTCTCTTTTCTCTTCCTCAACTGCTACTTGAACTGACAAGAAGGTAATTAGATTCTGCTTTTTCAGGAGTGAAAGAGTCATTAATTTTAGTATTTAAGATTCTGCACTTCTCCTGCCTCTCCCAAGGACTGCCTGCACCTGTGGTTGGCACCGGCCCCTGCAGCCCTCTAAACGGGGACCCTCCCTGTCATCTGTCACCCAGGAAGCAGCAGGGAGAGAGCCTGGCCACGAAAATTCCCACGGGGGCAAATCTGTGCCTCTGAAGGAGCCCTCCACTTGTGGGCTGGGCCCAGCCTGTCGGGTGACCTTTGGCCCCCCACACCCCATCCCCAGCCCGCAGCACACAGCCCTGCACACATGCTGGCCACGCCTGGCCCAGCATCATTAGTGTGGGAAGCCCAGCGGCCCAAGACTGCCGGAAACACTGCCTGGTGAAGGTCCGTCATTCATTCCTTCATTCATTCACTCAGGCATTTATTCACTCTACACGTACGGACGATATATTTATGCGCTGGAGGAAAATGCTGCTTTTTCTTTCTGTTTAAGTTCACCTTTTTTTTCTTTAATTAATGTATTGACTGTCACGTTTTCCCTGAACAAAATGCGCCTGTGTTTCAAGTCATCAGGTGGAGCAGTAGCGCGCCCACCAGTCTGCCACATGGCCCCATGGAGACAGGCGTGTAGGCGTGTAGGGGCACTGGCTCCGCTCCAATACCCGGCCATCCCGTCTAGTGAATAGCAGGACTCAGGCTGTGGGAAGACCCCGGCTGCCCCCTCCGGGCAGCCAGGTCACGCCCTCCCCAGGCACCCACCCAGTTAGGTGGGTGCCGCCGGCCCTCAGGCCCCGGGCCGGGCAGACATCTACAAACAGCCCCACGGCTGTCAGGGACCTTCTTGTCATAGGAGCTGCGTGGACAAGCACAGCACTGGGCTCAGCTCATGTCTGACTAACTAATTCATCCCGGTTGTTTGGATGGTTCATCCTGCAGACATTTGTACTGTTGAGCACAATTCTTTACAGAGGCCCCGAGGTGGTAGGAAAAGGTCAGCAGAAAGTGGGCGGCTCGATGGTGGGAGTTCCCCACCTCGGCCTTCGGGGGAGGGGGCGGCTTCTCCATGTGTGTGCGTTTTGAATATCAGAACATTTTAAATATAAACAGAGAAAAGCATTTAAAAATGGAGACAGAGTTCTCTAAACAATGCAACCCAGCTTTCGGACAGCAATGCAAAGACGGCTTTAGGGCCGGTCCAGGCACTTCCAGCACCGTGTCCGATGGGTCCCAGCCGACGTCCCTCTGGTCCTTTCCTAGCACCTACACCTCGGACCAAGTCTCATCTGCAGGAAGCCCCGAGGCCCTTCCTCCAGACATGTCTCATCGTGTCTGCTCAGCATCAGTCCCAGTACAACCAGGTTTTGATCTTGTCCACCGGCAAAGGCTCGGCGTGCCCACTCCTGAGCCCAGTGTCCCCGTGTGGAGCGGGAACGGTGCGAAATGTGTCCGTAGATCGGGTGCACATGGTAGGAGAACCCGCATGTGCCCAGGCATCCTTCTCTCGCCAGATCTATTCATCGTCGCACAGAAATTAGAAGGGGGCCTGGGGAGGCCGCCTCTCTGCTTAGGGGTGTGTGAGGTGCCAGTGGACGCACAGGTTTTCATGCTTGCTTAAAAGAATCAGACAAGAGAAGTCCTCGTCTATGCACAGGTCACACGCCGACGGCTGCTCGGAAAGACCGCGGAGTCCTGACCAGCCATCCTCCTGGTTCTCTGATTCCCTGGACGAATGTTTCTGAGGCCGGAGTCTTACTGGTTTGCAAAGCGTCTGTTGCTGCATCCTGCATGGAACGCTGCAGTCTGAAGGCAAAATATGATCCAGTTCTACTCAGGACACAGCAGTGGAGTGTTTGGGGTTTTCTTTTTCAGTTAAGAGTCAGTGCAGCTTCAGTCAACGTGTGGAGAATGAGAGGGATCTGTTCGTAGTGGTCTTTACCACCATGTCTAGGAGAAGTGCCCCCTTTGACATCACTCAGTGGTGGCCTACGTCAAAGCCTAGAAACCCACCATCCCTCCAACAACAGGGCCCTTTGGAAAGCTCAGTGTCCCTTTCCCTACTTCACAGGGGACTCTGCATTCAGCTGCAGGATCTGTTGGCAAACAGCACAACTCATTGAGATCCTGCAAAAATAACTGAAGGAAAACAGAGGCCAGGAACTTGCGAGCTCTGTGGGCGTTTTGACAGAATCATCGGACACGTGAGAGGACACTCAGTGTGCACAGTGGGAGCCAAGAATTAGGGGCTTCTCATCACCTAGGTCTCCCCCAAACCCTGCTTCCCATGGGATGCCGCCCTCCTCCTCCCTGCCTCACTGCCTCCTTCCCGTGCCATCGCAGAGTGCCTTTCTCTGTCCTTAACACTGTGGTCACTTGCTTACCCTCAGCTTCCCACACAGGCTCGAAAACCCCACGCAGGCAGGACCCAGCCCGTCTCCTCAGCCACGTTCCGCACAGAGCATATCAGAGGTCCTACAGCTATTTAATTATACATATGTTCACTCATTCATTGAAGAGTATACATGTCATTTGTATGGACTCAAGGCTATAAACACAATTCACGCACTCATTCGTACGTGTATTCTTGAATGAATAAGTGAATTGTATCCTTATGGTTACCTTTTACTTTTGTCACATGATAATGGCTTTCTATGTAAGGTATCGACGTACATGCTACTATTTAAATACATTTAATTGTGGAGACAACTGAGTTACAGGCAGCAGTGACTACATAATAATCTGGGAGCTGCTTGCATGTGGGACCCGAGTTGTGGCTCTCACGTGGCCGGTGTGAGGAAACCACGGGTCTGCAGCTCCCTTCTGGGAAGCCATCAACAGAGCTCTCACTGAGCCTCTGCACATCCTCTGAGGCAAACACTCTTTAGATTAAATATTAAAGAAAGCGAAGGAGAAGGAGGAGGAAAAGCCCGAGGCACGAATCCTCCCTAAAGGCAACTTTCCTTTCAAAAAGCAATGGGCAGCCAAAGCTTTGGATGATCTTGTCAATTGGTTGCACCAAATGCTTGATGCGAATACAAGTGGAATTGTGTAAATGGGAAGATGCCTCTGTCTCATCCAGCCTGTTCTGGGCGGGAGGAGGCACTGTCAGGTGAATGCCCCAGTCTCTGCGCAGCTTCCCCAGCAGGGCTGGCTCCGACTCAGGTCAGCGGGAGGTGCTGCACTGACCACGTGCCTGGACCGGCCGGCTCACTGACCACATGTCTGGACTGGCCGGCTCACTGGGCACATCCCTGGACTGGCCAGGCTGGCGTGGTGGTAGCAAAGCCAGTGCTTATGGAATGTGTACATGCTGGTATTACAGGCACCAGCTCGTCTAAACCTCACAAGTCCTACCAGGTAGTTGTTATTAGGTCCCCCTTCTTATAGATGAAGAAACTGAGGCACAGTGTGGTTAACTTGCTGAGAATTTAAGAGAATGGTAGAGCTGGGATTTGAACTTAGGACTTGCATAGGTAACCACTGCCTGGCAACGGCTGTGGGGCACATGGCTGGACTCAGCAAGCTGCTACAGGGACATGCTGTCAGGTCTCAGCTTTGCAGGACACCTCCTGAAATCGCTTCAGGGGGCTCCTGAGAGGAGACTGGGTCCCTGGTGCTTTTAAGTCTGATTAGCACTTTCTCCTAACACTCCAAGCGCTTTGCAGACAAGGAAAGTCCCACGTCTCCGCGGCCCCACCAAATTCCTCCAAAGCCAAGGTGGTGGCCCCTGGCCCCGATCCAGGCTCCACTTCCTAACAGCCCCCGTGTGTGAACACGCTCCTCCTGCCGCTGTCCGTTAGTCAAGACCTCGGTCGCAGCCATCTCTGCTCCCTCCTGCTTTGCCTCATCGGCCCAGTTTTCCTTCCTGTGCCCAGAAGCACACACGTCAGCTGGGCTGGGGCTGTGCGAGGAGAGCGGGACTGCGTCACACGCTCAACTCAACACCCCTGAAGTGCAGCGTGACTGTTTTGTCCCTCGACCAACAACGAGGGCCGTCCTCTCCACTTCCCACCGTCTGCAGGTGGCACAACTCCCTTGGGAGCCTACAGGGACGAGGGGGGACCATGGCCAGGACAGGCTGCAAGGAGGACCTGAGCCGTCCCTGCCCCCATGGACACGCGCACATGCCTCAGGCCAGCTTCCAGCTCCAACAAGAGTAGTGATCCCAACGGAAGTGGGGGCACACGTGTAGACAGGCTACTGCAACTTCACTTTGCGGGGATCCCAAATGCCTTAAAAGACAGCACCATGCAGGTTCCCCAACGAAGAGGAGCAGGGTCCTAACTGAACAGAGAGTTTAAAGCTAAAACATTCCTGAGGGAGAGAAGACCTCAGGAAAGAAAGGGCAGGCTCACAGGCGGCGCCTGGGCTCTCCAGTGATGCGGGCTGAGGGCTGCAGGACGCCTGCACCCATCCTGCACCCATCCTGCAGCCATCCTGCACCCATCCTGCAGCCATCCTGCACCCATCCTGCACCCATCCTGCACCCATCCTGCACCCATCCTGCACCCATCCTGCAGCCAGCACTGCACCCATCCTGCACCCATCCTGCAGCCAGCACTGCACCCATCCTGCAGCCATCCTGCACCCATCCTGCACCCATCCTGCAGCCAGCAGTGCACCCATCCTGCACCCATCCTGCACCCATCCTGCAGCCAGCACTGCACCCATCCTGCACCCATCCTGCAGCCAGCACTGCACCCATCCTGCACCCATCCTGCACCCATCCTGCACCCATCCTGCACCCATCCTGCAGCCAGCACTGCACCCATCCTGCAGCCAGCACTGCACCCATCCTGCACCCATCCTGCACCCATCCTGCACCCATCCTGCACCCATCCTGCAGCCAGCACTGTAGCAGGACGCGCAGGTATAGACTGTGGCGGGGACACTGGCTGCACGGTTCCCCGGCTGACTTCACTGTGTCCTGCATCAAATTCAGCTCAGTGTGTGTGGGAGCAACCAACATAAATTCAAGAGACAGTGCTCAGCCTGCGCCCAGGGTAGCTTAGATGGACGTGAAGTGACAAAAGATAGCTCTTGATAGAGGAGGGACTCCATTAGTGAAATGAGAGGGGCAAACTCTAAATGTAAAGTATCAGTCATCAAGTTCTGGGCTGTAGAAACAAAGATCTGAGTGTGAGGGATGTCTGACCCGCGTGTGCCCTGCAGACGAGCACAGTTCTATGCCTGCAAGTCACAGCATCTGTGCTGATTGTCACTCCACCTCGCTCCCCCTGCAGCTCCGCTCCTGACACACAGGGGAGAAGAGAGCCCTGCACTGTCAGGAGCCCCCAGCACTTCTCTACACCCCTGCCTGTTAGTGCTTCAATTTGAAGGCTCCCTGGATGAAAGCAAGACCTGCAGCTACCCCAGCCCCTCCCACAGGGGGCAGGACCGCTCAGGGCCACACGCGCTCTAGAGGCCTAGTCTCCAGTTCTCCAGTGTTTGGCCTCAAATACGCAGGAACCCAGGGGGAGGAACTTGTCAGGAATGGCAGAAGTGCTCTCAAGCCCACTTCGACTTGGGAACCTGAACCACTAAGGAGTGGGAAGACGAGAGGACGCTGGAACGCCGAGAAGGAGGGTGGGTCAGAGGCAGTGTAAGCAGGAGACCAGAGGAGCCGGGGTGGTGACAGCGCAGACCAGCCAGGAGGCCACGGGAGGAAGGCACGTGGGCCACTGGAGGGAGGAGGGAGACCTTCGTGTGCAACGGCGTTTGTCACACAGCAGGCTCAGGGGCCTGGAGCTGAGCGGTCTCCCTAAGGAAAAAAATCGGGCACTAAAGTAAATATGAAGAAAAAGAAGTCACAACAGATTGTAAATCTCCAAGTGCCGAGAATGCCACCAACATCATAAAATAAAATTTTAAAAAGAGAGAAAGTTTTTTATTAATTTGGAGCCCCCATAACCTGTGCTCTGGCTGCATGTTCTTATCTTCTAGGGGGACGACAGTCTTTCGTCTAGCACAGCTCCGTAAGTTCTTTTATATTTTGACAGGTTTCTCTCTTCGTAGTTCAGTGTTGGTGATGCCATGCCGTTTTTTCAGATTGTTGTCAAAGCTGGGAGCCGACCTGGTGGGACATCCAGCTCCCTCGTTACTCAGCGTCCCCGTGCAGTAGCTGACCACGGCCTTGACTTGTGCTGTGTGCCCTAATTACTGCTGAGTACTGAGTCCCATGCTGGCTTGTCCCCGTCAGGACTTTGGGACAAATCACAGAGCGATGAGGAAGCACCGCTGTGGGGTGAAGGGACAGCTGGAGCACCCGAGCACGTGCGGGAAGTGGGCGGGGGAAGCGCTGTGGGCCCCACACTGCCCAGGTGGTGACAATAAAGGACTGACTGTCCTCTCAGCTAAGGAACCTAAGGCCTGAGGAGGGCTGGCTGGGCAGAGAAAGGCCACTAGGGCAGTGTTAGGACATTCAGCATGACACTCAGCTCAACCTTGGGGTGAATCAGGCTCTGCCCTTAGCAGCTTCTGGAAGCTTCCAGCAGTAACTTGCTCTGTATGGAAGTGGCTGTGAACCACACTACACAGAAGCAGGGCAGCCCCAGCTCAGCCTCCCTTAGCTGAGTCCCACCATTGCATGTGGCCACTCCAGTCTTCTGCTCTGAGGGAAGCTAGACCCAGGGGAGATCCCCATGGAAAGAAACAGCAGAACAAACAGATGGTGGTGTAAGTGTATTTGGCAAACCTCACCAAACATATGAGTTAAGCACACTGCCAGGCCCCCTAGGCTTTGGGTGGAGCTGGTGCAACTAGGAACTTGGAAGCCTCCCACACAGCCACCTGCCGGGTGGGCTTCCCGAGGGCAGTGTGGTCGCCGGCGCAATGTAGACAGGTCCCATCCTGGACCACCCCTGGGGTGAGGCGGTGTCCCCCTGGCCCCAAGAATCTGCTATTTGGAAGAATCTTCATTCGGTCTGGGAGTGGCAGATTGGAGGAGTGCGGCTGCTCGGATCTGACCCGTCTTACCCTGTGGCGTGGAAATGAGGCCGTCTGTCCTGGTGGTGCCCGGGGCTGCTGTAACAAAGCGCCACCATCTGGGCGCTTCAACCAACATGCATGCGTAGTCTCATGTCCTGGAGGCCAGAGGGCTGCTCTGCCGGAAGGCGCTGGGAGAGAGTCCTTTCTGGATTCTTCACAGCTTCACAGGGATTTCTGGGGCTCCTCGGCCTGTGATGCTTTGCTCCAGTCTCGGCCTGCATCCTCACGCGATCTTCCCCGTGTGTCACTGCGCTCTTCTCTCTCGCTCCTTAAAGCACAAGTCACTGGCTCAGAGCCCACGCGAATCCAGTTTGGTGTCATCTTAACTCGATTACATCTGCGAAGACCCTATTTCCAAACAAGGTCAAACTCACAGGTGCCGGGGGTTAAGACTTGAACATATCTTTTTAAAGGGACACAATGGAACCCAGGGACACAACATGAGCCCCGCCTGGGAGTCTATGAGGCAAGGAAATACCGTGCCAATCAGAGGGGACCTTCAGTGACCACCTTCAGTGAGGCCACCTGAGGTTATCTCCTGCCCAACACGTGGGACTTCCTAAGAGAAAACAAAAACGGAGGCACAGCAGATGGATCCTCAGGCCTGAAAGTGACCCAGGGAGGGTGGCAGACGCTGGTTGTCCCTGGATGAGACCGTAGGCTCCTTGGACCTTGGACCCAACGCCGATGCCTGAGGCTCTGATCTCGGTTACGTGGACGGATGTGGGAAGGGGCATTTCTAGCAGAACAGCAGCTCTTGTCTGCTGCACACACGCAAGGGAAATCAGTCTGCTGCCCTGTTCTGTATGAGCATGGCTTGGTTTTGCAAACTTCTATTTACAGCCAAGGCTGCCAGGAGCTGAGATGTGAAAAGGAGCAGAAGTGGGGTAGACAGAACCGCTGAGGCTGGAACCTTCCACAAAGCTCCGTTCATGCAGTGCTTACAGCAAAGCGAATTGGATACTTGAGAAACAAAAGGCGAGTTTAGAAATCAACTCAGGGATTCTATCTCTGTGCCTCACTGTGTTCAGATTGTGGCAGAAGGAGCAAGACAAGACTTGCATGTCGTGAGAAGTTAAGTGGTTGGTGGAAGTATTAGGAAAATCGCACATTATCTCGCAGAGTAAAATCCATATCCAGGAGAGCAGGAACCTATCAGAACTCTGCTTCCCCTGTGCCCAGAGTGAACCGAGAGGCTGCCGGCACCTGCCCCAGCTCCTCTCCCTGAAATCGATTTTGTAATTCCTCAATCTGCAAACTGAGCCGAAGGCTGGGCAAAGAGTGACCTCCATTTTCAATTCAGCATTTTTGCTGTTTGAAAAAGTCCAGCCTTTCGTCGGCCCGTCCTTTTCTTGGGTCCCTTAATAATTAAAAACAAATGATTGTCTCTTCTGAGGCTGACAGAAGAAGGCTTTGAAACTGGGTGGGAAAAGTCTTGTAACATTTGTAAATTGGATTTTAGGGAGTGAGACTGACTTCCCATGCATCTCTTGGGAACAGAACGAAGCTGAGGGACCAGGAGCTTTTTTCCCCCGAGGGAGCTGCAGGCCACTCACCCTTCTCCTGGGCTCCAGGTGCGTGGTTACTCTGATGATGGCCCCGCAGAGTTGTTCAGGGGACTGCTGAGCACTGTGTATTCCCTTCTCTATCCATCAGCATTGGGTCCAGGGTCCAAGGAGCCCACATTCAGGGACAACCAGGGGCCACCACCCTCCCTGAGTGACTTTCAGGCCTGAGGATCCTGAGTTCCAGGTGGTGGGGACAGCCTGTGAGAAGGTCTGAGCTGGGAGGGCGCGAGGAACACTGCCCAGGAAGAGCCGGACACGCAGGCAGAGCCCAGAGCCCCGGCCGCCCTCTCCTCGCTGTCCAGTGTCCTCTCTGCCAGGCCCTGTAGAGGCCACCCCCACCCTGCCCACATCTTCAATCCCTTCCCAAATTCTTCACCTCTTGTCTGGATTCTTACAACAGCCCTGATTCAACCTCCCTGCTTTCAGTTCCTCTCTCTCTCCTCGAACTAACTTTCCAAACCTCCTCCAGAGTTCTTTGAAAGCACAGTTCTTATCATGTCAGCCCCCAAATAAGAGACTCCCTGTGCTTCTTGCCAGTGGTGAGGTCACGCCTGAGCCCCGCGGGGTGCCCACAGCCCTGTGACCTGGGTCCGCCCGCTCCGGCCGCTTCTCTCCTTCCTTTCCATCACCCGGGTCCTGATGTGCCCACCTTCATGACACGTGCCCTTGGCTTCTCTCTGTCCAGCCAAAGATCTGTCTCCTTGCAGTGTCACCCAAAGGTGCCCACTCTTCACGTCCCTACTCCCCCGAGTGTGGCCCCCCTCAGGCTCCCTGCGCTCGTCTTTCTGGCACTGAGGCCTGGCAACATGCCACGTACAAGACCACACGCAAGCTCTCAAGACTTGGCCAAGGGAAGAGCTAGGGCTCGAGTACTTCTCTGGGCTGAGGTGCCCTGGCTCCTGCACCAGGGGTGCTAGCCTACCTTCCACAGGACTGCGTGGTCACACTGCTGTGCAGACACCCGATGGGGGCCCAGGCTCCCACTGCCTGTTGCCAGATTCCTCACGGCTGTGCCCAGGGCTAGTCCTGATGGGCCATCTTCCCCAAGTAAGGCGTGTGCTGTGTGTTTGGGGTGGAAGCAAACACCTAAGCCTCGGGGGAAAGGAGAGGTGTCTAACTGGGGGAAGTGGAGCTTCCGGCCACTTTGTCCTGCCTTCTTTTCCTGCTCTGCCAATGTAGGTACCTTCAGGTTAGCCCCTGTGACGGGCAGTTGTGACAGTCAGATGATGTCGACGTGGCCAGACTGTGGTCGCCAGGTATTTGATCCAGCATGAATGCTGTTGTGGACCCCCAAGAGCAGGTGGTTTTTGCAGGTGGTCATTTCAGTCAGCTGATTTTAAGTAAAGGCGATCACCTTGGATTACATGGGTGGCCGTCCCTATCGGTTGAAAGCCTTAACAACAGAAACTAAGGTTTCCTGAAGAAGAGGAAATTTTCTCTAAGGTGCAGCATCAAACCCTGCCTGAGTTTCCAGCCTGCCCTCTGATTTCAGACCTGCCTGTCCCCTCAGCCACCGGAGGCAATTCCTTTTTAAAATCCCTTACTATGTATGTGCCATTGGTTCTGCTTTTCTGGAGAACGCTGATGACCAGCCTGCTTTAATGAATACACTTTCTTCCTTTCTGTGTTTCTAGGCTCCGAGGAACAGCAGAACCAAAGGGAAAGTGGTATGGACACTTGCAAAGAGGGTCTTGTCAATTTTAAGTCTCCCATGAACGTGACTTGCCCGTGTATATGTAGGATGGACGGTGCACAGGGCAGCGGTGTCCCATAACTATACCCGACAAGAGATGCTCACTGCCTCTCTGGGTCCTCATGACCTTCCCAAGGGTCACGGGACCACTGGAGGCTGAACAAGAACCATTCCTGACCCAATGTTCTCACACCCACGGCCAGAATCACACTTAATAACCAGGTGTTTAACAGGCCACCAGCCTGACGCATATCTCGGGGGACAGGATCTGACCTTAAACCATTATAGTGATTTGAATTTCATTCCCCAAAAAGATACGTTGGAGTCCTGACCTCTGGTCCCCATAAATGTGATCTTATTTGGACGTAGGGTCTTTGCAGATGTCATCAAGTTAAGATGAGGTCCCACTGGCTTTGGGTGGCCCCACAGAAGGACTGGTGTCCTATTACAAGAGGGCCATGGCACACAGGCACACAGGGAGGCGGCGTGTCATGACAGACAGAGATCGGAGTGATGCATTATGAGCCGAGAACACCAAGAATGACCAGAAAGCCCCAGAAGCTGGGACAGAGCATGGATAGACTTTCCTTCTGAGCCTCCAGAAGGAACTGACCTGCTGACACCTAGATCTGGACTTCTGGCCTCCAGTTAGAAGAGGATACATTTCTGTTGTTTGAAGTCCCCTAGGTTGTGGCATTTGGTTATGGCAGCCCTGGGAAACTGCTACACCACCCTTCATCGCAAGTGTGGGGGGACGTAGGCCCCGGGCAAGAGCCACGTGGACCCTCCCCCACACCAACGATGATAACTTACAGCCAGCCTTTATCCTTCTGTTGAACGATGCAAAGACACTAGGTCCAGCTGGCGCTGGAAATTCCTTCTCTCCATAAGAATACACAGTTGCGTAGACATCCTGATGGGGATTTATAAGTGACACCCACCTCTCTGGGGCGTGGGGTTCACAGGGACCTCAGAAGCCCTGGGTCTGGTCTGCGTCTCTGACATACAGTTTAGGATGTTTGAAGCGAATGTAGGAAGACCCGTCACCCCGTCACCAGCACACAGACGCCTCCACACACACTCCCGCTGGCGGACCTGTCGCCCGGTCAGTGTTGTAGGACTTTTCATGCTAAAGGAGGTGGGTTCCTGGAATGCCCCAATTCCAAGTAAAACTAAGCTTGAGTTCCCCAGAGAGCATAAATTCACCGGGCTATTTCTGTCTTCTATTCCTGCTGGGAAAATCCACTTCGAATACTTGAAACCCAGAGTCGCTGGCAGAGAGAGGTTTTAATTTGTATGAGGATGTGGAGCTGCATTCAGCAGTGGCCTGGTGACAGAGCTTGACGTCCCCTCCCCCTTGCTCTGGGCAGAGAGAGAGCTGACAGGCAGATCTTTTTCTACTGATAGCTGGAATTTGGCATTACTGGCGCGAGCAGTCTGCAATCAGCTTACAATTGTGCAGTGCTCTGATGGAAAGTGAGATGGAGCCACGGCCAAGTACTGCTGCGTTCCAAGCAAGCTGGGCTGTACTTGAAGACGCCTCATCATAGAAGTTTATTGTGTAACTTATTGTTTGGAAAATGTGTCTGCAGGGATTACTCTAGTAGATGTCACAAGGTCCCCAAGCCCTGGCTCAGTGGCTTTGATAGGAATCGATGGCCCTGGGAGGAGGTGCTGCATTCCAAAAGGAATGGGGGTGACTAGAGCTGGAGTGGAGTGTGTTTGTGAGTCTATTCTAGAAAGATCATCTGGACCATTTCGCAAGATGGCGTGGCTAGAAGGCGCTCAGTCCCAGACTTAAATTCCCACTGTGTCCCAGAAAGGACAAGTCGTCCTTCCTGCAGTTCCGGGGCCAGCATGCAAGGGGCTCTCTGGGGGTCCCCAGAGAGCTCTGGAGAGCGGAGGTGGGCAGGTGTCTGGTGGCCCCTCTGTGCCAAGTCTCAGGCAGAGCTGCTGTGACCTGTTGGCCCTGGCCCCTCAGCAGGAGTTCCTGCAGGCTCGCTGACAGGGTTGGGGCAGTGATGTGTGTCAGGCCAAGTCCTGTGCAGGGGCCTGGCTAGCAAAGCCGCGTCCATGTTCAAGCACAGAGCGGCCCGGACCCGTCCTGCTCATCACGGGGGTGTCAGTGGCACCTGCCCAGCTGGACAGGCCAGTACGTGACCCATCCGAGGGCCAAGCTCTTACGACACAGGGAGGTTTGGTTCTTAAGTAAGGCTCACTTCCATTCATACCAAACCACGCCGAGCTGCGTGCGGAAAGCAAGTGGTACAGAGGCTACGGATTGGGGAACGTGGGCTCACCTGCGCCTGGGCTTCCGTTCCACCCCCACGTGGGCTCACAGAGGCTCAACGAACCACTTATCCACTCATGCTCTGGAAACGTGGTGATGGATTCCGGGCTGGAAAGCATTTGCTCTCTTCCTTTTAGGATTGCGGCCTCTGTGATATCAACCAAATAGGAAAAAAGAAGAATGGCACAGCCTATGCCCCTCCACCCCCCGCTGTAATTTCTACCATCCTCAAGGAATGTGTTACCACCATTGGGAGACTTATTAAGATGCTCGAGGAAATAAGCTCTTAAGAAAACGTGTTTTCGTATAATAAAACGAAAGGACCGTGTTCTCCTTGCCAAAGGAATTATGCAGAGGGACATAAAGTGTGACGTTCTGACTACAACCTTCCAGCTGAACATTTCCTGCCCAACAGAGGTGTCGGGCCGCTTAGAATGGAGCAGAAGAGTGAGCTGAGTGCCAACATCCGGCCGCAGCCAGAGGATTTCCAGGGGACGATGACTATCGGCACGCCCAGGCCTGCGTCTCTGAGGAGGATGCTTAGTGTCACCCGGGAACAGCTGACGGTCACAGGAGCCAGATGCCACCGGAGCAGAATTGCTGGGAAACTTAGCAACGTCAGCTCAGCATCAGGAGGCCACCCTGGGCCATATTCTTAGTGGCCTTTTGGGAAACAGGTGGAGACAATGAGCCTAGACTGGCTTGCTAGGTGTGTGCTGGCTTTTTTATGACCTTTGGAAACAACGTGTCCCGTGCTTGTGGCAATGGAAGGGCCCAGTATCAGAGAAAGTGACTGAATAAGCCAGGGGGCATGTAGGACAAGGTTGCAGCGAGCCTGGGCCACCACTGACTTTGTTTCTCATCCCTCTGCAGGAGGTAATTTTGTGAAGAGTCCCTCTCTCTGAGATGGGACCAGGCCCGCAGCACAGCTGAGCCTAGGGAGGTCTCACCTGTGAGTGCGCAGGCCAGAGCGTGGGCTGGGGGGCCAGGGCGTGGGTTTGGGGGCCAGGGCGGGGGCTCGGGGGCCAGGGCGTGGGCTGGGGGCCAGGGCGTGGGCTGGGGGGCCAGCAGACCGGCCGCGCAGAGCACTGGCAGCCTACGAGGCACAGAGAGCGGCATTCACTTTGTCACTTGACCCGTCTGCTCAGCTAAAGCCACGGCAGGCACACTTAATAAACACATGCATGGGTGTGCGTGCGGGGACCAAACAGGACGACGTCCGGCCCTTCTTTCCCAGCACTGGGCTGAATAGCACGCGCTTCCAACTGTTCAGTAGCTCTGTTTTTTCTGTTGTCTCATCTCGGTCTCTGGAGGTGACGTCTCCATCCGCCCCACATTTTCAGCGTGGACTCCTTTTATGGCCCCTGTTTTCTTTTTAAAGAAAAACCAGTGGACTGTGTGCTGTAAACAGGAGAAATGAAGCCCACTTTTTCATGATGCTAATGGCCAGACATGTCTCCCTGGACGAAATGCGCGTGGTGACGCCCAAGCGCCATTGCAAATGCTTGTGTTCGATGCAGCCAGTTCTAAAGCTCCAGTGCTCACAGGGCACAGGTCCATTCCGTCATTACGGCCACCAAGAGGCTGTCACCCACAAAACGGCGCAAACACACAGAAGCAGAGCAAACGGAGCCAGGACGAAGATTCTGTCACTTTTATTTAAGGGGTGAGGCCAAGACCCCCATGGATGCCTCCAGAAGGGCAGGCGGGAAGGGAGCTGCATCTCTGCTGGGCTTTCCTCGCCCCCCAGAGGGACCCACAGCTGTAAATGCAAATGATCGTGAATGGCATTTCCACGGCCACCACCACCTCCATCTGCCGCCGTGTCTCCTACGGGGGGGACCGAGGGCCTAGCATAAGGGGCTGAGGCCCTGGCACAGCCCAGGCGAGTGCCTCTGGAAAGGCAGGAAGCAGAGGCCCCTATGCTGTCCTTGGAGAACCACACACGTCCCTTACAAGCTCATGTGGCCCAGCAGGTCCCCAGAACATCACATGCCTGACAGCCGGCACCCACGCACAGGCTGCGCGTGGAGGCCACTGTCACTCTCTGCCCAGGCCCAGGATGAGCCTAAAGCACTGCTCTGAACACTGTTTCCTATCAGAGACCTCCGACTGGGATGGGCCCCCAGCCCCCGCAACCTGGGATGCGTCCAGGGAACGAAGGCCCCTCCCCTCCCACACCCGTGGGCGCTCCTGCCCCCTGGGCCATGGCTCCCTGAGGAAGGCTGAGTTCCAGAAGGACTCCACCAGCCACTAGCGTGCGGCCACATGTGGGAGGGAAGGGGAGAGACACAGGAAGGAGGGCAAGGAACAGTCGTGACGATAAAGCGCTTCTAAAACTCCCGGCTACACCCTGTCGTCCAGCGCTCCTTACATATACTCAGGTGGCGCTTCTATTTTTGACCAAGGACAATGAATCTTTGAAAAACAGCATGATGATTCAAAGTCCTGGTTTGAAATCCTGGGAACCCCTCTCTCCATCTCAGCTTCCCCTCCCACAGACCGGCCTTTTGTCACCACTCAGCGTGGCTTTGTGCTGCATATTTGGTCATTTCTGTGCATGGATTCTCAGTGTTAGTCACCTGAGAAAGAAAATTACCCCCGGGAGTCCCATGGCTCCAGTGCGGGTCCACAGTTTGACTTCACACTCCTGTCAGCTCCAGCCGGCAGATACCCAGGGCGGATGGGATTATCTGCACGCACATGGCACACGCACACGCCACACAGTCAGCCTGCGTGACTGTGGCCAATACCTGGTGGGGAAGAGCAAGCAAAGCAGCGGAGCCCAGAGGCCACCGCTTTGTCCCACACTGTGTGCCGGGCACGGCTGTGTCACACCATGTGGTTAGCACCTGTGTCCAGCAGGGCTCCCGCTTATTGGGAAGTCAAAGGACAGGACCCTAATTAGCCCCAGGGCTGCCGGGAGCGGGGAACAGACAGAGCCACAGACCATTTCCAAGTGTTTAGAAGTTAAATCAGCGTAACAAATTGCTACTATAACACATCCAACTTCCTACTTTCACAAATACACCTCACACGAGAGCACTGAAAAATACACACACGTACATTTGAGATTTGCTTATTACTGAAAGCAGACGACAGAGGTAAGACAACGGCCACGGTCACTGTTGCAATCTGGAGCTCCGCTGGCTGCCTGGTGATGTCTGAGCCAGTAATAAAACAGGGCCATACGAGTCCCATAAACAAAACCCATAAAACCACATTGTTTGCTTTCATTTCTACAAAACTTCCAATTACGACGCTCCTTAAAAAGTTTCCTAGAGCTATGTACTTTGACAGGAATGATATATAGAATTAAAAATAAAATTTCCATTCGAAATGGAAAAAAGTGAAAGTTTTATTAAAATATTAAAAGAAATGTAAATTTTCAGAAAAGTAAAATTATCGTATATATTTAAAGATATTTTTCTAGCATAGAAAACTAGCCATTGAAATTAAAACAACGAAGTGCAAATTATAATTTCTGAACATCAAGCTACTAAATAAAAATTGTTTAAATAAATTTGAATTTTTACGTTTGTCATTTGGAAATGTGAGGTCAGTCTCATCAAATCACTTTCATGAAGAGTAAAGCTCATTACAGATGGAGAATCCGGGGAGTGGGCCTCAGCCTCCAGACTTGGTCCTGGAGGGGCCCTGCCAGGTTGCCAGCCTGGGGGCCGCAACACAGGGGACAGATGCCCAGATGTCCCTTCCTGCTGCTCCCGAGCTCCATCCATCCGCAGGCTGGGAGCGTCCCTCTGGAGAATGGATGACCCAGACGACGCTGGGACAGCTCAAGGGGACACCATCACTCGCCGTGCACACAACACTCTGCCCACACGTGGGGCGGTTTGCAGAGCTGCCAACAGCCAAGAGTCACAACTGAGAAACAAAGGGAATCGACCCGGACGTGTGCACAGGGCACCAGAGATGTGGCTGGAACCTCCTCCCTGACCTGAGCCCATGACCTCCGACCTCACCCGAGATGTGAAGCTTCTACTGAGAGAGAACGTAGCGCCCTTTGTTCATCTCCTGGGGGAATTTCTGCAGGCGGCAAGTGATGTGCTTAAGTTTTAAAGTCACTCCATTTTCATGTTACTTTTGGTTGAATAAGCCCCATTTTTGAAAGCTGCTATTAGCCTTCCCAGGGGTTTGTGGAAATTGATGGATTTCTCTCCAGGGCTGTCTGGGCAGCTCCCACACACGCGGAGGGGACAACCTGGGAACTGGGGTCTCCAGGCAGCACTGGGTCCGGCCTCCACTGAGACCGGGGCATGCGTGTCACCCCCGGCTCTGTCCTCCAAGGGGGCACCCTGGGACCACTGGGAGAGAAAGACGTTCCCCCCAGCCCCAAGGTTTGGGGTCCAAGCCTCTTCTCCCAAACTGGCCTGCGGGCAGCAACGTGAGTCACCTGCGGCCACAGCCTTCCTGGGCTGGCTGCCTAAGGACACACGGGCACTAGGCAGCCTTGGGTCCGCCTCCTGGCCTCCAGCACTGGGAGAAGACAGCAGACAGTGCTAATCCCGCTCCTTCAGCAGTAGGAGGCACCCCAAGAGCCCCCCTTGCCTATAGGAACAGGGTGACCTCTTCTCCACCCTGTGCTTTCTCAGGGGCTGACCTGGAGAGATTCTGCAATCATGGTCCTACAAGCATTCACACTCCTTCTCCTGAGTGTTCCCAGGCAGGGGACAGCCCTGCAGCCTTGCAGGGGACCAGGGCGGAGCCAGAGGAGACCCAGCCCTGTGGGATAATTTCCCTAAGGGCCCAGGACTGAGGACAGCGTGGAATACTCGGACCCCAGAGCCTCCAGCTACTCTCCAAGCAGCAGAGAGGGTTCTCAGCAGAGCGGGCCACTGGCCCCACCATGGGCAAAGCCCTCTGCAGGACGCAAGGCTCTAAGAAGTCACACAAAGTCCAAGGAGGTGGCCCTGAGTCCCGTGACCTCTCCAGGGGGGAGGCTGAAGCCAGAGACTGTCCCCCTCCCCACACTGCTGGCCTGGTGGGGGGGCTCCCCACTTCCAGCCATGCTCGTGCTGCTCTCACCACTGAACCAGCACACCCACTATTGCCAGTTTCCTGTCTAACCGGAGCGTCAGAGCACAAGAGACCCCTCCAGGGGACCTTCCATGACCCTGACAGGAGGCAGGGCCTCTGATCCCATTGTGGGGACATCCTGCCCTAATGGGATTCCAGTTCCTGGAAGACAACCGTCTGCCTGTCAGACCATCCTCACCAGCCTGCTCTGCTCCCTGGGCCTGGCGTGGAGGCCCCGGGGCTATGCGCTTGTGTAATTAGAACCTCCTTTCAGAAAAGGAATACGCGATTACACATTCAAGAGCAGACATGAAAGCAAATGTTTACTTAGGATGAGAAGGACCCCTGCTCCCACCCACCCCAGGAGCCCCTCAGCACAAACCCGCTGGTCTTGTCTGGAGGGTGAGAGCTCAGCCAGGTGGTGGGACCCGCCTGCAGATGGACGGAGTGCCCAGGGGTCTAGGGCCGCCTTTCTTGGCAAAGCCAGTGTGCCCGGCAGAACTATGCCCCCCAAAGATGTCCACGTCCCGCCCCCAGAACCTGTGACTACACCCCTGCATGGAAGGGAAGTCAAGGTCACAGCAAAGAGAAATAAGGTCGCTAATTAGACCTTGAGATGGGGGGTGACCGTGAACCAGCCGGGTGGGCCCAGTGTCACCACAGGGTCCTTAAATGAGATGGCAGCATGAGGAGGCCTTGGACCTGACCCACCACTGCTGGCTTTGAACACGGAGGAGGGGGCAGGAACCGGGGCACACGGGCACGTGTAGAAGCTGGACATGGCAGAAGCTGGTGCTGCCAGAGCCTCCCGGAGGAGCCCTGAGCTCCATGGTGACTCCCGGCTCCAGAACAGGTGCGTTCGCTTGTGCCGTCTGAAGCCAGGGCCCTGCGGCACCGCGCTGCAGCAGCCGCGGGCACTCGCTCACACAGCGAGAGCGGGTCTCGTCCCTGTTCCCGCCCTGTCCACCTCGGGGGCCGGCTCCCAGCTCATGTTCTGAATTCCAAACACACATGAGCATGGGTGCTCTCAGCCCAGATTTTAATTAAGCGTCCTCCATGCTTGAAAGGATGGGCGCAACTTTGCTGAGACCGCTCGCCTCTTTCTAAATTAGAGCTGTTTTATGTATGTGTAACTTGCATGTCATACGTCTTTCCAGAAGGCCACATTTCTAGGCAGAGTGACATCCATTTGTCCAGAATGTAAGACAACGAAGGGACTCTCGTGGGCTGCTTTGCCTTCCTTTCCCCCTTTCTCTCCTATAGGAAGTCCCGGCCAACACTCTCCCTGGCTGCAGCCCCCGTGCGGCTCGGATGCAGGCTGTCCCCACAAGCCAAGTGACAGTAACCTGCAGGACAGCTCCGTGCATGGTGACCGGGGAGGAAGCCTGTGATGGGGGACCTCACATGGCACCAAGAGCGCACCCACCGAGCAGGAGCGTGCACCCCAAGATCATGTGCCTGGTGCTTTCCTCGTATCAGGCAAGTGTGGTTTGTGTGATAATGAAGTGTAATCTCTCCTCACTTCTTGTTTTAACAGGTCAGTTTATTTTGAAGCAGGAAGTTGTGAAGGTAGTACTAAGAGGCCCCCTGAGCCAGTCCACCAGGCTCCCCAGAGGTTACACCTCTCGTAACTGTAGTGCAAGAGCAAACCCAGGAATTCGGGCTGGGGAGTGTGTGAGACAGGTCCTGAGTGATTGCACCCATGTGCAGACTCACGGAACCTCCACCGCAATCAAAATACATGAAAACCGCGTCACCACAGAAGTCCCTGCTGCTCACACTCGCATTCACACCACCTCCCTCCCGCTGACCACTAATTCGTTCTCCATCCTTACAATTTTGATTTTCTGAGAATGTTACATGCACGGAATCGTGTAACATGTGACCCTTCAGTATCGCCTGGTTTTCACTCAGGAGATGCCCTTGAGGTCCAGCCACGTCCGCGTGTGTACTGACAGCTCATGTCTGTTGCCGGGCACATTGTTTGACCACCCACCTACTGAGACGCATCTGGCTCCTCCCAGTTTTCTGCCCGTCACACATAAAACTGCTGTGCACTACTGTGTACAGGATTTTGCATAGGCAAAGTTTTTATTTTCCCGGGGAAAATTCTTAAGAATGTGGCCGCTGGGTCCTATGGTAAAGGCTATGTTTAGTTTTTAAAGAATGCCCACTATAATTTTATATATATATATGTGTGTATATATGTAAGTATATACTTACAAGAAGCGGAGTACAGCATTAGGAATAGAGACAGTGGAAATGTAATGGCTGTGTGCGATGCCAGAGGGATAGTGGATGGGGGAAGGGGGTTCACACGGTGTGAGGGATATAAATGATACACGTCCAAGTATTACTTTGTCTTGTGCACCTGAAACTAATAAAAAAATTTAAAAAATAAAAAAAAAGGAAGCTGTCAAACTGATTTGCAGCCCCTGAGAGACTCCATCTCAATGCGTCCTCACCACCGTTCGCAATTGTCACCACTTTTGTATTTAGCTTTTCTAATGGGCATCTCTTAACTTGCACGTCCTGGGTAGCTGTGATGCTGAACTGCTTTTCGTGTGCTTATTTGCCACAGAAATATTCTTTTCAGTGAAGTATCTCTTCATGCCTTTTGCCTATTTTCTAATTGGGTAGTTGGGCTTTTTTCGTATGTTTGTTTGTTTACTTTTACTGTTCAGATTTGAGACTTTTTATATATTCCAGACATGAGTTGTCAGATATGTTGTTGGCCAACATTTTCCCCATCTATAGCTTGTCTTTCCAACCTTTTACAAGAGTCCTTTGTAGAGCACAGTTGTTTGATTTTGATGAAGCCCAGTTCATCGTTGTTTCCTCTTGGATTGTCCTTTTGCCATCACTAAACACCTCACCAAGCCCCAGGTCCAGACACCTCCTTCTATGTTGTCTTTTAGAAAGCTCATAGTTTTGCATTTTACGGTAAAATCTACGATCCATTTTCAGTTAGTTTTATAGAAGATGTAGGTGTAGGTCAGTTTGTTTCTTTGTTTGCTTGTTGCCTGTAGGTGTCTAGTCCCTCCAGCACCATCTGTAGACAAGACCGTCCTTCTCCGTTGAACTGCTTTTGCACCTTTCTCAGTCAGTTGTATGTGTCTGTGAGCATGTACGTTTGTATTCCAAGTTCTCTACCACATTTCACTGATGGATGTGGCCCCAGGGTGGGGCAGGGGTCAAAAGCACAGCTCCCTATTTGGCCTCTCTGACATGACCCCCTGGGGGGAGTAGACATGCACACTCTCCATGTGCCTCTGCTGGGTGGGTGGGGGCAGGGCCACTGCTTCTCTGTGTGTTTGCTGGATAGGTCATTTAGTGCCTCACAGTTTTCTGTCTCACTCAGCTGCTCCTTTCCTGGGCCTATAACTGGAAAGATCAGGCTTTTGTTGGGGCTTTTTTGGGGTCTGTGCCCATTGCCTTTTTCGGGTTTCCAGTTTCTCCAGTGTTCAGTCTGGTATATGTGCGGCCCCAAGGAAACCCAAGGAAGTCAAAATCATGTTATTCTGTGGGTCTGGTCTCCAGGATCCCTTACTGGTCTGCCTTCTCTAACCCTTTCGGAGTCTCTTAGGTTTGTTCCATCCATAATGTCCAGGGGTTGTGGTCACACCTGGTGAGAGGAAGAGTGAGAAGGATGCCCAGCCTGTCTCTCCGGCAGCGGCAGTCCCCATTTCCACTCACGGCAGAGAACAGGGCCTCCTAAACAAGCTGCCTGTTACCGCTGTAGACGAGCAGGTTACAGAAATCCCTCACGGTCAGTGTGTATGTCACTGTCCATCGGAACTTTAGTCTCATCATGCAGCCTAAGCTGTCATTTGTCACATACGTAGTACACACATGTTTTCAAAGTTCAATGTCCAGGTTATCATTGCTATTATATTTAGAGAAAGAATGTCTTGATAATCCCTAGGTACGGGAGATGGTCCCTGCAGGTACTGATTAGTGAGCACGGGCCAGTTACCCTCCGCCAATTCTGTGTTTATGCCGAACTCAGCTCAATACCTACCCCCCCGGGGAAGCCCCTGTAAGCTCAGCCAGTTCATGTGTGGCTATTTAATCATGTTTTGTAAAATAAAAGTTTTTTTCAAGGAATAATTGTAGATTTTCCCAAGGTAGTACCAAGAGCTCCTACACTCCTCACTCAGTTTTGATTACACTTTTTAACTAAGACATTAACATGGGAACAAAACAACCAAACTGAAAGTTTTAATTGGATTTACCAGTGTTCCATGAATGTCCTTTCCTGTCCCAGGACCCACCCGACCCACGGTGCCTTTTGTCACCTGTGTCCTGTCTTCTCCAGTCTGGGACCTCTTCTCAGTCGTCACTTCTTTTCTATGACTTGCACGGTTTTGGAGAGCACCCCTCTGGCATTTGTACAACGGCCCTCACTGTGGGTTTGTCTGGTGTTTTCTGATGATTACACCGGAGGGTTTGGTTTGGGGAGAAGCAGCACGGAGGTGAAGTACCCTCCTCATCACAGCATATCAGGGGGTACGTGCCTTATCCACAGGCAGGTGGTTTTCACCCCGAGCCCTTGGTTCAGGTGGTGTCTGCCAGGTGTGTCCAGCACGAAGTTCCTAGTGTCCCCTCGCACGCTCTGTCCTTGGGGAAGTCTGTCACTCAGGGTGAGGGGCTGCAGCCCCACTTCCGGAGGAGGGGCATCTGCGTACAGTGTTTGCAACACTTCTGTGAGGAAGGTTTGCCCTCCCCCATCTCCTGACTCATTCCATCTCTTCTTTATATCAGTATGATGTTCAGGAAGTGGCCTGCTTTAGACTCGGTTAGAATCCCCTGAGCCATTAGTGCCTGGCAGGGTGAACAGCCCAGCTCCCATCCGGCCTTTTGCCACCACCTGGAATTCTCTCACTTTCAGTTCCTGCACAATAGCTGGCTTTCCTTAGGTAGACTTCTCAGAGTCTCTGCTGCTGGGATACGGGCCTGGGCAGTGGCTGGCACCTTCGAGGGCTCCACAGCGGGCAGCCCAGGCCACCTGCGTCACAAGGCTGCTACAGTACAGGCCCCGTGCCCCCGCAAAGGCTCCAGCACAAGTGACCCAGGCACATTTAATCAACCACTGCCAGTCTGGAGCCAGCAGGGTGTCTTCCCTGTGCATGGAGGCCATGAGCTGCTGTTTAGCAAATGCAATGCACCAATGCTTTGTGTAAGCAAGTGGAGGAGCGAACACGTCGTTCCCTGTGCACCAGGGCTGAGGGCTGTGCGTGGGCGGCAGAGGTCCCATCCACCTTGATAAACGCACCTGCACCTGCAGTCATTTCAGTGTAACGATGCCGACATGTGGGGAAGCTGGATGCACAGTGCTCGTTCGTAGAGCTGTCGGCCTAAGAAACCAGGGAAAACATGGAAGAGAACTCAGAGCAGCCTGTGGGCGCAGCCTGCAGTGAATGTCCCTAAGGCCGCGTGTGCAGGGCACGGCGCTCAAGGGCCTTTGGCCACTGCGAGGGAATAGGGACAGTCTGCAGAGGTAGGAGGGCTGGGTGAGCAAGCTGAAGACAAAACCCTCTTCCTCCAGGGCTTCCGGTTTTGACTATAGACAAAGAGGTCATGTGCACCTTATCACACCTGGGAAGGTTTGGGAAGGGAGATGGGCTGGGGAGAAAGGCCACCAGCCCACCAGAGAAAAGCTCGTCCAACGAGGGGCCCACGGCCTGCAGGGAGGCACTGAGGCCAGCACAGCCAGCAAAGACAGGGCGGGGCAGGGGCTAAGGGACACAGCACAGGTGGGACACAGCACAGGTGGGACACAGCACAGGTGGGACACAGCACAGGTGAGGACACAGCACAGGTGGGACACAGCACAGGTGAGGACACAGCACAGGTGGGACACAGCACAGGTGGGACACAGCACAGGTGGGACACAGCACAGGTGAGGACACAGCACAGGTGGGGACACAGCACAGGTGGGACACAGCACAGGTGAGGACACAGCACAGGTGAGGACGCAGCACAGGTGGGGACACAGCACAGGTGAGGACGCAGCACAGGTGGGACACAGCACAGGTGGGACACAGCAGGGCAGCCTGATGAATCCCATGAGGCCACAGTTTGTCTGCTGGAGGGGGTGATCCCCCCCCAACACTGCTGAGCCCACAGCACACTGCAGACTTGCGTGCAGCCAGCCCCCCTCCAGAGCTCCCAGCAGCAGAAGGAGCTCTGTCATGAGGTGACAAGTAGGCTGGCAGCCCAGCCAGGCTCCGGCCGCAGAGGAGGGCAGGCACACAGGCTTCCAGCTCTCTGACTTCCTGAATGGGGGGGGCGATGCAGGAGGGTACCCAGCGTTTTCATGGTTTGCAGATAGAACAGTGTGTTTGAGAAACAATAAACACCTGAACCCGCAGACAGCAGGCAGCCTTTTAATGGCCCAGCTGGGAGGGTATTAAAGATCTTGCCCTGCTGAGCGTCAGTGGCCGGTGTGGGGCTGAGCAGGCAACTGCTTGACCAGAAGGGGTCTTGACCTTCACTCTGCCTTGGACCCGCCCATGAGAGGCCCCTGTGAGGTCGTTTATCTGGGCTGTTGGCTGTATGGGCACATATTTAAAGCAGCTCCAGAGAGTCACAACCTGGGATCACAGTAGATGATGAAATAGCTGATTTGCTGCGAGCTGGGGAATTTTGTGTCTGTGTGCATGATACATATACAAACACTGTTTTTCAAATAGGAGGCTGACAAGGCCCGTATGTTACAATGTTTTTGTTTTGGAACTTCAAATACATCAGATGTTATTTACTTGCTACTTAATGTTTAAATGAGGAGTAGTATTTATCCCCCAAGCAAATCAAGGCCAGAACAACAATCTTGCAAAGGTCAGATTCTATCACTTTGGTTAATTGGATCTGTCTTCAAAGTCAGACTGCCAATACTTCAAGGGCAGCGGAGGGCACCAGAGGCTGCTGACACATGGGGGTCTGGGCTGAGACCCTCCAGGACTCCCAGCCATCACTTCCCGCATCTTTCTTGAGGCCAGTGATGGGCCAGTGGTGGTCAGTGTTGTCCTGGGTCAGAAAATACAGCGTGTGCCTGGGGGATTTACAGCCTGCTCAGTTCTGTTTACAGCTGCTGTTTTCTTCAACCCCACAGATCATCTAATGTTCCTTCTGGGCTCTGGGATATGTGGGCGACTGGATAAACCTGAGAAGAGGTTGTGCTGCAGGCTACACGGGGGGTGGGGGGGAGGGGGGACACGCTGCCAGGGTTCCCGGCTACAGCCCAGAAGCCGGCAAAGGAGGCCATCCTTCACGGCTACTGCTGAGTTCCATCCTTACCTTAAATCTGTGCGAGGCTGGGATCCCAGGGCCTCGGCCACTTGAAAATGTAAATTGGGAAATATGTTCACAAAACCGCTCCCTCTTTGTGTTCAAATAGTCCTCTGTTCACAGTGAGAAGGACAAGAGAGCGGAGAAGAGACAGCAAATCAAAATGGCTCTTCCCCGGAGACACCGAGAGCAGGATGACGGGGCCGTGCACTAGTGGAAATGAAAGGGTTCGGAGAGGCTTTTCCAGCCTGTCGGGCGCGTGAAGTTCAGACACAGGCGCTGTCGTGTGTGTTCCAGGCGATCAGCAAGCCGCCTGCGTCTCCCTGTCTTCCTGGGGTTGGCGGTGGTTGAGGCTGTCATATTAATGAAGCATCAACGTGGACATTTTGTAGGTTTGAGTCAAAATGCGCCCAATTTCTGCAACATGACATGGACGGCCATAACAGAACACTAGGATCCCCTGCTTGTACTAAATTCAGAGCTGTTTAGAGGCTTTCTCCTTTCAAGCACAATTCAATTAATGTACTGCACTCAAGTTGCTTGTAGACATCGTAGCAACATCTGAACGACCCACAGAGATGGGCTTTCCACACGGCCAGCTCCACCAGGTTGTTGGTGTGCCTGCCAGGCCAGGCTGTGGACTGTGCGTCTGATCACTGTCAAACGGAAATGAATCCAGACCCAGGAAAGGAGAGACTTTGTTCGAAAGGATTATTACAATAGACAGCGGGGAGCGGGGCAAGGACTGTAACAGGGAGAACCTCACACCGTGAGATTCAAAGGCCAGGCACAGAGGGGTTTTCTTTTACAGGGAGAAGTGACCAAGGCTAGAAAGAGCCGGGTGTAGGGGAGGGAGAGGGGGTATGACGGCCCCGTGGCTCAGAACCGTTCTTGGGAGACGCTGTTAGGAAGAGATTACTCCACACCCCCACGTCCAAGCGTTGGCCAATGTTCAGGGCCTGGAGGAAAGACAGAAGCCTATGTTGAGAAGAAAAATGTTTTCCTCTGCCCTGTTGTGTTCTGCACCTCAGGCCTATGAATAAGCTGACAAAAGACAGAAGACAGGAGGTAAAGCTTATGCCTGCAATGTGGGAATACTCAGTGATGAGTAGCTCAAAGGGGTGGTTAGAATTTGGAGCTCATGCACCTAACTTAGTATCGGACAGGGATGGGGAGAGAAGCTTTTAGGGAAGGACAAATCGGTTTCTTTAGGAAGGACAAATGGAGTTTTAGGAGAACAGATGAGACATAAGAAAGTTTGTGGTAACGTTTGCTTAGGCAGGTGCAAGTGGTCTTTCTTCTTCATCACGGCCACGACACTCCCCCAGACACGGGTTTGGTAGGTTTACTCTTGATCTTTCTCCTGAAGGCAGAAACACCCTCCCCTCCAAAGACGGCATTGATGGCAGCCTCATACCCCAGAATTCCATTGCTCCTGGGCTCCCGTAACTCTTCTCACAGCTCTGCAATTCATCCCTTCGCTGGCCGTCTTTAATTAAATCCTCTGGGCCTTCCCTCTTTGCCCCGCTGGGGCCTGACTGATACAGCCCCTATCTGTCTGCCCTTGCTTTATTTCCTTATTAAACAGGTCAATAAATACACACCTACCATGTATTTATTATTATACTTTATCAATTATGTCTGTCTCATCCACTAAACATGTAAGCCGCAGGAGAGAAGAGACTTGGTATCTTATTTTCTCCTGTAACTCCAGCACATAGAATGGAGCCTTTAACACAATAGATACGTGGTACATATTTTGGGGGAAAGTGAGTGTCTGGGTGAATAAATAAACCCAGTTCCTACAGTGCCCCTAATTGTACAAGGCAGAAGTCAAGCGCTGCTGGTCCTGGGGTTATGATTTGTTGGTATGGGTGTGGCACGCTGCGTCTAACGCTTTCACTCACTCACTCACTCAGCCATCCTACAAATCTTTAGTGAGTCCCCGGGACTGTGGCATGCGCAAGCCAACACTTCAAGAGATAACAGGATGGCCGGTACACAGAAGGCGGCAAGCCTGCGGTCGCTGTCCATGGTTTTGAAACGCTCTCCCTGTTAGACCAGGATGTCCTTCAGAAGCTGAGTCCTGCACTGTCTGAAGCTTGCTCACACAAAGTGACTGTGCTTCCGCTTCCTGTCTGCTGAGCTGTGGGCCCAAGGCTACCCAGCTCAGAACCCTTGGGCCTTCCCACTAGGCACTGCTGCCTCCTCAGGGTGTATCAGACGCTCGGCTCCCTGAGATCAGAACCCTGGGTCTTGATCCAGGGGCGACGGACCACACGTCCACAGGCCTCCCACGTCCTCCTCCTCCAGGACTCCTCAGGGCCCCAGAGTATAAGGCACTGAACGCTGCAGCTGCTCCACGGGTACCCCAGCCTCCAAGGAGCCTCTCCGTCTCCTGCTGTTGCTGCCCCCCATTCTGCAAACACAGCGGGAACAGGGAGGTGGCTGATGAGAACAGTGGACGAGTCCCCCATCTGCCCTGCCCTCGTTAACGTTCGAGCTGTGGTGCTAATGAAGCCCATCACCCAGACGGCTCAGCACAGTGCTCAACCTCCACAGAAAGAAATCACGCATCATTTAATTGGAGCAATGAGTTTTTACGAATAAAATAATTAGAAAAAGATGTATAAGTGGAATATAACAACCCATTAGCAAACATCATACCCTTACACTTTTTCACTCTAAGTGTGAAATACTGACAGTCATTATGCTGTGCACAGACGTTCTGTGAACCATTGCGGAGGAAAGTCTTAGCAAAATGCTGCCAGGGCACCAGGCTCCACACCTGTCATCACCCCTGGAGGACTGGATATCCAATGTGCCACCTGTCAAGGAGGATATAAGACTTAAGGTGAAAATTGTGGAGAATAAATTTCTAGTCTAAGGTCAGACACACACTCACTCACCACGTGGTCCTAGTGAAGCCACCAGAGACCTCGCTAAGCTTTGGTCTCCTCACCTCTGAAATGGGGTGTGACGGAGTGAAAAGGACTGTGGAATTCTGGGCGGTGGCACGTTTTCTGGGATAACAGGCATTTTCTGCACAGCGTTAGTGGAGAACACAGCGCGACGTGCTGTGATTAGGAAATGAGCTAGTCTCTGATGTGCGGGGCTGTGCTGTGGGGGTAAAGGCCAGTGGAAAGGTGCTGGCCAAGCAGAAACGAGGAGCTGGGGGATCACACAGATGCCGGTCGCGGGCAAGTCCCAGAGGGCGCGTCCTCAGACGCCCTGCAGTCTGACGTCCTAAACTCCCTGAGCTCGCGACATGGCAGTGACTTCACTCCCGGGAAGACGACCGGATGGGCCGGTTATGTTCACACACGGGCACAGAGGAAAGTCCGAGAGGAACGTGCCAGCACGTAGCAAGTTTGGGAAAATGATCCAGGACGGCTGGGTGTCAAGAGCGGGGCTGAATGGGGCAGAGGACGCACTACTTAAACAGCAAACCCATTCCCACGCTGCCAGAGGCTAGAGGCTCTGTGACAATCCCGCCAGTGTGGTCTGGCTTTAGCTGCCCATCTGCATGCTGGACTTCCTACAGCTTCCCGCAGGGACCTCCTCTCCGCCACCCCGTCTGTCTTCCCCACTCACGCTTCTGGTCACCTCCTAGAACTGCTCAATACCAACACTGCCCTCATTTCAGGTTCCAGCACCTCTCCAACTGATTAGCTCACACTTTGCGCTACCCTAGTTCCACCGGCGTCCTCAGCTCACTGGTCCTCCCACACCCCACTTCTCACCCCTCGTGTCCACGTTTCCCCCTTACTCGGAGTCCATTTCTGGGTTAATGTTTAGTCACTTGTGTGCACACTCCCAGCTCTCTCAGCCCTCCTGTCTTTGCTGTACTATTTAGCTAAGTTACAACCTAGGTTACATCTGGTCCTGGGCCTACTCCCTGCTGACCGCTGTGTGACCAAATAGGACTGCAGGACACACACACCCTTGCCAACTGGCTCTGCAAATTCAAGCTCGCTGCCTGCAAGGGCACCCTCCCCCTGATGCTGCCCAGAAATCGCCAACATTTTGTATCATCTATTATTCTTCCTCCCTCCAGTACACCTCCTTCGAAACTCCTCACGCCTCCAGAAATGGCTAACCCCTCCGTTGCCATGTGTCCACCCAGCTGACCGTGAATCCTATTTCATCAAGAAAGTGGAAACAATCGGAATAGAACTTCCGCTGCCTCCCACGCCCATTCACCTGAATTGGTGTCCAAGTACTTTACCTTCCCTCCCCTTCCCTCATGCATGAGGTCCAACGCCTCTGTCACACTCAAGGGCATTGCTATGCCAACCCTCCCCCTCCCTTCAGCACTGCCATGTGTCCCATCACCACTGGTGCACCCCAATCAGCACAGAAAGAAGCTGTTCCTCCCCCCACTGTAAACAAAGAGCAAAACCCTTCTCTCCTGCAGCTCCTGCTCCATCTCCTTCCTTCCCCCCCAGCACAGATCCACAAGCACAGTCCTCAGTGCCTCCGATTTCTGTTGAACTCAATCCAAGAAGGTTTTGGCCCTCATCACTCTGCTGCGGACACATACACCCCAATGAGGCAGAAGGAAATAAAAAGCAGCACTGACAGCAGATGGTCCTCGGTCTCTGTCACCCATCCCCCAGGGCTCAAACCCCAAACAAGGGTTCACACTGGAGTCCCTCCCGACCATGAGCTCCACATCCAAGCCATCAGCAGCGCGCACGGGTTCCACACGACCGATAGATAATCAATCCTGAATCTCTGTCCTGTCCCCTATCACTGGACCTACCACCCTAGATCACACAATTCTCTCTGCCCTCTCAACTTGTCTTCTCATGTCCCTTGTCCCCACTTAGCAACAACAGTGACTGAATTTAAAAAGAGCATGAAACGTGGGCTGAAACACCACCATGCCTCTGGGGTCTGAATGGCGTGACCTCTGCCAGCTTCTGCAACTTCATCCTGAACTTAGACCACTACACATGATGCTCCAGCCACCATCTTCCTTCTCTCCTTCCCCAAAACAAGTCAGAGCTGTCCCCATCCCCACTCCTTTTGGTCTACGAGCTCCTCTGTTTGGAGCGCTCTTCACGCACATGTCCCCTGCATTCACCCTTGTTATCATTCGGGTCTTGGCTTGACCATCCCCCTCCGTGGGGCTCCCTGATCTCCCGCCCACGGGCACCCTTGGCCCATCACTATCCATCCTTTGTCTTTTCTTTAGAGCTTTTGTTGCCACCATAAGTATCTTCTTTATTTTTTTTTTTTTGGTCTCTATTTGTAAGAATATGAGGTCTATGGAGACAACCTGCGACCACTGTCCCAGGGGCTCCTAGCCCCTGGGACAGTGCCCACACAGGTCCTCAGGGAGGACACAGGGGAAGGTGGGCATAAGGTGATCACCTCTGGCATTTTCTGGAAGTGTCACTTCCTGTGCTAACTGTTTCCCAAATATTGACTCTTAATTCTCACACAAGGGTAACGCCTTACGCTTCCAGCTTGACAACTAAGCTATAAAGAGCTGTGTGATTTGTCCACAGCCACACAGCCGGGCGGCGGCAGAAGCAGACACGGAGCCCAAATTTTGCTGACACTGGATCCCAGTTTCAATAAATATCACTTGAGAATAAAAAATGGTGGCATCAAGTAGTTGGGCATAACTTTGATTTTCTTTTTCTCCCTGAAGCTTGAGAAATAGAGGACAGTTAAATGGTCCGAACACCAAAATGGAATGGAACAAAACATACCACGGGAAAATGATTTCAATTTTTCTCCAAATGGTTTTAAGCATAGCTGCAAGGTCTGATACTATACTGGTCAGACAGAAGCAAGTGTATTTTAATCTAAAAAGTATTTTCCCTTTATAAATTCATGTTTAAGAACATTTTTAAACTTCTGTTTAATGCTGTTTGGCGTTGTGAAGGGGGAGAGCAGTAAATCAGTGTCACACGCTTCATCATGACCTAGAAAAATAGTTTTGTTAAGTACTAAACCACGTCCTTGGGTGCCGTGTAATTACTTCCCCAGGAATGTGCACGTTGACAGCTATAAACGCTGCACTGCATTTTATCAGGCTAATCAAATAATGTGTTGCAGATACCAATGGTGGCTCAATGTTTTAATCCAACTTGCAAAGAATTATATCCGCTACTTCATTTAAAAATAAAACAAAACAAAACAAAACAAAATCACTGTCAAATAGCACGATAACTTCAGGCACTGACTGAGCATGTGGAAAGCCAGTGGAATCTCTTTCCTTCTCAGTATTTTGCATGTGTCGCCACATCTTTGACAGAGAAGCAAATATGTCTGTCACCGAGCTGGGCAGAGCAGCTCCTCACACTTTTCTCTGTGTCTCAATTGCATGTTCAGGGCTGCTTTACAAACCAACGCTGACTGTGCAAGACTCACCATCATCTGAGAACAAGGACCCTCCCCTGACCTTCCCAGGCTGGATGTGGCAAAGCCGAGAGAGCCCGACGACAGCTTACGATGCAGCCGATCTTGCCCAGGAACCCAGCAGGCACACTGTGTGGCCCCATGCTCAGAAGGACGCGCACACCTGCCCAAGACAAATGGCGTCTTCTAGGAGTCCAGTGTGGTGGAACGGGCAGCCTAAGGGGAGCGCTGACAGGCCCCTGCCTCCTAATGGATAGGCGCTCTCTCCCCAGCCGCCACCTCACCCATCCTTTCGTTTCCGAGTGACTTTTCTTCCCCATGGGGACACATTAGGTTAAGTGCAGCAAAGATGACAATCAGTGGTTTCAAGAAGAAAAATCAGCACAAATCCCTTCATACCCAGTTTTACTCTCTCCTATCAGAGAAAGTCAAGATGAGCCAGCCATGCAGAGAGCACGGCACTTGGGCTCTACTTGATTGCGGGAGTTTAAAGGTATTTTCCAGCTACTGCTATGAAGGAAATCACCCTCACCTCTCCCCGTTTTTCTCTGACACATTTCTCTAAGGACACAAACTCCTCTTCAGGCACAGGTGTCCTTGATTGCTAGGACCTTGCGATTTCTATTCCTAATTGCTAAATTAATTACCTCTGGATACAGCCACTTGTTTCCTCAACAGATAGGTGCCAGTGTTTCAGACAGGCCGGAGCGTGAGGACCCGCTGGCAGGGCCAGGTCTGCCCGTCCTTCAGTCTGTTAGAGGGAACTGGTTCGGAATCAGGTATGTTATTTATTGTAAGTACCACTTTGTCTCATTTACTCAACAATGCTTTTTTTCCCTTCTTAGGGTAAAGATCTGATATTCTTTTTATTCATTTTCCCCAACATGAAGCCAAGCTCCCCCACCGCACTGAAATATTGAAGGAGCTGAGTAACGTATTTACCTCTTTTCTCAGCTCCACAGTCTTGTGCTGTGGAAAAGCTTCCAACCCTCTCAGCGCGGTTGCTTCTGACACTGGAGCCCCAGCAGCAAGCTTTCCGTTGGGGACCCTCGGCACGGTCCCTGGGCCTGTGCGCATGGGCTCAAGTGGGACTGTGGTCCTCGCTGAGCCCAGAGGCAGTTCCCATCAGCGTGCAATGTATCATCACATAAACCCTCTTTCACTAATGAAAACGGGCCCTGCTGCCCGCACCCCCATCTTCCCGGCTCGGACGCGTCCTCTTCCTCTGTTTCCTGGGGTGTGACCTGATGACCTTAAGGATCCCGAGAATGGCCCTCCAGCCCTATCACAGTGCATAGACACCTGTCCTCACTGCCATGGGGGGTGACAGCGTGTGTGGAGCCTCTGTGAGAAGCGACCGCTGGTTCCTGTGACGTTCTCGGCACAAAAGTGTGGCTACTGAGACCTGGCTCCCCTCTCCTGCCCGAATGAAGCACAAGGCAGAGCTCTTTCTGGGTTTACTGTCCCCAGCGCTTCGCGATGTGCATGTGGTCGGCTGAGCTGCATGAGGTGGCCCAGCGCTGTGCTGTCACCAGAGGAAACCGGCTGCTTCCCCAGGACAGCTCCGGGCCTGAGCTGTCTACACATTGTCTCCAGGAGGCTGTTCGAGTGGCAAACCTCCCGGGAGCCTCGCAGTGGCTTTGACGGTCCCCCGAAGCCTCTTCTCGGCAGCTGGCCTTGGCCCTGGTCACCCACATGCTGGCTAACACCCACGGGGACAGCCCCGCACCACAAGAGGCGTCTTGGTGCATTGCCCCAAAGCACTCAGATGCCTAGGGAGGATCTCTATGAACTCCCTACTGTGTGCCCAATCTGAGCTACTCCCAGGAGAGGGGCCCACTGAAGGGCACTCAGCTCTCTCGTTCAAGACACTCACAGCTTCCAACGGTTTTACTGGGGCATGGGGACACCGGAGGGAGAGGACAGGGAAAAGGCACGCCCGGTGCCGACTCTAGGCCAGCAGGACCCATGTGCCGCAGCTCTGGGAGGGTCAGAGCGGTTAAGGAAATCCCCAGATGTTTCAGTCCATTTAGGCTGCTCTGAAAAAATGCCACAGACACAGAGTGTCTTGTAAACCACAGAAACCACGGCTGACGTCCCAGGTCATGGTGTTGGGAGAGTCCGTGTATGATGAGAACCATGGTTCATAGACGGTTTTCTTCGTGCCGCGACCTCCCAGAAGGGCACTAACCCCATCGTGGGGACACCACCCTCATGACATAATCAGCTCCCAAGGGCCACCTCCAAACACCATCACACGGGGGGGCAGGTCTCAGCATATGAATTTGGGGGACACAAGCGTTCTGACCACACACTGGGCAGGGCCTGTCCCAGGTGTGCCGTGCCGGCCGGTGCTCGCAAGCTTGTGTGAGCTCTGCCAGCCCCTCCCTGACACAGGCCCTCCCCCTGCACACTCCCCTGCACATCTGGGACCCCTGAACTCTCGGCGACCCCCATGGCTGCACCCGCTTTGGCCTGGCTCTGCCCGCACTGGGGTACAGCGGGCAGTAGGTCCCCAGCATGAGTCCTCTTAAAGCTCAGAGACAAGCCGGTAGGACACTGGTCACGTCGACGACATTCCAGTGACTTTGTCGACTGCCACGTTATCCTCTCCAATCCCAGAAGGCAGGTGCTATTCCCTCCACTGTACAGGTGAGGAAATCGAGTCTCGGAGCAGGAAATCTTCTTCTTCCACAGTCACACCATCTCTGAGGGGCTGAGCTGGGACTCGAGCCCCAGGCCCCGAACCAGCAGGCACCCCTGCCCCTCACAGAGGCTGAGTTCACGGTGGCCGCTCCGTGGTGGTCGTCCAAGCACGCCCTTCTGCTCATGAAGCTAAACCTCCTCATGAAATTGCCTTCAAAAGGGGGCATGAAGGCAGGTGGAAAATTCTGAAAAGATAAAATAAGTTGGACGTGATTTAGTTCTTGTCATTACTGAGAGCGATGAATCAGTCACCCAGGGCAGGGCAGTCATGTCCTCTGCGTTTCTGGCGTCGCATCAGAGGGAGATTTCCAGGCGGGCACCATCCCGCGGTCCCGTGTGCGCTCTCAGAACACGCTCGGGCCGCCCCCGGGGGGACACGGCCAGTCTCCTGCCAGAAAAGCTTCGCAGCAGGGTCACGATGACACCATCTTCTGTGTTAAACGGCCTTTGGGAACAAAGGGACCTGGGGAGACACACGTCTGTTAAATTCCCCTAATGGATCTGCCTGTGCGTCTTTGAGCAAACAGCCCGATGAGACGCTGACTTGGAGCTTAACTCTTGCGCCTGCCTCAGGAGCAGGTATAAAAATGAGGAACGACTGGAATCCGGCGGCACGCGACTCCATTTTAATTGAAAAGTATGTGCAAGCTCCCACCTGACCGGACGCGCCCGTCTCCACCCGTCTACCGCGCCTGGATTTATGCGCCTGCTCATATGACAAGGTCTGTTATTAAATATGCATGGGCTTCTGTTTGTACAATAAATACTACAAAGATCATGAGCAAATTAAAATGGGGCTTGACGACGTCTGTCCTGAGCTGATATACACATGCGTCATGTCCCCAAGAAGCGCTGTCCCCAAACATCACAGTCCCTGTGAAATATTTCCCTCCTTGGTCCTAAATGGAGGAGGAGAGGCTGTTCAGACGGATTTATGATTTATCAGCGAGTTTCGGGGAAGGTGGAGGCGGAGGCCTCTCTCCAATATATTCATCCAGAAACAATCGACCGGAGTCCGGCTGCGCAGCCTGTGTGTTTGGTCACCTGAGAGCTGCCTCTGAGTCAGGCCATTTTTAAAGAGGAGCAGGATACCTACCCAGAGCCAGGAACGCCACTGCTGTGGACCAGGGCACGAGGAAGTATTTGCAGAGGCGTTTGGAAGTAAAAATGTTGACCTGATTTCTTAAGTGTTCTTGGGGATAGGACATGGCTCGAAAGGTGTAAATTCGAAGAGATCAGGTTGAGAGCATAAATTCAATGGCTTCAAGGCAGAAGCACGATTGGGGACTACTTTCAAACTGGACGACAAGATGGCCAAGGCTCTGGGAGCGCCCGAGCGGCTCCGACACACCGTGCAGCCAGCGTCCAGGAACTGGGAGCGCAGGCACGTCGGCTGAGGGCTGCACCACTTGGGCTGGCCTGGCGGAGTCTGGGGGGTCAGCCCCACACAAGCAGGGAGGCGGCCTCACTACTCCGTCCCAGGATCTAGAAGCATCCAGAAACATGCTGGCTTGCAGGAGATGCTTGATGAATATTGGTGGAATCATGAAAGACAGTTAAACTTTCCCTCAACGGGGGACTATTTGTCTAATCTGATGGGATTATAAATGGCAAGTTGCTCCAAGGCTCTGGGGTCAGCATCCGGCTGGGTGTTTGAGTCCTTTGTCAGCAGACCCAAGGAAGTCCAGGTGGATCTCAGTGTCTTCTGGGACCACTCCAGACTCAGACAGAGAGCCCCCCGGGGAGCCTCTCTTAGGAAGGAATGCTCAAGAAACAGGGAGAATGTGAGGTCAATAGCACCTACCAGAGACTGAGTCTGCCAGGAGGCCAGTTATCACGACAGGGTCGCCCCAAGACTCCACTCACGCATGTGTCTGCGTGTCCTATCCAATGGGCAGCAGGGGCTACGTCATCCAAAATATAGGGGTGCCCACCTGGTGCCCCTCCGGCCAAGGAGTTGGACAGGACAGGCCCCAGGCTTTAGAGGCTGAGAAGGGTCAGGCAACAGCATCCGTGAGAAAAGGCTGGTGCACAGGATCAGGTCACAGCTGCTCCTGGACTGGCCACTTGGAGGGAAAGGCAGCCAAGATCGCGGTTGTGGTGTGACAGGAAGGGTTCTCAGGGTGGCATGGGGTGTGGTGCTGGAGGGTGGTCAGGGACAGTGGGGACGGCTGACCAGTGAGCCTGCCAGACCTCCGCAATGCTCCTTCGGGGCCGAGACACCCACAAGGCAGACCCCCCAAAAGGTCCAACAGCAGTGAACAGGGCTGCCAGCTGCATCCGTCAGGGTTTGCTGAGCAAATCCTTTAGCAGGAGGGTCACACGTTCTCGTGTGGAAGGAACTCTCCCCCAGCATTACTGAGACGTAACTGACACAACACTGTGTCTGTTCAATGTGTGCGAGGTATTGATTGCACACGTGGCTATACTGCAATATGAGCACCACCATGGCATCAGCTGACACCTGCATCACCTCACGCACTACCAATTGCTGTTGTTGTTGGGAGAATACTTAAGACCTACTCTCTCAGCAACTTTCAGGTCCACCGTGCAGCACTGTGAGCCACCGTCGCCGTGCTGCCATTAGATCCCAGAGCACGTTCATCTTTTCACTGGAAATTTGTACCTTTGCCCAACACCACACACCCGCCCCCTCCAGCCCCAGGTAACCACCTTGCACTCCCTGCTTCTATGAGAGCAGCCTTTCTGGATCCCACCTGGAAGTGGGATCACGCAGTGTTCGTCTTTCTCTGCTGACTCATTTCTGTAAGTGCACTGTTTGCCTAACCTTGTTCCTAACCTGTAGGTCAGTTGTCCAGCAAGCGCTTTCAGGGAGGAGAAACCGTTTTCCTTCTACCCTCCTGGTTCCCAGGCCAGGGCCCCGCAAACTAGAGCGACAAACGACAGATTAGCAGAGAGAACCAAGCACGTTTATCCACACTTGGATCACACACACACACGGGAGCACTCAGTGATGAGGAACTCAGACGCATGGCTGGGGCTCAGGCTTCTGCAGCATCTCAACAGAAGGGTGAATTTGTAGAGAAGTGACAGGAAAAAGGAAAGAGGCTTTAGGCTTTAGAGGAGGGCAGGGGGCTAACTGTGGGAAGATACTTACACGGGGAAAAAAGGGGGAGAGATGGGCCAGTGGGAAAGCGTGCTGGTGCAGACTCTTGGAGTCTGGTCTCCGGTGACAAGGCTGGTGCCCCCTCCAGGTACGGTGGAAGGGGCAACTTTCCAAGGACATTTATGTTCTGCTTTCAGGCAGATGGGGAGGCAGGGAGCTCGTCCTATGTCTGCTGATTTCCAATTGCCTTCAGCTCGAAATACGCCAGCAGCATATTTTGGGGTGGTGAGTTCTGAGACCCTTCACCCTCTAAAACAAAGTGACTCAGGTCCCTGGGCACAAACAGGTGTAGGGCATCCCAGTTGCTCACCTCATTTCCCTTTACGTCAGAAGCAGGTACAGGCTGAAGAGAATATACCTTAGCACATGCGATGGGCATCTAAAACCCTAAATCTAAATACCGGTTGTCTTTAAAAAAGAAAACCCTCCCTCCATCTTGCTACCTGAAAGTGGAGTGTGTGCGTGTGTCTGTGTGGGTGTTTGGCTTTTCCTAACAGCTACAACACCAATGTAGCTGGATTATGTGGCTGAAACCTTTGTGTTTCAAGAGAATATCATTTAAAAGTAAGCTTCTTTAAATATATATATATATATATGATCAATGGGAAAAGGAAAAAGAAGAATCTAACATTGTGAAGTTAGTTACGCCAGAGAATAAAGTTTTAAGTACCTATTTAAAGGCTCACATTTAGCTTCCGATAGCCCCTGAGTTGGGGAAACGTTTGCACAGGCTTTCGCGTGAAACGCTGTGATTGCAGCCGGCAGCCAGGATCCTGTCTGCGGGCTTAGCCCAGCAGGTGCAGGACTGCAGTTGGCGATCGATGCCCCGGTGCCCCCAGAGCAGCAGGCAGTAATACCCTCCATTTGTACCTCGTGCTTAAATAATTGTTGGCGCCTTACAGAAGGATTTTCTTTCTTTCCGCACTGTAGGGAGGTGGCAAAGCCCTTCCTCAGTGAAACGCACTCTCCATCCCAGCACGAGGCCACGCCCAGCGAGGGGCGAGCTTTCTGCACCGGCAGAAAATAACGCAATAAAAGAAAGAGGAATGTGTTAAAATGAAAGCAGAAGAGGCCTCTAGTGGGTTGAACTGAGTGTCCATTTCGTCCGAGTCCTAACGAGTCCTAACATTAACAAACACGAAAAATAAACACACCTTTATGATTGTCCTCGAGGGCGTGCCACACGCCGCCGTTGGCACCATCGAGACAGGTGTCAGGGCTCTGGAGCAAGGCTCCCAAAACGCGGAGCCGGACAAGGCACCGCTTTCTGGGGAACACAGCGTCAGCCACCATGGGCTCCTCGGTGATGCCAGGCCTGTGGCCACAGCTGTCCAGGTCACCTGGCTGTGTGGCAGGGACTCTGTGCTCAGCCCCACAGCAACTCCACTTGGCAGCTGTAGGAATTACCCCATGTGAGGGCGGGAAAGACAGAGTCGGAGGGTGTCCATGGCTGGAAGGCTGCCCGCCACGAGTGCCGATTCCGCGGTCCTCTGAGCGCAGGCTGTCACGTGCTGCCCCTTTGTCCCAGCACAGGGATGGGAGGGGGCTTTGTATGTATCTTCATGGGGTTATTTTAATTCAGTTGGAAATTTCTGCTTTAGAGCGGTACACGTGCACGCGCGCGCACACACACACCTGGAGCTGTAGGTGCATTTCAAAGGAGGAGAGCTAGGGGTGCCTCAGCACACTCTCTGGCCTTAACTTCAAGCCATGAAACAGTCGCGGGGGCACCGCTCGGCGCCACCCCCAGAAGTTCACTCCTCGGCCAGCTCTTCCCATCAGCTTCTCGTCCTTAAAAGCACATTCTGACTTCCCTGGGCTCCACCACCCATCACCACACTAACATGTGGCTTTGCCAACACATCCCAGTGCAAATGCCATTTCAGGCATTCTGGTATGTAGTCGAGCTTTGGTTTTTCTTTACCACAACTTTTCATTAATAAGATGATATGTGTGATTCACCAAAAACGACAAAAACCTTTGTCCAACTCTCTTAGAAAGCACCTCTGCCCCCCTCTTCTCCTTTTCTCTTCTTTCCCCTCCCCCCTCCTCTGGCTCCCTCACCCCTGCTCTATCACAGTAATCGCTCAGGTGAATTTCCTGAAAGTCCATCCTTCTCTTTCTCCCATTTCAGTTCCTAGACTATGCCTCTGCTAGGAGGAAAGGCAGGTGTGAAGAAAGAAGAACATCTCCTGCCAAGTGCTCACTGGGCATCAGGTGGCGTTCGTCCATACTCCCCTAAATTCCAGAGTCTCATCGCCTTGGGCATCACAGGCAGGAAACCCCCTGCTGTCGGCACTGTGGGGTTTTATGCACGACTGACTTAAGTCCAAGGCGAGAGGCACAGCAGTAATGCCGCCCCCTTCCCTTCTCTTGGGCGACAGGCGACGGGGATTCTCTAAGAGCAAGCCCGTGGCTTGGCCAGCATGGAATCACACAGCTGGACCCCTCACCATGTGCTTCTTGACCTAGGGGAGTGTCAGGGCGGCAAAACCATCAGACTGGTGATGGCACCGGCCACTGTGCATGTGTCAAAGACCTGCAAGCACAGAGGGCAGCGGTGCACAAATCGGGGACTGCAGTGTGTCAGCATTGGCTCATCAGCTGTAGCACACGTGCCACTCACGCCACTGTGCTCGTGTGTGTGCAGGGGTC
This sequence comes from Rhinolophus ferrumequinum, assembly GCF_004115265.2. Lineage (NCBI taxonomy): Eukaryota > Metazoa > Chordata > Mammalia > Chiroptera > Rhinolophidae > Rhinolophus > Rhinolophus ferrumequinum. The sequence goes on from NC_046299.1 coordinate 1,687,106, forward strand.
CGTGGCCCTCCATGTGCTATCCGCTCAATTATGCCGTAAATCTAAAACTGCACTAAAAATAAAGTCTTACTTTAAAAAAATAAAAATAGTAAAGATTTTGTAAACACTGGCCCTGTTTTCAGCCAGGACTCAGGGTCAGAGGATGGGGGAGCAGGGGAGCTGCTCGCATTCTCCAGGGGCCCCTTCTGGATTTGCAGGCACTTTGGGGTACTGTCGCTTTCTGTGTCCTTGGGGCCCTCTGTGAGTGGAGGGGTTACTTGGAGAGTTTGACAGAAACGCCCTTGTAGCCCTGGTTATAAGTGTGCTGGGGCAGATGAGCACGCTGTTTCTGAAATAAACCCTAGTGTGGGTGGTTCATTTTTTAACTGGTCCAACCCTGATGGCAAGTCAAGTGCTCTCTGAGAAGAAACGGTTTCTTAGGGCGCAATAACTGTCTTTCCCAGAAGACTAAGGCAAAAATCCTGATGCTTTTCAGCATTACTGGGCAGGCTGGAAACAGCATCGATTATGTCACCATTCTGGTCACGGTAGCCTTGTGCATAGAACCTGTGATTGACCTCAGCAAACACAGAAGAAGGTGCTGAGGGGGCCAGTCAGAGCAGAGGTAGGGCTGGGCGGGGAGGGGCTGAGCGTCACGGCGGCCGTCCACCCCATCCCACCCCACCCCGTGTCCATCTCTTCCTTCCATCCACACGCATTCACAAAAGATGAATTGTTCGCATTTGATTGTATTGGGTTTGCCTGTAAAGTTGTTTCCCCCGGGGACTGAGTTTGATGGTTTGCCCAGTGCATGACCAATAATCTATGTTGAAGGAAGGAACACGATGGTGATAAGAACCAGAAGTGGACAGTACTTAAGGCAGTGAAGACGGAAGTATCGCAGCTCAGAACTGGGCTCCACACCAAATACAAGTAGGGATGGAAGGTCACCTAGCGGAGGTGGGGGGTGGGGCTGGCTTGCTGCTCCTCTGACCCTGCTGCAGGCAGGTGATCAGACAGGCAGGGGGTGAGGAGTCTGATCACATATCAAGGGTGGGATTTTCACTGCACTGAACCGGCAGGATGTTTGCTAAAGCAGGGCCAGCAAGCAGGGGGGCCTTGCTGAAGAGGGCTCAGGGGAGCTGACTAAAGTGTGGAGAAGGACGGAGCCCTTGTAAAGGAAGGGGAAAGGGTGGAAGGAAGGAAGGGAGGCAGACAAGGAGCGAGAGGAGAAAGGAAGGAGGAGAGGAACCCTGTGGATAAGGTTAGGTAATTGATGGGTTGGTCAACTGATCGATTAGTTAACTGATTAATTCATTAAGGTTCAGTTAATTCATCTAAAGCCACCAATACAACTCACGTCACTTGGTAGAAACACAACAAACTGAGTGAATGAATGAATGAGCACACGAGTGAGTGAATAAATGAATTGAACAATAAATGAGTGACAACACTTCACATCTGACTTACAAGTGGCAGATTCAGAAAACAATAAAAAGGTAATAGAAAAAGAAAACATCTTGCCTGTCAGTGTATAAATTAGTCACGCCAACTTGACTTGGTAAAAATGTCATCACTCTGACACCCACTATATTTACACAGGGTCACAAAAGCTTAAAGATGGCCCCACAGGTGATTTTTTTTCCTTTATCCTGATTCCGAAAACGCCTGCACCTCTGTCAATATTGACAACACAGACCACGCAAAGCAGCCCTGCATCCCATCTGCTGGCCGGCCAGGGTTCCTACCTGTTCCCTTTTAGTTTGCATGCGGAGCTCAACTGATCTTTTAAAAATCCAAATGTCTAACTAGGGGCATAGAAAGGAACGTGAAGCCCATGCCGTTTGTCCCTGTGCTGCTAAGGCACTTGGCAGGCAGCAGAACAGACAGGAAACCCTTCCCTTTCTGACAAAAGAGGACTGAGAAGGACCAGCATGAACATGGAAAGGTGCCCAGAGTGGATGGCTTTTAGGAAATGTAAACTAAGTCTGTATGTGGCCCAGGCCTCACCGGAAATCCTCAAGGGAACGAAGGAAGGAGGTGGCAGGCCGGCTGCTCCAAGATGGGGCCCGGTGGGCCGGACCAGGAGGTGGGGGTCTGCCTTTGCTCTCACCTGCATTTCCTTCTCCTTCAGGGGCAGCGGCCTTTGAAAAGGGCCTTTGGAACCAGTGTGGCATCCCCACAGCCATCCCTGAAAACCATCTATAGTTCTTCTTTTATGTACCAACCGTTTCTTCTTAACTTTGAAGGGACAGTTTTCAATTCAGCTGTGTTTGCCACCAGACAACAGAATGCTATCGGGGCGGGCGGGGAAATCTTTCGGGAATTACTGAAATTCCCACCATGACTCTGAGGCATTTCCGACCAGCCTCAGCCCGAGGCAGTTTTCTCACGCTCATGTGTGGGGAGCCAAGACACACCCCGGAAACGTGAAAGGACTGTCCCTCTGCCCCCCGAACCATCACTCACCAGACACGGCTTTGACCACCACCCCGAGCCAGGCCCAGCGGGCTCAGCAGGCACAGCAGCAGAAATCCCAGCCTGCTCTCGGGGAGCCTGCCATCCAACGAGCCGAGCGTGGAGTCCAAAGTGAGTGGACACGCGGGAGAGGGGTGCACAGGACCGGTGCAGCAGTAAAGAGTCTGTGTACCCCAGGACACGCGGTGCCCATCTAGAAGAACTGTCAGATTCAATACAGTGGCCTTCTGCCGTGACCACAATGGTCAGTCTGCTGAAAGGAGCTTTCAGAACCTCACCCCAGCTTGCATTACTCTGAAGGCCAGACAGCACTCAAGAAACGTCTTTCAAAATACGGGTGGTCACATGGTTCCCACAGAGACAACAGCACGGCGAGCACAGCCCAGGAGGGCGTCCCCAGCGTGGACAGCCTGCTCTGTAAGCACTCAGCTCAATCTTGTTCCTGACTCAGGGGCTGCAGGGGTGTAAAGGGCGGCCCGAGGGCTGCTGTGCAGCTGCTGTAGACAGGGAAGCCCAGGCTCAGGGCTCACGGTCACCGTAGCTAATCCCCTGAGAAGACCTGCTGGGCTGAGGGGCTGGGGGTCGGGGAGCAGGGCTGGGTCCTTGCTCCTGCAGCTGTGCAGACCTGGCCTCACACGGCTTCCCAGCAGTCACCACGTATTCTCTGCAGGAAGTTAAAGTGACGAACGCACTGGGGGGTGGCCCACTGGGTGACACTGCGCTTTTTATTTACCAGCCTCATGGTGCCTCAGTTTCTTCCTCTGTAAAGTGGGGCTATCACATGGTGGTAGACCCTCCCTGGTGTGGAACGCAGGCTGGGAAGGGGCTTGCTGTTGGGACCCACATTCCCTCCCAGTGCCATGTGGTTATGTGACGGAGCTCTGGGCAGCGCACCCTGAGGGCAAGGCCTCTGCTCCCCAAAGTTTTTGGGGGCTCTCCACACTCAATTCCCTCTCCTGGCTGGCTAGAGAGGGGAGTGTTTCCATGGCACCCCCAGTACCCCCAGGTGTTGCAGAGGCAGGGCCTGAGTGACTGCCGGGCCCTGTGCCACCTGGCCCATGGTCCACGGCCCTTAGCTGAGCCAGAAACCAACTTCTAATGAGCTTGGGCCATTTCACATTTTGGAGTCTTGGTTACTGCAGCCACCTGCCTACATGACAGGTAACACTGTGCAGTGTCTCTGGAGAAAACACATGACGTTCTGGGGTCCTGCCTCCGGGAACCACTCCTGGTTACAGCTGGAGCCCAGAGGAGGGAGGAATGGCAGGATGGGGTGAAAGGGAGCAGTGAAGAAAGAAAGACAGAGAGAGGTGGGGACAGAGTGGGGACAGAGGTGGCACAGGGGCTGGGGTCTGTCGTCAGGACTGGCTGATTGCAGCCTGGAGTCAGAGCCGCCTTCCAGCAGCTCAGCCACAGACGTAAGCCAACTTCTCTACACCTCAGTGTAAGATGGGGTGGTCACCAAAGGACACAGAGGTGATGGCACCCCCTGCCACGCGCCCTCCGTGCAGTAATTAACGACTCAGTGACCATCTCGCATCAGTAGCTTCAACAGTGACAGGAAAAGGTAGTGGAGTTTTTTGTTTTGACATTGTTTTCAGATGTTCACAGTTACCAAGAAGGAAGCCACAACCACCACGGCCTAAGTAACCAGCAACTGCAGGCAGGTAAGGAAGTTGTGAAGGTGTCAGAATTAACAGCAGTTCCCGCAGGTGAGCAAGGGCCTGGCGGGCAGACGCCACCTGGTGCATAAGCCTGGCATCCGGGTACCTAGTGGCTTCTGCTCAGACTTTCTCTGTCTCGAGAACAAGTGTGATTTTTACACTGCTACACAAAACAAAACAACGGCCTGATATTGCGATCTCCATACCAGATTACGAACAATTCCCCTCATCAGAAGTTGGAGACGAGATCTTGCCTCCCGGGATATCAGGGGATGTGTGGCCGTGTCCACCACTGAGGGTGTGACTGCAGCCCGCAGCCTCCACGGGGACGGGGCTGTGCCCGGAAATGGATCTGCTGAGAAAGGCAATTTGGGACAGAGGTGGCCAGTCCAGCTTGTGTTTCCTTTCCAGCCTGACAGTGTACGAATGTTCTGGTTTTGACCTCTCCCAGACGCCTCCCTTTGGGGTAAAGACGACATGCCAGAAGGCCTGCGTTCTCAAACTTTTCCAGAATCTGTTGATACACAATGTCTAAGCCAGAACAGTTAGAGCAGGACCCCAGAGGGCACCGTGGAAATGCACATATGTGGGAGGCTCTCGTGTACCCGTGTGCACTGCCTGCTGGCACGGCACCCCGAGGCCACGAGAGGCTGTGTATCAGGCACCCAGCATCATGTGGGTGCTGCAGAGAACACCCAGCATGCAGATGGGCTGTTGTTCCTGCCACGGGAGCTTACACTTTCCTGGGAGCTGATAAAGACACACGGGAAGGCAAGCGAGGACCCCAAGAACAGAGCCCGATGGGGCCACGGGCAAGGCCCTCAGGGGGCAGACGTGGGGGTATGTTACCCAGGTCCCCTGCAAGGAGGGCTTGCGGCCCGGCTGCTGGGAGCATGGCCAGTAGACAACCCGCAGCTCTCAGAACCCCCACAGCCGCCTCAGCGGCTGAAAGCCCCCTTAACCTGCTCGTGTCCTTCAAGGTGGTCACACCAGTGACAGATTGAGGACAAAGTGTAAAGGCCAAGCTATCCGTGCCCCAAATGGGGCAACCCTGGGTCTGCTGAGAGCCCTACCGAGAAGCCTACTGCGTGGTGACGGAGATGGTGACTCAGTGTTAGGGCCACTTCCCACCGGCCCACTGGCGACACTCCACTCAGCCCACCTGCCTTGGCCTGCGGCCTCCCAGTCCTGGTTTCTCTGCCTTGTTGTCGAGCTCTGAGCTTCGGTTAGCCAGCCCCACAGGCTGTCTTCCCCGTCCCGCCCCACCTGTACTGTCCCGTTGGCGGTACTCCCTGTGGCCCTGTCCTGCTTCTCGTCATTCTCCCTGGACACAGACGACGGGCTCTTTCACATAAAACACCCCCACCCCAGCAGTGGCCTCCATGCTGGGCTTCCTGTTCTCCCACCCGCTGGCCTGTGCCCCTGGCGGCCTCTGCCCCCCACTCACGTCCCTGGTGGGGAGTGGTCCCTGGACTCAGTCTCGTTCTACAGGGTCTCCTCTACAGCTTCCCTTGTCACATGCTGTGATACATGAGCTTGTTCCCTTAACAATGGCACTGCCACGTGCCAAGCACGGCACAGACACCAAGGAGCTCCCTATGGAAACATGCCAACCTCTGGAATTCTATGTTAAAATCATAACACAAACGGGAAAACTTGTAACCTAACGAAAGCCATCTTGCAGATGACATTTCAGACACCAAGCTACTTCAGACATGGAGAGACTCCCAGATGGAAACCACTCCTCCAGCATCACCGAGGCCAGAAGGAATGCAGACTGACTCTGATACGTTCATTGGCCATGAAAACAAGGCCCAGACATGGTGACCTTAAAGGCCACGTATTTACAGTCTTGAAGTTCCATAAAGTTTAGCGCTCTATGCTAAGTGAAATAAGTCGGAAAAGGACCAGAACCATGTGATTTCACTCACATGTGGGATGCAAAACAGAAAGCAACGAATGAACAAACAAAACAACCAAACTCATAGACAGACAAAAGAATGGTGGCTACAGAGGGGAAGCGGCCGGGGGGAGGATGAATCTGTAAAGGGGATCAAACACATGGTGACGGAAGGAAACTAGACTTCGGGTGGTGAACACGCCAGGGAGAACACAGGTGTCATATTATAGTCTTGTACACCTGAGAATTATGTAATGTTATTCACCAATGTCACCCCAATACATTTAATAAAAATAAAGAAATCTACTTAAAAAATGACACGGTCCCTACTTTGAGCTCTGCTTGTCCTACAGTCATCAAGATGCACCTGTCAGGGGCACGTGACTCTCTTCACAACACAGAACATGTACCAGATCGAGGGTAAGATTAAGGGATTACAAAACGCAGGTGAAAAAGGAGCCTTAGGAGTTGTGTGGAGTAGGTGACACCAGCCAAGTAGCACTTGATAACACCCTGAAGTACTCGTGGAAGCACAGGCTTCCTTACACACCCCGTCCCCCGCCCAGGGAATCCCATGGTCCCTGAGGACAATATCCCCATTGTACATCAAAGGCATGACGACGACCCAGGGAAGCAGAATAATCCATGATAAATGGCCGTGATTGCATCTACTGATGTCTTCCAGGAAGCCCTGTCTAACACGATTGTGGCTAAATATGAAACAGAACAAAGAATCCATTTCCACCAGAAATGGGAGGTTTGAGTCGCAAGCCAGATGAAAACTGTGTGTACACTTCTGTGGGAACAAAGTCATTGCTGTAAAGAAAAGGAGGGATAAGTGTGAGGAGCGGTCACCATCTGAACGTGCCCATTAAGTGTCACTGAAACGCCGGGTGTCCCCTCCAGCAACAGGAGTCATTACTCTGACAAATGTTAGGAGCTAATCTCCAACTAATGGGATTTAATTTTATGAATTGTTTTCATAAATATTAGAAAACGTCTTGAGAGAGACACACTGTATGACACATCTGCGTACACAGTGAGTGCATGCAAACGACCGGGCCCAGCTCCTGAATAATTCATAACCTCGTTTTATTTACATGCGCAAACGGTACTTGATTTGTGTGGCAGATTTGAAGTCGCAGCGACTGTCCGTAAACTGAGCCCCTGGTGTGCAGGCAAAAGGCTCCAGGCAGCAGGGGTCCTCTGCAGAGAAGACAGCAGCCTTTATCTCACTGAATTCCCCGGCTTTTTGGAAAACAAGTACCTGTTTGATCTGGCCTGTTTTTCAAAGTCCTTGCTCAGCAAAGGTGTTCGCACACCTGCCTTCAAAAGAAACACCCCCTTCATGTGCCTCCTTCATCCCGCTGATGAGTGCCCTTGCTTGCTCTCTTTTCTCAAAAGGCTTTTCATCCTCCTCTTCCCGTTGTTGCCTTGAAAAGCCAAATGAGAGCATGGAGAGTTGAAAGGAACAGGGGGAGTCCTGGGAGGACACATCACAGGCACCTGGAAGATTTGGGGCTCCCCTCTACTCACTCTTGCCATTTGAAGAGCACGTGGAGGGGAGACTCTGTGAGGAGGTGGCGGGGCAGCCCAAATGCTTTGACACACAGAGAAAGTGTCCTTTGGGGACTGGAGTCCCTGCGGATACTCAACAGGAAACCACTTTTCAAACTGTTACCACCGTCCCCTTCCTTCCTGTGATCGCTTTGGACAAGGAGGGCGTCCTCCCTTTTGAGGTCCTGTCACTCTTCTTCTGTATCGTCCAGCCCTACCAGGTGCCAGCGACGCCCCCTCCAGCCCTGTGTGAGTCTCAGAGAGCACCCCACCTCACAGGAACTAAGACGCCACTGGAAGTTCACTTCACTATCCAGGGGGACAGCCCTCACCAGGTCACTACAGAAGGTCTCAGCCACGTCCTCTATCATTCCCAGCAATGAGGTTTAGAAATGCCCAAGCAAGCGACAGCCCCAGCGACAGCTGATGGCTTTGCAGTCACAAAGAGCGAGGGACGCTGGTCTGAAACATTGGCCTGCGCTCCACTGTCAAAGGTCATCATCCCAACAGCAGGAACGTGGGGGCAGCAGCCAGAAGACACGTTAGTTTCTTGACAAAACAATTAGGGGAAACAGCTACACAGCTGATCAGCGCTTCAGTTAACTCACGCCCCATCTTCCCGACAAGACCGGGCACCACATGGGATTGGATAACATCTATTGATCATTTTGGGGGCGGATCCATAGCAGAGTGGGAATTAAGCCTGGGGCTTCAGACTCATTAAATCTACCTCATCTCAAACGTTTTACTTGAGGTTGGTCTGAGAAGGATTTTTTCCCTGAATTTGGCTCCCACTGTTGGAATTTTATGTATTTTTAGGTTTGTAGAATATTAATAACGTGGATGAGGCTGTCAATTTCACCTCTTACCACTTTAACTTCCTTTTCCCAAGATGGCTGCGGGGAATCACACACTGGACTGCATTTTTATTTCTAGTCCTTTAATGATACCAAGAAAACACTGAGATTTCACAGGCCAAAGCAAAGTCTTTACTAGGAGTCATGCTTCGCGAAGAGCTCCTGAAAAATAAATCTCTCTCTGAAGTGGAGGCATCAACCAAGCATAATTTTACTTTCAACACATCGACCTGAAATCCTTCTGCGGCCAAGGTAATCCCAGGTGAGGTGTAAGCACTTGTGGAGGCTCATTAACTCTTTCTCTTTCCCGAGCAACCTCACACAGGTTGGACGGGAGTTCTGGAAGAATACACCTTTTACCATGAAATGAATGACAGAACGAAATTGCACCAAGAGAGGAGCAACCCATTAGCACTGCAAGGCCCCGATCGCTGCCTCCATCTTTCTCTTAATGTCACCTTAATGGAGCTTCAATCGACACTTCTTTGAACCGTGAAAGAATTTCTTAAAGGTCCTAATGTGGGCAGTAGTTAATACCTTGATTTAGACTCAGTCAGTCCAACACTTGTTTGGAGGAAAGAATGGATGTGAATCGTTATCAGTTATTACAAGAGCACGAAAAGCAAGGGTCTTGCATTTCCCAGCTCCATCCTAGGCCCACAAGGGAACCAGCGCACGCGGCGTCCGCTCAGGGCCGGTGGCCGACACTCGGACGGACGCATCTGGTCATCTCCTGCCCCTTCCCACCGAGTAAGGGGCCAGGGGACACGCGGCTCTGCAGGGCTGCGAGCTGGTGCTGGCGGCAGCCGTCTGCACCTGCAGGCCTCCACCTGCACAGGTAGGTACATCGTCCTCCTCCCTACCTACAGAGAAGGAACCCCCTAAAATAGCCCCATACAGAAAAGCTCGCTTCAACCTGGAGATCAAGGCTGGGTGTTTCAGTCACTCAGGAAATTTGTAAGGAGTGTGCCAGTCTGTGTTGCAAACGCTCTCCTGGGGGAAAAAAGATGTGTTTATGATGTTGGCCAACTTTTGTTGTATAAACGCTCCCAATATGTTCCGTTTCACCCTGACCCTGGCAACACAACATCAGTGGATGCAGAGCTGGGGAAAGCGGCACAGAATCGACCCTGACAAGCCGGTGTGAGTCTGCCCAGCACGGCCCTGAGAGCACCTGTTGTCCTGGGACATGATGTGACATGGTGATGCTACAGGACACACAACCCTGAGTCGTCCCCTTGAGGAGCTCGGGACACGGCCTGGAGCACAGCACGCATGTGAAAAGCTTCCTTCTACTGTGTGACACCCTGTAAGTGTGTGTGCGGGGGGATCTCCCATGAATGTTATGGAAGCAGATCTAGACATATGTGGGTGGCTACGCCTCTGTCACAACCACATGACACAAATAAATAAAATACAAAACCAGAGAGGCAAAATGACTACGGAAAAGGCATTGGTACTCTCTACTCCAGATTAGTCTAGGGACTTTTGCCATTATTTTTTAAATTTAAATAATAATGCTTTTATGATTTATGTGAAAAACAAGCATTCACATAGAGCTGAGGTAACTCTGGGAAAGAAAACTCAAGACAGGCAACTCATTCCACCAAATCTTAAGGCAGAAATCCGTGCCCAGTGCTGCACACAAGGTCACGTATGCCGACTCTTCCGTTGAGCAGAACTATAAAAGGTGGATCTAGCAAGGGCCGTGGGAGCTTCAGGGGCAGGTGACACAGGTGGTCACGGCTTTGTGACACAGGTGATAAGGCTTTGACCCTCGAGAACAGGTCTGGGACATTATCCTTTTCTTGGGAGGATCCAAAGAGAAGTTCCAGCCAAGCTGTTCTGATCATCAGAGGCCAGAGATGCAAAACAACTATTTGGTCTTAGTGCTGTCAGACCCATCTCACGGGACTGCTCACACATACAAGGAAAGGCCATGTGGGCGGTAGTGAGAGCAGCACCTAAGAGTGGGGTGGGAGAAACAACACAGGTAGGAAAACAGAAAGAAAAAGTATCTTGAAAGGATACTTAAAACACTCCTTGACCCTTGGGCAGAACTGTGGTGTAGGCTACGGGTGACGGGTAAATATTCTCCGTGCATCTCTTAAAGCCTCTTGCTCCCAAGTACTGCCTTTGTAAAGATTCAAATGACTGTGCCCTCCCGTAGCCCGAGGTATTGCTTCTGTCTATCAAGGTGGAAACCTGTCCAACAGCATCTCTGTCTGCCAAACAGGCGCGCCAAGCCTCTCCTGGCTGCTCCGACAGTGGGCATTCGGGGAGGGGCAGCCGCACTGCGGGGGTCTGTGGGCACTGCCAGCTTTTAACAGGAGAGCAAAGCTTCGTGCGTCTTCACCAGCCTGCCGCTAAATCGCCACCTTTAGTGACCTTCCCAGAAGAGCCATTTGTTCTGTAGTTAGGTGACACCCAGGGATAGGTCACAAGAAGACAGTTCGTTTACCACTTTAAATTACATTTAATGAGCTCTGGGAAGGGCCACAAGCCCCGCCAACTCTCTCCCCGACGTCTTCATTCTGAGTGGGTATTCCACAGCAGAGCCCCTCTCGCAAAGCGGAAGTTTCTTTCTCCTTTGCTTTTTTCATAGAAAAGGGAAATTCTGTCACAGGTGGAGAGAAGCACCCTGGGTGCCCCTCAGTGTCACACGCGGCTCCACACACGCTTTCTAGCTCCTCAGCTATGAGCCGGGGGGATCCACCCAGAACACAGGTCAGGACAGATGCTTTCGGCCCCTTCTCACCCTGAAGACCGGACAGGACAGAGCAGCAAGGACGCCCTCGCTCAGGGTCACCAGGCCAGGCTGGTGACAGGTCGTCACTGCGAGCCACTGTCATGACCTTAAAGTTACAGACTATTTCTCTACAGCTGATCACCTCATCCATCCATACCCACTCTGCTGTCTTCAAACTCCCTGGGACCGGAGAAGAGAGGAGCAGAGTGGCCGTTTCTGTGTTAAAGTGCTGTGTACACCAAATACCCTCACTGTGCCTCAGCCTGCACAAGCCTCACCGGACGCGAGATGGACACTGGCCCTCAGACATCAGGGAGGGAGGGGACGGAACCTGCAGACTCTGTACTGATTGGGATCCAGGCGGGAAACTCTAAGCCTTCGCAACAGAGAGAATATTCTGGCATGTTCTATCATTCGTAAGTGATAGAATAATTAAGTGAAGACGAGGAAAAGCAGAGAACACCACTACAGGAGCCACTGACACTCCAGAGGCTGAAGGGCCATGGCAGAACCCAGAACTCAGGGCCTTCAGGTAGGAACCAGACCGGGGGGGGGGGCAGTATTGGTGGCAGCTGGGGACATGGCAGGAGGGACGTCCAGCCAGAGCTGGAGCCGGGCAGGAGATGCAGGAATTTCCAGAACTGCCTTGATGGGCAGAATGGGGTAATGTCCCAGGTTCTCCCCTTTGGCACCCTCCAATTTTCCACTGGTGCTTCCATTTCCTAAGCCATCCCAGACCAGGAAGGCCAGGGACCCTGGCCAAGGTGACGCCCTCAACACTACCAAGCAGGGGAGATCAGCGTGCAGCTCTCAGTTGTTCACCCGTCCCTGCAGCCACACTCTGCCATCGAAATGACTGTGCCCAAGGAGGCAGCTTCTATTGCCACCCCCCCGTGAACTTGCTTTGGCTGGAAGAGTCAGGCAGGAGTGACAGTGCACTGGTCTGAGAGGGTGGGCATCACTGTGTCACACCCAGGAAACCTCCGGGAGCCTCTGCAGAGGTGGTCCTTGCCACCCCTCTCGGCAGTGTGTGGGGACAGAGCTCAGGCTCAAGCACTGGGAAGACGTGTGGGGCCAAAGGCCAGGCCCACCGGCCTAGGAAGCTGTGAAACCCTTCACTGGTGGTAAAACTATGGGCCAAATGACTCCTTTAACGCAGGACTGTCTTTGTAAAGAGGGGTTTTTATACGTACTTTGTGTTACATTACACTTTGAAGTAAGAGATTTCAAGTGTTTAGAGCAAGGACAGAGGACAGAGAGCAAGGGGACATGGCGCGGGGGAACCCCGTCCTCCATCAGCCGCTCATCTCTGCTGAGGCGTGTCCGTCTGCTGCCTGGGACTCTCACCGGGCACCACTGGGCACCCTCTAAATACCCAGAGTGCCGCCTCCCCAGCCCGTGTGTGGCCCGTGCAGCCCAGCCTTCCACGGGAGGGGCTGAACGATGCCCGTCCGCCCTCCCAGACTTGACGCCTGACGACCACCGTGACGTACACACCGCTGGCACTCGGGTTTGTAACTAGCTGCTTCTCCCTAGAGACGCTTTCTCTGACCTTACTAAAGATGGGCTGGTGACAGTGTCTGTAACTAAGAATAGTCAGATGTAAATCTGGAAAAATGTGTTTGAGAAACCTCTGCATTACGGTCTCTGCTTAATCACTGACAGACTGAATGTGACGGCTCGAACCCACATTTCACCGCGTGAGGCTTCTGCAGTGACGGCCGTATGATTCTCTCTGCACATTACAGTCGGGTGGGGACGGGCTCTCAACAGGTGCACAGGCGCCAGTGGCCCGATTTGCAAGTGGCACCATTTGATCCCGGCATGTAGTAGTTATTGACGCTCACCCCCGGTATATTCTGCATGCCTCCCAGTGGAGGGTGAAGAGAAATGCAGAAATGACACAGTAATCTGTCCGGGCCCGACAGGTGCAGGAGGAACCCCCCAGAGACGTCTCAGCTTCCCATTTCAGTCCCCGGGCATCAGCTGGCATAGCATCTGACCGTGACACTCAGCTCAGCAGGACAGCGGCTAGAATGTGTCAGTGGCCATTGCCTGAGGTCCTTTTCCTCTACCAAGCAGCTTTAAATTTGAATTATTAGCATGTTTATTTATATCTAGGCCACTTGCAAAGTAGCTGTGGAAACACTGATGCTATAAAATGAAAATGCATTTAAACAGAAATACAAGGATCAGGGACCACGGCCAGCCCTCAGGTGGAGCCACAGACGCAGTGGGGACCGGGATGGGATCAGGGTAAGTCCAGCTGCTGAAGCCACTTGATCCTGAGCTCCTGACAGCCAGCCGAGGGACGGGGCACACACGCCAGGAAGAGAAGCAGAGGTCACCAAGAGGGGACCCCTTTCCTGCATGTTCACCATGACAATTTTCCAATGCAGACGTAGTCCACGATAAGACTTTTCCTTTTTTTAGTCCTTGATTTAAAAGCAATGAAATCCTGCAAACAATGTGTGGAGTTTGGGGTCCAGGTGTGGGTTGCTATTTAATAACACCCCGACATCAGTGAGCTGTGATTTGCTTTGATTCCCTTGAAGCTTTTCCTGGAGCTTCTAACCTTTCAGATATCCAGACAGCCCCTCACCCAACCAGTTCAGTCTCCCCTAAACCATTTCCACAGACTGTCTACAAACCAGTGGGCCACACGGTGACACGCAGGACTTGCTGTGGCAGCGGAAGATGATGCATTTTCTCTGACGCTCACTCCATGACAAGTGGGTCTCTAGTCCCTGCCCTTGAATCTAGGTAGGACCTGTCACTGCTGTGACCAACAGTATACAATGGAAGGGACAAGCTGCGGCCTTAAGAAACTGGCCTGCTGCCTCTTGGAATGTTCCCCGGGGAAAGCCAGCTGTCATCTTAGACGCCCGACTCCCCTGAGCTGCCATGCTATGGGAAGCCCATGTCAGCCCCAGGAGAGGCCTCCTGGTGGGGGGCAGCAATCCAGCCCCCAGCTGTCCCAGCTTTCCCAGCCCGGGGGCCATACGCCTTCTGGGACATTCAGACTCCAGCCACATCAGAAGCATTGTGGTCACAGACGTGAGCCCAGTGGAGCAGACCCAGCACTGGAAGCCCAATAAAAGTTCGTTACTTCACACCATGAAACGCTGTTGGTTTGTTGCATGCATCAACCGCTGACCAGGAGAGTCGTACGTCGGAAGTGCATCTCTGCCTGTGGCTCTTCGTCTGGCTGTTACCTGGTGCCCTGCATCATCAGATGCACAATAAGGAAAACATACATGTATGGAGAGAGGTGGAGGGAGCAGCGGTGAGGGTGACACGGTCTGGGGGAGACAGTCTGGGGCAGCCCACGTGGACAGATACTCCGTGAAGACACGAAGGACGAGGGGAGGAGACGAAGCACGAGTGACTTGGAGACGTGACCAGAGGGGCCCTGCCTCACAAGGAACAATGAATGACGCCATCGTGACATCTAATCACCCGGAGGAGACCTCAGCTAACACAACACACAACAAAAAACTGGCCAGTATCTACAAAAAGGGTTGCTTGGGTCAACTCAGCATCCGTGTCTTCTTTTTAAACAGCATTTGGTTTCCTGCCACTACTGTGGACAGTGTCCCCCTTACTCAGAAGAGGGTTTCTACGCCACGGGCACATGCATTTTAGAGCAACTGCTATAAACCAAAACACCCCTGACTGACAGCTGAAGATGAATAAATGATCGAGTGGGCATCTCGGGGGCCACCTGGCCTTTGCGTCAGGCTTGACCGGGGGGGTTGCTGCTACAGGCGGAGCAAAGGGTCCTGCCGGGACCATCTCTGCCTGCTGAGTGACAGCCGGTGCCATGGGTGACAGCCCTCCTGATGGAAATAAAAATGTTATTTTCATTGGTATATCTATTGCAAATGACCTTATATTCATTCCTGTCACACCACGTAAACTTCCAAAATGTACTCAAGGGCTGCCTATTATGTGGTGCCACGAGCTGTGTGACGTGTCATTAAGCTGCAGTCTGGGAACTCTGAAGAAAGGAAGTAATCACGGCCTCCACAAGCTGTACAAGTTCCAGGGACTGGGGCGGAGATGCCGGCAGGGGCTTTGCTTCGGGGCACAGGGCAGCCACTTTGGAATTCCTTTAGCTGTGGGTCAGCTGGTGACGCAGAATTTCCTGCGAAGCTGCATTAAGTCAAGCACGTTCAAAGAGGTGGTGAGGCTCCAGTGTAACCGGAGCAGACTGTCCCTGTGTCACCCTGATGTGAAGTCACAGCCGAGGGATGGCCTGGTGACACACCTGCGCTGCCATTCCTACATCACACCTAGAGTCAAAGGAGAGAAGAAAACGAAGCCATCCATCGGCAGGCATGCTCCCTGCCCCGAGGTCAGAGGCCCAGGTTTCTCGGGTCGGGTCCATCTGTGTCGTGAGGTACCGCTAATACCGGGCTTGCTTTCCATTTCCTCCCTCGTGACAGTGTTCTTGCCATCTTACAGGGGCACAAAGTGAGCCCCAGACCCCTCAGAGCCACTGAGCCTTGTCTGGAGTCACACCGCCACTGGCAGGACAGGGTGGAACCCGGTCTCCACAGACCACCGTGGCGCTGGGAGCTGACACCACCCTGGCAAGCCCCATGACCTGACTGTCTGCTTTCCCAGACTTGGGGCCTGCTGCTTCTTTTCACACACGGCTATTTCCACCAACTGCCCCTCCGGGCGCCACTCCGGAGCCCACAGCCGGGTTGCAGCACCGTCTCCCTCTGCCGTCCTGAGACTCTGATCGGGTGTGAGCACCTCGCCCTACGGTTGAACTCCACGTCACTGAGCCACCTCACAGCTACTCTCCCAGCTCTGAGCTACAGGCCACTGGCTTCCTGGATCACCACACATCGTCTTGTGACCTCCATCATCCTGGATGGGCTGCGGCGGGGGTGGGGGTGGGGTATGGGGCCATGTTCTCAGTCTCTCTCTGCCCCTGGGGGACCACGGCTGTGTCTCAGTCCCTACTTGGCCACAAGACCTTAAACATCCGTTCGCCTCTGAGGGAGATCAGTTCTTTCCACTGCACAGTCTCACGGCACAGAGAACACAGCCCATGGCACAGGTGTCTGGTGACAACTTCAACGATGGCTGCCTTTCCCCACAGGTTCTACTCCTCACAAGGTGTGCTTTGTTCATAATTCATTTCTGTGCCTTATGTTATGTGTGGGCCAAAATTAGTGCTCAAGCAATACTTATGAACAAATGAATTAGTAATTATTTTAGATGTCTCACCCACTGTGGACATTCCCAACAAAAAGCATAGTGAACCTGAAGAGAACCAGGTCCGCGCCAGGCACCCCAGGGGAGGGGCTTGGCAGGCAGCTGGGGCAACGTCTCTGCGACAAGCAACAACTGTCCGCTCTGTCCTCTGCCAGGTGGTCAGGACTCATCGCTGCTGGGCCACCACGAGCCTCCACTGCAGGACTCTGGAGAACCTGGCTTCCGTTCCCCCTCTGCCACCAATCCCACACAGCTGTGGTCTGGACTGTGAACCGCTCCTGTCTCCACGGGTATCATAAATTACCTATAAATTACTCTGGGCTCCAGAACAGATTTAGATGTTTTCTTATTGCCCAATGTGTTCTCGTGCTTTATTTCTCTCTATTTCCATTTAGGTTCCGCTGGATGGTTTGCCTCACCTCAAGTCTGAAATTGCGCTTTTCAATTGAAATGTGTTTATGAGAAGGACAGAGGACAGTTTGACTGCAAATTTGTGGCTTAGCCTAAGTATTGGTTGGTTAAATCAAGTCCACAATTGCTTTCATAGGAACAGCTGACTCAGAAAACATGCCACTACCATTTTTCTGGAAGGTGATTTGGGTCTAGGGGTGTGAGTGGGCATGGAGCAGGGTGGGTCCCATGGGGGATGAGCGTCTGGAGGGACCCAGAATTCTATCGCCACCGCAGAGGGCAGGCGTGCGGCCACTCCAGCAGCCAGGCATGCTTTGATGCTGTGGGCATGCAGCTTTTATCAGGTCTGGGCTCCACACGGAGACTTCACACTTCTCCCAATCATCTTCGCAAATGGCTGGATATTATCATCCGATCGCCAGGGTGCCCTCGGAGGGCAGGTGTTTTAAACACAACCAAGCGGAACACTTGGCTGCGAATCTTCAGGCATCACTGTTCTTTCCCTTCTGGCCGAAAGCGGGGAGTGTGCTGGGAAGAAAGCGAGGCAGAGGTCTGGTGGGAGATGGAGGGAGGTGGGCAGGGAGAGGGATGCGGTGGCAGGCAGACCTGTGGCTCTGGACCGCCAGCCCACCTTCCCCCCGCCATCCACCCACCCACCACGCCAGGAAACGTGTAGCCCAAAGCCCGGGCCAGGAAGATGAGCTCCACACCGTCTTCTCATTTGGATTTCTTCCGTGCCTTCTGGCTAATAAAATGTGAGACACCACACTGCAGAAGCCAACGCTGCTCAGTGTCACCACTCAATACGGCCACGTCTCCTAACACGCATGCTCGTCCCACCGTATGTTAAGGGCCTGGCACTTTCCATGAGTGGTGACAGGACATTCTGCCTCTCCTCTGAAGACATTCTTTGCCCTGAAAAGTGCAGTCAAGCTTTTCTGACGTCTCCCAGGGGTCCTGGTCACACGAGCACGGTCAGAGCCAAGTGTAGGGCATCTCGGACCAACAAAGGGTGTTGACCACCTGACGACAAGAGAACAGCCCCAAGGTCAAGAAAGCATCCTTAGCGAG
This sequence comes from Rhinolophus ferrumequinum, assembly GCF_004115265.2. Classification (NCBI taxonomy): domain Eukaryota; kingdom Metazoa; phylum Chordata; class Mammalia; order Chiroptera; family Rhinolophidae; genus Rhinolophus; species Rhinolophus ferrumequinum. Next base: position 1,705,004 of record NC_046299.1, read on the forward strand.
AAGCATCAGCTCTCCTCAGAGGACAAAGGGATGCGAAGTCGTTACCGCTAAGGCTCTAAGAGTCTTCAAATGCCATCCTAACATGATATTTTGACAGCTATTTGTTTCCATGAAAAGCAATGAATTTCACAAGGGAAACAGATTGGAAAATGATTAAATGGACACAGTGCTTTAGAGAGCTGCTCCTGAGACCATGTTCCCTGAATAGTGATGTTCTCTGCTGCGTGTGGTCCAAGCAGGGGCCCCGCCTGGATCCTCTGAGCCTATCACGGGGAGGGACGCAGGTGGTCCCTGGGGCAGGGGAACGAGGGGCTCCCACAACCTGGAACAGAACCAAGAAAAGCGTGTGCCTGGGACTTCTCAGGGCAGGGGAAGTTTCAAATTTCTTCTTTACTGAATTGCAGTTACCATTTCAATCCCTGACGATATCAGTCATCACTGAATCATTCCCCTTTTTCCAGCACTTTGTAAAGTCTTCGGCGTTCCCATCTACTGTGCTTCCTTAAGTGGTAAAAGCAGGGATGGCATTCAGCTGGGACTGGAAGTTTCTCTGGCTCGAAGAGACCCTTGTATATGGTCAGCTTCCTTGGGCCTCTATGTATAAGGTTTTTCATCCTTTTAGTTTGTAGAAGGTCTATGTAAAGGCTAATTTTCTTTCTTTAAAAAACGGAAATCTCAACAGACCATGTCACATGGGTTCCTGTTTCTCAATTTCGCACATCTTCACAGAGCACACGGTTGCTCTGCCCTCACCAGCTTAGCCACTCTTGTGTCAGCACGGTTCCAAAATGTGAGGCTTACGGCACACTCCTCCATTAATGACTGCGCCCTGTAAGCCAGTGGGAGGGCTCTTGACGGACAGCCTGGCGTGTTCCGTGGGCCTGAGCTGGGCCCCCACCACTGCGGGTTCTGTTAGAGTTTGGTGAATAACTTGATCAAAATGAAACAGGATTGCCCCGTGATCTTGGCAAGTTGCTTCTGCAATGCTCAACAAGCAGAACAAGGCCATGTGGTGTAACATGGAACCGTCTCAGGACACAGAGGGGGGCCTAGCACACAGAGGGGTTTCTGGGCAGAGAGCACTACGCCCGCTGAACACTCACAGGTGCTCGGGGGACACGAGGCTGCCAGGCGCCGGGCTCTGCGTGGAGAAGCTACCGTAGATGGGCTCTTTGGATTGAAACGGACTATATTTCCTTCTTGGTTTAAATTCAGAATCTGCATTCACATACTTAATGGAAGCAACAATTACAGATCAACCTTTCTGCATTTGTAGAATGTCACTAAAATTCTGCCCTGAGTTAGGAATCAACCGTCATTGTCATTAGCAATATGTTTGAGAAGAAATGTCCCAGCTCTGTTGATCAAGGCTCTCCCACCCCGGGGATCTGAAGGCAGACGCCTCCCATCTGACCCATCACATAGGGGCCTCCTGGTTTTTGGTGTTGGTTGGTGCACCCCACTCAGGGTCTCCAGGAGATTTCCCGAAATTGAGACATTGATGAGTGATCCAGAGAAAGAGACAGTCACCTTTGAAAAGATCAGCCTTTTGAAAATGTATTACAACAGAAATGCATATGGCTAATCCACACATAAATGTGTCTGTAATTTATGCCATGGAAGCTGGAGAAGATGGAAGCTATAAATCTGGGATGATCGGCCTTCTGTAAACACAATTTACAGCACTAGAGCTGATCATAAAGTCAGACCCAGCTCCCCGTCGGCCACTGGAAAGCATGGACATAACCCAGAGGCCAGTGACTTAGTGAGTCCCCTGTCCAAGTTATCATTCAGACCCCCGGTTCCTGGTCACCCCCTCCTCTGTGTCACAGCTCCCCGAGTCACAGAAGGAAACCCACCGCGCTCCATTATCAGCAATAGTGGGACCTCTCAGACTTTCTTTCTCGCTTCCACACAGGTTTTCTCCTTTGCACCCGTTTTGCACTCGGCCCAGGTGAGCTCATCAATATTATGTTTGTCAAGACCCATGACCCCGGATTCCGGGAGTCGCTAGCCCACCTACTGTAAAATGAGAGAGTTGTTCTCAACACTAAACAAAAAGGAGGGGCTTCATTTTCAATAGCAAGACTATTTCAGAACGTTTAAAAGCACCCTTTTTCCGTGTGTGTTTTTCACATTAGAGAACTTGAGAGTTGCAAAATTCACATTTTCTTAAATTGAAGATTATCGGTGAATAACTCCACTGGTATCCCAATCGGATTTCTCACGTCAACAAAGTGTTTCACGTCACAGTGGAAAAGGACTGTCAGCTCCTCATAACGAATCTCAAATCTCACTCTTTGCCTCCAAGTGCAATGACTCCAAGGCTACAGATAATTAAATTCCTGCGGTTGCTGCCATCTGCTCTAACTTGCCTTTCAAGACAAAACTACAAACAAGAGAAAACCTGTGACTGTAAGAAATGAAAGGGACCTCGGCCCCAAGGAACCGGGCAGGGAAGCAAACCCTCTCCTTTTTAGCTCGGAGTTCCTCTCACTCTTCACGTATTTGACGCCACTGCCTGGGTGCCAGACGGGGCTGAAAGAGCGCACAGGAAACACGTGGTTTCCGCTCTCCTGAAATCTACATCACGCCCCTCTGCTCTAGTCCTTGGGACACCATTCTGACTGCTCCCTGCCACCCAGAAGGGAACAGAAGCCGCATGCCAATCCAGCCTATTGTTTGGGGTTAGTTTCATGGGTTTCTTTTGGGGAGGGGGGAGGTTAAGCTCCACAAGACATCAACACCGTTTTATTTTAGTAAAACCAATTTTAACAGAAAAAGTCCCGGTCAGACACTTAACTCTCTCTCTCATGGTAGACACTGACGTTTCTGCTGCAAACTCCTGATGTAAGAACTCACTGTGGGATGATGGTGAGGTGGTCTCTGCCTTAGAACAGCGGGCAGGATTGGAAGAGAACTGAACGGTCTCGCTTCTGATCTAGAGCCAGTGGAGTTCTACCTCTAGTTTAGAAACACTTCGCCCTCCGTCGGTGTAATCCACAGCCTCTGACGCACGCATCCACAAGCATCCTTTCATCTGACAGCGTGACGTGAGAAACACCCCATCACTGAAGGATATTCTTTGTCCTTCCAGTTCCATCTGCATCCGAATAACTGCAAAACAGCCACAACACTCGTCATAGCCACCTCAGCATCTTGTCCTTTTGACGAGGTCTAAGCCCTGTCCTGGACCTGGTCTGACGCACAGAACAACCCAAACCAAACCAGGGTCTGTAATGTCACCACAGGGAGTCCGGCCATCAGGGCCACTGACACCACGCAGGGTGGATGGTGTGGACACATCACGCCACACAGTTGGTCCCAATCCAGGAACACCAGGCTGCACCCCACTGGCTGTGTTCTCGGGAGGTGTCATAGTTGTGTGCCACCACAGTGACTGGTGCGCCGTCCCTCAGAGTTTTGCAGTAGTAAGTGACCGGCTTGTGCCTGATGCCCCCCGGGCACCAGTGGCTCTGAGCCAAAGGGTGCTGCTCTTGGCCCTGGGGACCTGAGAAGCCCTTCTGTGGCTGCGGCCTCAGCTCTGGCCTGGGACCAGCCCCTTCCCCCTCTGGAAGGCCAATACCCCCAGATGCTTAAGTTCCCACCGAGTTCTGGGGCCAGAAGACACACTGCATCCACTTCTTCAGGGACAATGAATTAGAGGACTCACAGAGCCCTGCCTTTCTGGAATGTTCAGAGCATGGGCCAGGCCCGGCGCAGGCTGTGTGCGCATGTCCTCATCGGCCCCTCCCGCACTTTGAGGTCCCTGTTATAACCCTCTCTAAACACGAGGAAGTCGTAAGTCACTGACTCAAGGTCTGAAAGCTAAACAGTTGGAAACTATGCTCAAACCCAGCCCCCCCCCCCGGCCCCAAAGGCTCTGCTCTGAGAGACCCATGTTTTCATTTTGAAGATGGATACAGACGGTTATTCAGGAAGAATGAAAACTGGGAGAAAACTGGGAATTAAAATGTCTTTATATTTTCACCTGGAAAGATTTTGAAAAGCCAGCTGTCACTTAGCAGTTTTAGGCTCTTCTACACCTAGAGATGAACTCTTCCGCAGCAGGAGAAACCAGGAGCTTGGGCTGCCCATGTTGCCAGCTGGCACCGTGCTCCCTGCTCTGTGACACGTGAAGTCAAAGGGTGGCGGGCGTCCCGCGTGAGCCCGGGCCCTCCCGTGCTCACAGGGGCACCTACGCCGAACGTCTTCTCACCAGGTACCAGCACCCTGGACACATGCCCTGTCCCGAAATGTGGGGGTTCGTGGCCCTGAGGACGACCCTCAGCCACTTGGTAAGTACCCCTGTGTCCTGTCCCTCCGGCCGACCGTCCTGGGGGCTCCTTGGGGATCCCGGAGGAATCAAGTGTCCCTGCCCACAGCAGGGCCTCGCAGATGCCCCTTTCCCTGGGGGGGCTCGGCCTGCTTCTGGCATCATCGCCCAGTTACCTTGCTGCTCCCAAGCCTCAGGCTGTGCTTCAGGAAGCTGGGCAAGAAGGCACACGAATGCCAAGACACCCATCCCCAGTTCTTGGGGGACGTGGAAGTGACCTTAATGCAAGCGCTTCCGACTGACGCACAGCTGTGTTGTTGCCTGTGGGTTCTGCGAGCTGCGTCTCTGCCGACGCTGCAGGGCCTCCTGGACGATGGGGAGGGCAGGGCGCAGGAATGCCTCTCCTCACTCTGGGGCTTGCCCTGTGGACCTGCTCCTGGGGAATGCCGATAGGAAAGGAAGGGGAGCCCCTCACACCGGGAAGGAGAGAAAGACACTTCGGCCGGGATGACCCCCTCCATCAGCCAACTGACCTCCTACGAGACATTTAAACCTGGACACCCAGGATCACGCTGTGCCTTGGTGTGGCTTTCCCCTGCAGGAGGCAAATACACCCCTGCTCCATCCCCTGGGAGGGACTGGCCCTGAGGCAGGTTGGAGGGGCCCCTGGGAGGCTTCCCTCTGGGGGTGAAGCCACGAAGGGCAGAGGCCACACCTGCACCCCACTTCCTCAGCTTGGCCAGGAGGGCGGCATCAGCCTGACGGCCGTGGGGCCAGAGCAGATGGTGCACAGGGGCGCTGCAGGGGCAGCCTGACAAGGAGCAGAAGAGGTGCCTGTGGGACCAAAGTAACGGGGACCCCCGGCAGGCGGCTGCCCTCCCGCCAACGGGCTGTGGGGCTCAGAGTCATTGTTCCTGGGAGGGTGGAGACCAGGGAGCTCGGTATGCTCAGTGGCTGACAGCGAGGCCCAGCTGGCTACACTTAGGTCACCCTTCCTCCCATTCGCAGAGGGAGGTGCTGCAGGAGGACCATCAGACAGGGTGGGACCCTGAGTACGACCCGGGCCCAGCGCGCGGCCTTCCGCGTCATGCTTACTTGAGATCTGAGGGCCTGCTTCTCATGATCCCAGGCAGTGCCCCCGACAGGCGAGTCCTCTGGGAAAGCCCCAGAGCTGTGGGACCAGGAGCTGCAGGAGTGGCCTGGCCACGGGACCCCACAGCTGCAGGCAGGGCGTCGGATGTCCCGCGCTCCGAGGGGACCTGAGGCTCACGCCACTGTGAGTACTCCCAGGTGACACATGGTGGCCTCAGAGTGACAGGTGTGCTATCAGTGGGTGAAGAAAGCACTTTCCACAGCAAGACTGAAGAGCCGCGGACTGAGCCAGCCTGCGGGCGGGCCACTGATTGTGTCCAGTCCCTGCCGGTTTTCTCTTCCTATCCTCTGAACAACAGCTCTCTCAGCCGCTACTCCTGTCAGCGACCACATGCTGGCCAACTGCGGTCACATCACACTGAAATGAGGACTCTGAACACCCTGCGGGGTTCCCAGGAGCCGGGGGCCCAGGAGGCGAGCGCTGGCCTCGGCTGATGAGCGCGCCCACTTCGGGAAACGTCACCTGACTCTTGCCTGACAAACCTGAGCTCGGACCCGTGCAGAAAACGTCCATGCTCAGTCGAGCCCCTTAAAGCCCCAGGAGATCATTACCAGGAGGACAGCCAAACAGAGACAGCACTTCGTATTCGGTGTGCTCTCCCTTCTTAACGCATGAGGACACCGCGAACGCAAGTCAGGCTTTGACTGGATTGGCTCTGATATGTTCAAGGAAGCCACCATTGTCTCTTACCCTCAGGCACCGATTCAGCAGGAGCTGACACTGTACAGCAGGGTCAAGACAGCTCGTTTTCAGAGCCGTGTTCTCTAAGTGGAGGGGGGTGCGGTGCCCTCAGCCCTCTTACAGCTCACAGAGGTTTGGTGGCGTCCCAGGCCCCGCCCAGGAGACGGTTCTAACGTCCCTCCCTTCAGCCTCATTTCAAAGCCTCCAAGTGTCGGTGACACGTCCCCCAGAGACGCTGGGACTGGCCTCCAGTTACTTTATCATTAACGCGTATGGTCTCCTCCTCAACAGTCTTATAGTTTGGAAGAGCCTGGCCAAGCCACTGCCACTGTGGCCCAGACACGACACCCTCTCACTCTGGGACAGCCCCACTCTCTCTCTCTCTTCGCACAAGGACACACAGTTCTGCAGCGCCCCCCCCCCACACATACATACACACCTCCCTGTGCCTAACCCACAGGAAGGACTAAAGAAATATCAATGGATTAACATTCTCTGAAAGGGCTGAGGCTGCTTCTACAATTGAACAGTGAAGGGCTTCTGCTGAGAAAGGCTGGGACGCGCCCTTTGTTCGGCCAGGACGCAGTGGCCCTCCGACAGCCACCACGCTCGCTGTATCCTGCAGAGCTGCTGGCCGCATCTTCACATAAAACCCATCGCTCACCTGCCAGGCCGAGCCGTTCCATGGAGCCCAGGTGTCACTCTGCAGTAGGCGGCCCTGGGTCAAAGCCACATGGATGTTCCCAGGCCGACTCTTGATTAGGAGAAATGGGCCTCAGAGCTCAGGCCGCAGGGTCTGAGCCTCCATCGCCCGGTCCCTGCAGGCGGGAGGCTCTGGGCACCTCATCAACGAGGACAAAGGATGTGGCACGTCCCTCTCAATACCAGCCCTGTCACCATGTTGCCCCTTGACATACCCCATAGAATGGAAGCTGCAGGGAGCACGTCTGAAACCAGCAGATCCTCACAGGGTGGCCGCGGGGGTGGGGGGCACAGGAGTCCAGCCAGGACTTGGAGATGAAAGACCTGTGGTGGCTGTCACGTGCCACAGCCACGAGGGCCAGTGGGTAAATCGTCGCTCTACTTCTCTCTACCTGAACATGCGCCAGTTCTCGAGGCTTCGTTTCCTAGGCGATAACGGCATCTTGCCAATTTCCAAGTTCACTCCCAGGCTTTCCACAGAACTCCAGGACTGTCCTTCTCCCTGGACACCACCTGCCTCCATGTGGGAGCCGTCCCCGTGCCGTGTGCCACCAGCATTCCCTGGACGGCGTCAGGGAGATGGGACCCACCACTGGCTGCCGGCCCCTTCCCCCACTTCAGCATCCATGGCCCCACGCCCTCAGGTCCCCTGCTTCTCCACCACCTTATCTGTGGCCATCACCACGTCCTCTTCCTTCCAACCCCGAGGGCTCTGAGGGCCCCCGAGGGTCCTCTGGGCACGGCTGTGACCACGCAGGCTGGGTGACTTCTGCGCCTGACAAAATGGTGTCATAAAGGCTGGTGGGTGGTGGGCTCCACCTCCCTCCCGTCACCCGGCTCAGGCGTCTATGTGCTTGGATGCCATGAGGGCCTCAACGTGGCTGCGTCTCCTTGTGACCCCAGGCACCGGGCCCACCGGCACGGATGGGAAATGCTGCTGGGAACCCCTGAGGACAGCACAAGCCTGCACATCCTCGTGGCACCAGCGTGTCCACTCCAGCAGAGAGGGGCCTCGTCCACACAGTGAGACCCACAGCCTCCCTGAGCGTGTGCAGCCTGTGCAGGGAGTGGAGATGACGCTCCCCCAGGTACCACCCACCGCCCAGGATGACACCACTGGGGTGGGGGGCCAGCATTTCAGAGAAGCGGGGAGATTCGCACAGCACAAGCACATTTTAGATAAATACTGGATCTGAGTGTACATAGATCTGGGGGATGCCAGCCTCACATACTGAATCAAAACCGAAGACCCAGGAAGGACGAAAGCCAAGAGTGGACACCTTGGCATGCCTTCAGAAAAAAACTGAAAGTGAGAAAAAAGTGTCTTCCTTTGACTACACAGTGACCAGGGACTTGAGAACCTACTTTGAAGGTGAAGAAACAGAGTCCTGTGCTCACGAAGCCCGCTGAGCAGGCAAGGAAACAGACACACAGGTGGAGACATGCGAGTGGGTGCTGGGGCCCAGGCACAGCCGTGAGCGGCTGTCACTCTGACTGTGACCTCTGAGTAACGTCAGCCTCATCAACTGAGCTAAGATACATTTCCTCGTCTCATTTTGTCTTATTTCGCCTGTGGTTTCTTTTTTGGTAAACACACAAAGAGAATGTTGTTGAATTTCTAAACATCTGGGGACTTTTCCAGATATACTTGTTATTGATTTCTTGGATAATTTGCTTGTATTCAGAAAACGTGCTCTTTACGTTTTCAATCCTCTGAAACCTCCCTAGATTTCTGTGGCCCGAGTGCAGTTTGTCTTCAGTAGGGAGGTGGAGCGGATCCTACAGGCTCATGAGATTCGGCTGCACACGTCCCCCAGTGTGACACTCAGGGACATCGTGTAGGCAGCTGGAAACCAGCCCCGCGGGGAACATTACCCCACGGGCATTGGGCAACACCGCACCTCAGGGCTTTAGAGAGCCATTTGACAATCAGAGTCCGCACACCACGATTGATCTTCCTGAACGGCCATGTCCCTTGAGGAGTTCTGTGTCTGTCTGTACGTAACCGTAAAATACTCTCGAGTTCCTGGCATGTCATGACTCTCACTTAGCACCACAGGGTTCACTCTAGTCTTTCCTCCTGCTCGTTTGTAACTTCTTTTCTCACCTCACCTGGAATTTATTTACTTGTTTATTCAACCCTAGTATCCATGTGAACTGGTTTAGATTTCCTAAACTGCACCCATGTGAGAAACACCTCTACCCACCGAGGACAGTGCCGACATATAGTTCTTTTACCTGGAGACTTACAGGATCCGATTAAAACACCAAAATTGCTGAGGTTAGTTTTTTTCCCCACCACCCTCAGTGTGGATATGTCATCATTAGTATTTCAGTTAGGTGTTTTGTCAAGTCTGCATGCCATCCTGGGGTCCCCAATGTCCACGTTAATTTTTTTAAATTCGCATATAGTAATGTTCACTCTTTGTGGTTCACCATTCTATGGGTTTCAAAATATACCCAGGATATTTACCATTTCTGACATTCTTCATTCTTTTTGAAAAATCCAATTTCTATCTAGTGGCATTTCCCTTCAGACTGAATAATGTATGTCAGCATTTCTTATAGCAAAGGTCTCCTGCCAGCAAATTCTTTTAGTTTCCCTTTATCTGAAAATGTCTTTATTTTACCTTAATTTTGAAGAATGTTTTCACTGACTATAGAATTCTGAATAGACTATTTTTGTTTGTTTGTTTGCCTTTTTTTTGCTTCCAGCACTTTATACATGTTGTTCCATTTTCCTCCATCCTACATTGTTTCTGGTGAGAAAAGCCAGCCCTTAATTTCATCATCCCTCCCTCATGAGTAATATGCACTTTTCTCTTGCTGTTTTCAAGATTCGGTCTCTTTCTTGGTTTCAACATTTTGATGATGATGTGCTTCAGCTGCTGTGTGTTCTGTGTGTTTTTTCTTCATAGTGTACATTTGGCGTCTTTCTGTTTCACATCAGATGTAGAACATTTTGGACATTATATCTTCAAATGTTTTTCTGTCTCATGCTCTCTTCCTCTCCTTCTGACAGTCCAATTACATGTATGCTGAACATTTTGATGTAATATAACAAACCACTCAAGCTTTATTCTTTAAAAAGACAAAAAGCAAAAAAAACTGTTTCTTCTGCTCTTCTCTTGGATAATTTCCATCGATAACTTCAAGTTCATTGACTCTCTCCTCTGTCATATCCATTTGTCTGTTACACTCATCACATGAGTATTTCTTTTAACTGAGACTTTCTAGTTTTCTGCAGAGATTTTCATTAATTAAATGTAATTAAAGAGGTCCCAGGTTTTGGAGGGGCCCATTTTTGTGAGTTTTACCTACCAGGTTCTCACTGGACATCAGAGGAAAATCCCTGACTGGTTCCACAGAGGGAGGGGGAAACATTCATTTTGAAATATGCCCAAAGCATTCTCTTCTTCTTAACAAGATCTGCCGACAAGGGACATTTCTTTTCCAGAGCCTAACCAACCTGGAGAGGGAAAATATTCAACTCAGACTCACTAAAGAGCTGAGCCCTGATCACAGGACTACAGAATCTCCCCACCCCTGCCCACTACATAAAGTGGGGGTCACCACTGAAGAAATGCAAGACCCAGAGCACTACAGAACCTCCAGGGAACCCAGAGACAGCAGGAGGGGTGAGAACAGGACACCAGAGGAAATTTTAGCTCTGACACCATAGCTACAGCAAACAGTAAACACAGCCCAACTCCTACCAGATAAACATATCACCTCACACTAAAGGCACATTCACGTCAGTTCCTTTACCCAGTACATCATGCCTGGCTCTCTGAAACCAACTATGAGGCATGCTAAAGGCAAAACCAGAGACTGAAGGGACAGACCAAGCATCAGAATCAGACGTGCGTATAGCAGGGATTCTGGAATTATCAGACCAGCAATATTTTTAAACTGTGATTAATATGCTAAAAGCTCTAATGGAAAAAGTGACAACATAAAAGAACAGATGAGTAACATAAGCAGAGAAGCATAAACTCTAAGGAAGAATCAAAAGGAAATGCTAGAAATCCAAAACAATGTAATAGAAATGAAGAATGTGCTCATTGGGTTCCTCAATACACTGGACACGGCTGAGGAAAGACTCAGCAAACTTTAAGATATGTCAATAGAAACTTCCACAACTAAAATGCAGAGAGAAAGAAATAACAAAAAAGATGAAACAGAATGTCCAAAACTGAGATAATTAAAAGGTGTAACATGTGTGCAATGAGGATACCTAACAAGAAGAAAGAGAAAAAAGAACAGAACATGTGTTTGAAGTGATAACGGTAGAGAATTTTCCAAAACGAATGAGACACTAAACCACAGATCCAGGAATCCTAGAGAACACCAACCACGACAAATACAAAAAAATGTATACCTTGGAATATGATATTCAAACTTCAGAAAATTAAAGACTAAGAGAATATCTTGACAACCAGGGATGGGGTGGGGGTGAGGGACACCCCACCTGTAGAATAACAAGGATAAGCAACCCTTTTTTGAAATTTGAAATTATTTCAAAATTTAAAGTTGAAAACATTAAAACCAAGTTCTACTAACTAAGCTAATTAAAGAGAGAGTGCAACGTTCTCAACTTCAAGGTACTGTTACTAGTGTCACAGCTTTGCCTAAAACTCCCCAGGGCTTTTGTCCACCGTGGAACACATGATGCCAGCTCCCTCCCTAAAGGGCACTCCCTGACCCTCAGGGTGCCAGTGGGGTGGGGCCGAGGGTGTATGATTTCGAAGAGGGATTTAGGTAGGAGTTCACATAACGAGGGTCTGCTGTGCACAGTGAAAGTTGTGCAAATTGCATAAGACTGATCCATCCTTAGCCATTCACCATGACTCCTTAACACAGAGCATGTTTGTGTGACAAACTGATTTGAAAAGTTTCAAATGCTATCATTAGTGCGTCATAAAAACTTCTTACTGTTCAGTCTCTAGTGTTGCCTTTTGAAAGGCCTCTGAGAGTATTTATGTGGTTTTATAATCAAACCTATGTTTTATTCACAACCCGTCTGCTGTACTGCTCCTCATCCCAAATCTCATTCAAACAAACGACGCTCTTTATCAATTGCCAAAGGACTTCTTGCAAATGTGCCCTTTGATATTTCCAAACTGCAGCTGAACTTGGTGTCTGTGAAGGAAACTACAGGCCACAGGGGTGATGGTATCTGTTTTGATCTTGGGCCCATGGGGAAACCCAGTGGGCATGTCACTTATAGGACATCAGGTGAGTTGGCATTCCAGCACCGTGGGCTCCATCCATTTGGGTCGGGAAGCTACAATCTGGTGTGGAGCACAGGAGAAGGGTAGCGAATCAGGAAACACAAGAGCCTCTGAAACGCAGCCCAGGCTTCGGCAACCCAGGGGTCTTCGTGCCGTCTGGAGAAAACCTGATCCTGCCAGAGAGGCCATGCTCTGTGAGGACAGGACCAAATGCGATGACACCGTGAGGGTGCTCAGAGCACTTGTTCCATAACTGCAAGTGGTGGGGAAGCAGCCAAGTGGGACGAGGCTGAGGTCAGCTGGGATCGCATGAGGGGGCATGGCTCGCGGGGGCCGACGCTCCCTCGTCCCGTCCTGTGGGATGGTCCTGCTGTACTGCAGAACACTTATCATTCTTAGCCTCCGGGCTCTAAACGCCAGGCGGGCCCCGAGTCGTACGACAACCAAGCACACCCCACTCATTGCCCACACCCGCAGGGCAGTGCTTTCGCACCAGCTGGGAACCATGGCTTCTGAGCATTTAGAAGAGCAGCGGCAGTACCGATCCGACAGAAGCTAAGTCGCCCTGCATTTGGGCGCTCACTGTATCCCGAGTCATCCCAGGGCCTGCTTCAATTCACGGCATTCTTGTCTGTTGGGAGAGGACGGCGTTTCTTTAGGACCTGGTGCTTCGTCTTCTGCTGAAGAACATGGGGCATTTTCATGGAGGTCTCCCAGTGCTACTTGGTCTGAGAGGACAAATGGGCCACGTGAGCTCTGGGGGCGTGGTCCTCCACCATGACCCACCGCCCACCCATCCCTGGAGCAAGAACAGCCAAATCTATGCCCTTGGCCCTAGTAGCTGACTACTGGATATAGAAGGAGGAGGTCAGCAACACACAGCCCTTGAGCTCCTGGGAATTCAGCAGAGAAAGACGAAAGATCAGATGAGAGCAAAACTAGGAGTGAACACACCAGGTGGTAGCAAGTCAGAACTTTATAAAGACATTTAGGAAGGAGGTCGGGGACTGTGGTCTCGCAAAACAGCTCCTCAGAAATCGCCCAAATTGCCACAGGGAAGACAGGCCCACCAGGTTCAAATTAGGTGAATGATGAAGACCTTTTGAGCTGCCGCCCGTGGACACATTCGGATCGAGGAGGTTTGCCAACGTGTGGTTCTTACAGCGGTGAGAGGCTGTGAGCAGATGCAGAGTTAACGAGGCCACGGAGTTTTTAGGGGAGACGGCTGTGTTGAGAGCGCCAGAGTATTCTGAAAATTGAAGAGCATGTGTTGTGTCTGACGTACAACAGGGAACAGAGACACCCCTCAAAAGGAGAGGGCATCGTCCCAGGACAGCTCCCCCCTCTAACCTCTTCCCGAAGAAGGAGCAGAATGTTCCGGAGTGAGAAAGTGACATTCAGGGAGATAAAGGTCAAATCATTGCCAGGCCGAGCTGGGCCGGAGCGAGTTCCAGGCCATCCAGGAGGGCACTGAGCCCCTCTGGGAAAGGCCCCTGCCACCTCGTGCACCAAACTGTCTTGTCATTAACCAACATGACCCTAAATCGGAGACTTTTGCCACAGCCAGCAGCAAGGAAGCGGTCTTGCTGTAAGAACCGGAAGCCTCATGGGGCCTTCTGGAAATCTTGACTGGAGCTCTTGGCCTCTATAAGGAAACTAGTGACCACAAAAGTCTCAGGGAAGGGCAGGTCCCCACTGGACTCAGCAGGGACACTGCAGAAAAGAAGTGGGAGTTCTGAGCAATGCCAGCACAGGGCTAGGATCCCACAGTCCCCATGAGAATCAGGGGACACTCCACAGCAATTCACGTTAGAACCGCAGGCTGGAGTATCTCTCCATCTGTCCACACTGTCCGAAATCAAAGCTGTGTGTGAGTGTGCGGGGTGGGTCTACACACACGCCCGTATCTACAGCTGCACGTGTATATATGTAACATAAACATACAAATGTATGTATGTACATTATTTGTACATGTAATTTGTACATGTAATTATATGTGTGCACATCTAATAAATATGTATATAATGCACACCTATATAAATACAAGTTAACATACGTAAAAGTACGTGTGTGTGTGTGTGTATGATGCCCTTATGCATACTGTAAGTTAACGGCTATGACTCTGCCCTCCAAATTCATCACAGACACAGACAAAATCTCTTTGCCAATCTGGCAGAACTGCCAAACGACCCGCCAGGTCCCCGGTCTGTAGGAAGGGGGCGGAGGTGACCCTCTAGTCACAGTCTTGTGTGCACAGTTCACAGCTCTTTTCTCCACCAGATTTAGGGTGTTTTAATGACCGAATCGGCAGCAGAAAACCTCACTCTCCTCTCCTGTCACAGCCAAAGGATGGGGTACCCACAGCCTAAGTTCATACAAACAAACTAACTGAAGCAATTTGACTACTGCTCAAAGCGTGGCTTTCTAAATTCTTCTGCTGCGGTCTCCGTTGAGTCAGGGAAAACCACTTCTGGGTTTGTTTTTCTCTGGATAATAAATGAACACATCCTGCCAGACCCTGCCAACAGCCCGAAGAGAGATGTGAAAGGAGCAGTTTGCAGGATGGCGACAATGGCTGTGATGCAGAGACAACCTCACAGCGTGGACCGCGGCCTCCCGCTGCAATAAATTTGTTTCATAAATATTTAATATTTTTGCTGTTTTCTTAAACCAAAAGTTGACCCTTATTCAAAGTAATCATGTAAGTGATCAGTATTTGCAGTGCCTGAGGAAACAAGAAATTTGCATCTGGCTTCTCTGAGCCAAAATTAAACATTTATACATTTTGTTTGCATTGCTGTCATTAGACCCACTTACGACCACTCTCTGCTTTCGGTTCCATACTAGAAAAATGTCTCCCCTTTGCAACAAAATCACCCACGAAAATTACACTTGTTCTAGGACTGGTAATGTGCCCCTCTAAGATTTTCTAAATTGTCTTTTTGAGGAGGAAAATGCACTTGACCTCACGTGAAGAACTGCACGTGTCAGAGGGTAGCATCTCTCTCACATATTTGGACGTTTGCTTGCTTGCTTGTTTTTAGCAGAATTCAATGCTTAAATAATAACTTTGTGTCCAGACTACTATTTCCCCTTCCCTACTAACAACCAGGGAGGAGGGAGAGCTAGACAGGAAAAGATGGCGGCAGGGGAGAGGGTGGCAGATAGAAATGAGGATGACAGCAGCGGAAGGGCCTCCCAGCAGGGGGCTGAGCCGAGTGGCCTTTCAAAGCTGGAAGTGGGATTCCAAGGAGGCCTTCTTCAGCCTAGGACGTCAGGGAAACCTAACTCAGCCATGTGACCCACGTCCAGGAACAGAACCGTCTGTCCTTTGGCCCTCGCGTCTCACACTGGAAGGTTCCAAGACAGCGAGTGTGATGTGGCCTGTCCCCTTGGCCCCAGCCTCCTCAGTCAGTCCTTGAGGACCTGAAAGGTGGGTCT
Source organism: Rhinolophus ferrumequinum (assembly GCF_004115265.2). Taxonomy (NCBI): domain Eukaryota; kingdom Metazoa; phylum Chordata; class Mammalia; order Chiroptera; family Rhinolophidae; genus Rhinolophus; species Rhinolophus ferrumequinum. The sequence goes on from NC_046299.1 coordinate 1,720,491, forward strand.
GCGGGCAGTCTTTGTGAAATTATGTGACTGCCCATTCACTTGGCCTACGTTTTACTTTTAACCATTTTGTTGTTTATAAAAATTTCCTTAAATGTATACCAAACACCAATGTACTTAATGAATCATGTTAAAATGAACAGTGTGTCAGCTCAGCCGACAGCCACCACCGTGCAGGACCCGGTCAGAAGCTCCCCTTGTCCTCCTTTTACAGCAATGTCATGTGTCCTCATGGGGGTTGATTCACTGCCTTTTCTGCATCAGCACAACATGGATACTCATTGGTAGACACTGCAGTTTAGTTTTACGTTGATGTGTTTCTTTATGTCACATAAACGGAACCATCCTCTATGCAATCTTTAGTGTCTGGCTCCCGTCACATAACACATCACATGGGTGAGGTCCGTCCGTGTTGATGGGAATAGCTGTGGTGTCGTAATTTAGTTATCAATTCTACATTTGAGTCGCTCGGAGTTTTTAGCTATTGCCAGTGACTGACGCGTGGGGCACTCTTAAATATATTTTCAAGGGCATGTGTGTATCCAGCGCTACCAAGCATCTCCCCGCGGGTGGGATCACTGGGTCTTGGAGTAGAGATGCTGCACAATTCCTGAGTCTTTGTGGTTCCAGGGCGCACTCATACCCATGAGTGTGTGAAGCTCCCGTGGCTTCATAGCCTTGCCAACCCTAGGTGATTTCTAACTTTTAAGTGTTAGCCACTGGGCATTGATATCCCATTGTGGTTTTAATTAGTATGGGCATAGCAGCCACATTCTCTGAAAACACCATTCCTGCCTCATTTTGAGTTCCCACTTTGCAGTGCAACTTTGTTGTAAATCAGGTGACGACATACATAGATCTTCATTTCTGGAACCTCTATTCTGTGACATTTGTTTATATGCCCATCCTTGTACCAGCACAATCTTGATTCGACTACTATAGTCTTGGTCTCGGGCAAAGCAGGGGTTCCCTTTGCTCTCTGTCTTCAGGAACACTTTGCCCAGGCTTGGCTTCCTGAGATAGAGAACAGAGCAGAGAGAAGTGGGGGGCTTATCGGAGGGCAGCATGAGCTCACCCTCTCCCAAGTCTGACTGATAAGCTCTTCCCTTGAGTTAACCAGCTGTTAGGATGGTCCACATCCATCAGTGTCCCCTGCAGAGACAGTCCTCAGGAGATGTCCCCACATCCTTCTCACTTTCCTGGTCTTCACTCTTTCTTGCATATCTCACATGGGGACCATTTTCTCCTTCTGCCTGAAGAACACCCTTCAGTATTTCTGTCAGTGCACAGATGCTGGGGATGTGTCTTTTAGTTGTGTTTGCCTGAAACCTGTTTAATCTTCATCTTTGAAGGACAGTTTTGCTAGGTTAGCAATTATTTTCACTCTGTTGTTTTCCACTCTTTTTTGTTGGTGTGTCAGTCGGTTGAGGAGCCAGCTGTCACTCATGGATGTGTCTTCTGGCTGTTGCAAGAGATTCTCTTTGTCTCCAGTTTCCCATATCATGATGCATCTTCCTTTTATCTGTACCGTCTAGGTTTGTGGGTAGACATCAACCATTGGTTTTGGAAAATTCTCAGCCGTTGTCTTTCTCAAATTTTTGCATCTGCCTCATCATGGTCTCCTTCTGGGTCTGTAACTTAACATGTATTAGGTCAACTTGCTCTATCTTCTTTCCTTTTACTTTCTTTTCTGTGTTTTAATTCTTGTGGATCACCATGACTCAGTATGGAGAGTTTGTTGTGATATTTTCAGTTTACAAATTACCTCAAGCCATGCTGAGTTGCTAAGCCAGTCCACTGCAGTTTTAGTTTTTGTATTTTTTTCATTTTTAGAATTTCTCATTGGTTCTTTTCCAATTCCACTCTTTTTATCATTTCCAGCTTTCCACTATATTTTTTGTCTTTGTTTTCTTGAACAGAGTAATTTTGAAATTTGTGTCTGATAATTCTAGTTAATTTTGAAGATCCCTTAGGATTTTCTAGGTAGACAATCATGTCTTCTGCAGAGAAAGAGAGTTCTCCTTCCAGCTCTCTCATCGTTAACAATTTTTATCTACTTTTCTTGCCATAGTGCCCTGGGCAGGACTGACAGGCCAGTGACGAACAGAAGAACCAGGAACAGGCATCGTCCCCTGGCTCCTGACCTCAGGACAGGTGTTTCTTTATTCACCGCTAGGTGTGACGTTGGCTGTGGTGTTTGTCATACACGCCTTTTGTCAGGTTGAGGAAGTTTCTTTCTATCCTGAGTTTGCTGAGAACTTTTACTGTAAATAGCTGCTGAATTTTGTCACGTGCTACTTTTCCATCTGTTGAAATGATGGCAGACTTTTCTCCTTTTTCTTTTACTGAGATGAATAACATTCTTTAATTTACAGATGCTGACTTCTCATTTGGGGTATACACTGTACCTGACCATGAAGTGTACGTGTGTGCATGTATGTAACACACACAGGTATGCAGTCTGTGGTGCATGCATGTGTGTGCGGTAAATGTAACATACATGCTGTATGTGAATGCAGGTATGCATGATGCAGATTGGCTAATCTTTTGTCATGAACGTCTATGTCTGGGCTCATAGGGACACTGCTCTGCAATTTTCTTCTCTGAATGCTCTGGCATGGTTTTGATGTCAGGCGATGCCAGGCTCTCAACATGACGTGAGAACTGCCCCTTTGCCTACTGTTTCTGAGAGCGTGTACAAGGTGGCTATTTTTCTTCCTTAAATATTTATTAGAACTTGCTGGTGGAGTCCTTACTCCTGCGTCTGTATGGCGACTGTGTGACAGTGCGACGTGCCTTCACATCACAGAACATGACTGGTCCATGTTCAGCGGGGTGCTAGTGTTTCCACAATTATTTGCTAAACCAAAAATCAGGGTCATCGTCACTGCAACAGGTGCTGGGCCAGCAGACAGGGACCATTGTGTGTGAGGCTCTGCCAGCGGGTGAAGCCGCAGGGCCCGGGGCTGGAGGGAGGTCCCCTCAGCCCCATTCATCTGCGACCCGTCAGCACGGACTGAGCGATTTCAAGTAAGGAGCCACGGGAGGCGTTGGCACCAGGCTGGATTCAGCCCCTTTAACCACCGAACCACCTCCTGAGAAGAGTGACCAGAGGACGAAGGGTTTGGGAACAAGATGAGCAGGAAACGGAGGGAGAGACATTTCCCTGGACAACCTCCTGACATGACCACCAGAGGCTTGTTAGCAGACGAGCCTTCTGGACGGCTCCTGGGCAGAGGTTTCAAGACGGGGAGGCACAACTCACAGGGAGACAGGTTTTAATTATTTTAAGGCGACCTTAAGAGTGGAAAGTGCCCCAACGGGGCCCTCCCTCAGTGCCAATGGCATGGCTGCCCATGCCCACGTGGCAGAGGGGCTTCAAACTCAGTCAGAGGGGAGGTTGAACCGGACGATGTCTGGAACCTTCCGCCAGCCCTCTGAGTGCTGGAGGAGAGCAGAGGGGCCCCTGCCCTCCCTGGTCTGACACACAGACCAGGCCGAGTGAGGCCAGGCTCAGGGGTGGCCATGGACACATAAACTGAATTTTTCTGAATACTGGCATGTTAGCACTTTGGGCTGGGGGGCGGGGGGGAAGCAGTGTCGTGTGGACTCTCCCTCAGAGGTCAGGCAAATGCTGAGAGGAAGGGGACCGGCCCCGAAGCAGGTCCTGAGAGAACAGTTATTCCCGTTGCTCAGGGACCCGGTGGAGGAGGCAACCCACGTGGGAAAGCTACAAACCAGCAGAAAGGATTTGCGCCACGGTGAGGCTCCCACCGCCTCTAACTAGGACAATAGCCCGGCCTCCCCCAACAATAAACATCTGATTCGGCAAAATAAAGTGAGAGTGAAGCCCGTGTTCCCTCATTCTGACAGATCTGAAACAGAATCCCACAAAACCTATGCCAACACCCACTGCAAATCCAATCACGGGTGACCGGGGACCTGAGCTCTCTACAAGCTGATGGACAAAGAGACGAGAACGCATGAACAAAGAGAAATGTGCATGGTGATTTAGTAACTAAAAGAAAAGCAATAACCTTGGGGTCGGAAATGCCTCCTACAAACAGACAGACTGCAATATCCAGAGGAAAGTTTCAAATGCCCTATTTTGATTTTTTTAAATAAAGTTTCAGGTGACAGTGCACTCTGCAATCAGGAATATTGCTTTCAGTTGAAAAACAATATTGCTCAATTTAAAAGGACAATGGAGGGAAAGAAGAGGAGAAAAACCTCATTGGTGAGTGAGATTACTTGCTCAAGAGTTGCTCCTTAGGCTGCTGATAAAAGGGATAGAGAGAGCAATAGAAATAAAATATAAACTAAAATAAAATGTCAATGTGCTTGTAAAGCTAAGTGGGGAAAAGTGCCGAGTTTGGGACCGCGGTCCCTGACGTTCCACACGCGTCTGTCACTTGCTACCTTGGGTCCCGCGAACTCACCACCTCCAGGTCTCCATGTCCACACCTGAAACACGGAGTTGCCTGTCGAGCTCTTCGGAGGACCAGGGAGGCCATGGCGTCCTCAGCGCCCTGCCCGGGACGTTATGCACATGCTACATAAGAGCTTCTATTAGTGTTACAAACCACCAACAGTCAGCGCGGGAAACTCACGCAGAGATGGAAACCTGTGTGTAACATGTGGACTCTGTCAAGTTTGAGACTCATGGGGAAGCTGTCGAAGTGTTCGAACCAGAGAAAGCAGTTTAACTAGAAAAGACGAGCGAGCGGTAGGATGGGTTCAGTCTCCTCCTCACAGCACGAATGTTGTCACCACCTGCTTCTCTTCCCCACCCCATGAAGTCAAGGAGCCACCCCCATGGTTCCCACGCCACAGGCTGTGATAGGCTAAACCCTGGGCTGGGACCTTGTGACTGTGTGGCGGGGGCTTCCTGGTGGCTGGAAGAACAGGCAGAAAGCTCGCCAAAGCAACAAGCAGGACGAAGGTAAAGCCTAAAACACTTTTATTTTTAAACAGTAAAGGAACCAAGTTAATAAACTAGGCACCTAATCTGAGAATTTAGGAAAAGAACAATAAAATAAACTTAAAAAGAAAGAGAAATCAATACAGTCAAAAGGAGAAATGAAAAAATAAATCCCTTTAGAAAGTAGGGGAACTTAAATTTTGTTTGAGGGTTTTTCATTATGGCAAAAACTGGTAATAAAGAAAAATAAATAAATTTTAAAAAACGTGCATTCTAATCAAGCAGTGAAAAAGGAAATAGAAACACAAAATACTAGGAATGAAAACAGAGATGATCCCAGACAGGTTGTAAATTTCACAAGCTAGAAAATACCCTATAAAATTTGGACTAATTCTCTTAATGTTCATCATTTTAGTAAATCCAAACCTATACCTTTAAAATATGCCTTACTGTTAGCAGCATGAGGTCAGAGATTTTGGCCTGTTTTGTTAAGAGATATATGCTAAGCTCTACAAAAGTGCCTGGTACATAGCAAGTGTTCAATAAACACTTATTGAATGAATGAATAAAAGGGAACAAAATTTGGATGAAATTTAAGATATTTTAGAGGAGCAAATATTTCTAAATTTGTTTAAGGAAATACTACAAAACATAAACAAACCAATCACCATGAAAGAAATGGCACCAAAGGCTCATTAAGCTAAGGTTACTTCCATCACATAATATATTATTAGTAGTAAAATAAAGAATTAGATAGAACAATATGTCTTCATACAGAAAGGTTTCTAGGATTTATTATTAAAAGAAAAAGGCAAGTTTCATGTTGCCTTTGAAATTGCATTCAGAATTCTTGAATTTCTGTAAAAATAACGCAGAGAGGAAGGTTTTCTGTTTCTGTAAGTGCTTATCTGGGCTTTGACACACGCAGAGGAAAATCTGGGAGAACCCACACCCAGGCAATGTGCTTACTTCTGCTGAGGGAGCAGGAGAAATAGGAAAGGCAGCATGGGGATAATCGAGAGAGACTCTGGCTTTATCTGAATTTCTATATCGTCTAAATTTACATAACAAAAGTTTATTCCTACATGGCTGGGAGTTAAAAATTAATTTGAAAGATGAAATGTTTAAAGCTGCCCAAGAAGTAACCTCATGAAATACACTATGTCCAGGCATTTTTACCAGCAAGTTATTTCAAAACTCAAAAAGATATCATACTTATGTTATTTGAATTATTCCAGCACATAGAAATTTGGAAAACTTCCCAGTCCACTGTATATAAGCCTGACACCAAAAAGAATTAGAAGTATAAAAATAAAAATATACAATAATCTTAGCTATGAATAAATACTTGAAAATTCCAAATGAGTAATAGCAAATACAGCCTATCCAGTCTACCAATATATCTAAAATCACAGAAAATGGGCAAATATATTCAATTCTAGAAAAAATTAGCATTTATTAATATAATGTACCATAATAGGTCTAAGAAAGACAAATATATGATTATTATAATAAATGTGAAAACGCCATTTGGCGAAATTCAACATCCATTCCTGATGTTTATGAATTATTTGTAAAACAGAATAATAAATTAAAGTAAGATTTAAAGAAAATTATGTCAAAACTCTTAGCCTTTTTTATTAAAGCAGAAATTCTCATTAGTACTATTTCTGAAGACAATGGAAATTTTAAAAATATGAAACAATATAATTTATATTGTAATTTTTATAGATAAGACGTTCAGTCTTAGAGAATCAAATCAAAATGTATTAGAACAAATTGTTTTAATGTTGGTAATTTTAGTAGTCGCCAAACCCAGTAACTTTATTACAGGCAATAACAAGCAGATATAATGTAAAAATACAAATGATCCCATTTACAATAGCAACAAAACTGCAGAATTCCTAGGAACAAAAATATCCAGAAGAGGGCAAGACCGGCATAAAGAAAACTGCACAGAGTGTGATACCAAATGACGCTGGGCCACGTGTCCAGAGAAGACATGTCAATACTCGAAGGATGTCACTTGTCCCTAGTTCAGCCTACAGAGTTCATGCAATTCCAATAGAAATCACAGATAGTTGGACTTAGAAACATTTAGAAAAACTGTTTCTAAAATTATTTGGAAAAGAACATGTATAAGAATATTAGAAAAAAAATAAAAGCAGAGTAATAAAGATCCTTACCTATAAAATATAAAAAATGTATTGTTAGATACATTCCTTAGAATAACATAAGTGTGACACACAGACACAGGCAGAGGGTTGGAGTAATAAATATTAAGAAACAAATCCAAGTACCTGTGACTATTTAAACTATAACAGTGGAATTTCCAAGAAGTGGGAAAACGATAACTTCTTCAACAAATAATGTTAAGAAAATGGGAAAGCAGATGGAAATAAAAATCAACACTTACAATACGTTTGATACAATTTGACACCTATTTCTGATTTACCAAAAACAAACAAACAAACAAAACAACCTTTTGAAAACTAGGCATATTCAGATACTTCTGCCACATGCTAGAATCATAATTAATGATGAAAGACTGTAAGAATTCTAGTAAAAATAAGAAAAACCAACACATCCACTGTCACCATAGTCACTTAATTCTTTCAGAAGTGTGGCCAATGTACTAAATCATGAAACAGGGGGAAAGGTACACTTACTTTGAAGGGAGTTGTTTTAAAATCATACAGCAAATTGAAGGGGTCATGCAAACTGTGCAACAGATAAAATCATGAAACCAAGATAAAATATGAAAAACAGCTACTTAAAGACACTTAGAAAGCAGGAAACAATAGACAAAAGCCAGGGGCAGCATTCATGTTATTAAGAAGAAGAAAAAAATACTGAAAGGAGCAAGAATTGTGAATTTGTGCATTCGGGGCCCACGGGAGCTTCCCCCACCCACAGTGATGGCAGCAGAAGTGGCAGCAGCCTGACCACCTCAAGGAGAAGGAGGTGGACGTCAGGACTGGAAAAGGAGCTAGAAATTTCCAGGGCGAACCCTGGGAATGAGAGTACTGCAAGAGTGTGATTTTTAAAATTAAATATAGACCATAACCAGAGAGCAAATAGTACATATGTGGGCAGCGGCGTGGGCTCAGTGGAAAAGCCACGGAGACCAGGGTGGCATCAGTTCTTGAGATTAGAGCTGCCCATTTGCTGCTTTGCTACCTGAGTGTGTTCCCCAAACATGCAGCTCAGGGGGTAGAAAGCTAAGCCCCCCCGCCCTGGGCTTGACATGTCAGAGGACAGAGCCCCCACGGGCAGAGCTGCTAGAAATTGGGGGATCCCCTAGGAGCAAGGAAGCCTCAGAGAAGCTGGGCCCCCAAACCTGAAGACAACCTCAGCCTAAACCTCTGATGGATTGCTTAATCGTGTGCGTACAGCTTAACTGTCCAAATACATAAAAAGCTATGAAAAGTTTATTTTAAAAGATTACAGTGAAATACACATATCATCACGGTCTATTTACCAAAGCAGGGTACATAACCACAGCTGGGACACACAAACACAGGCAGCTGCATTCAACCAAAAAAAGCAAAGTTTGTCATTTGAGGCCAGTCAGGTTCACTGCGTGTTAGAACAAAGGAAATGACTCAGAATGCAGCGGGCTCCAGACTCAGTGCACCGTACCGTCTTCTTGGGTTTTTAAACCCAAGTTACCAGACATGCAAATAAACAGAAACATGTAACCTATGCAGGGGGGACGGCCGTCAGCAGAAGGTGGCTGCAATGACCTTGATGGTGGATTTAGTGAGCAGATTTCAAAGCAGCTCTTATACATGAAATTCAAGGATAAAAGGAAAGATGGCCTTAATAACTGTAAGGAGAAGAAATCTCAACTGAGAAATGGAAACCATGAAAATGGAAACTCTAGAGCTAAAAAGTACAGGAACGAAATGTTTTAGAGTTCACTGTAAGGGTTCAAAAGCAGATAGGTAATACTCCGGGAGAAAACACAGTTAAGTTGTATGTAGATAAATAGAAACTAACAAGTCTGAAAAATAGCAAGAAAAAATATTGAGAGCCTCAGAAACAATATCCAGCCATCCATAATTCACACTATTAGCGTCCCATGTAATAAAGAGGGAAAAAACACAGGACGGGGGAAAAAAATCACATGCGGAAATATACAAAACTCCCTGAAGGTGGTGGGAAGTGTTAACAGACAGACCAAGAACGGCTATGAACTCAGCGAGCTAAACCCCATTAGGGACGTCTGGGCACAACCCAAGCTAACATACTCGGAAGCCTGAGGCTATGAAATAAGGCCAGAAGTTCGGCGCTCCCCTCCCCTCCCCCACTTAGCTTTCTCTGTAACTTATAACTGATGCAACAAGTCAAGAGAAAAATAAAAGGAATGCAGACCGCACAACAAGACTCAAAACTGTTTTTTTGGTGTTATTTTTTTAACCGATGACTTGATGGAGTCCATGGAAAATACTACAGAATCTACCTAAAACCTACTGGAACTAATAAGTGAGTTCAGTGACGCTCTTGAAAGCAAGGTCGATACAGAAAAACCAACTGCACTTCTGTGTTATGGCAACAAACGACTGGAAATGAAGCAAAAATTAACTTATAGCAGCACGCACAGCTATGAACTACGGAGGGACGGGTTAAAAATATGTAAGAGCTACACACTGGAAACCTGCTTCAAGAACTTAGACCTAAAGACATGGAGAGACGTGACGTACTAATTGACTGCCACACCAAGTCCAGGAAAGACACTGGTTCTCCTCAACTGGTTTTTCCCCTCCATCCCCATCAACGTACCAGCAAATTTTTATTCTAGAAATTTGCAAGATGAATCCCAAATGTCTATGAAAAGGCAAAGGGCCAGAATAACTTTTATAAGGAAAAAGGATGTGACAGTTGACTGTTTGCCCAAGTGCTCTGGGAAGCAAATGCAAGGGTCTGACGAGGGGAGAGGACCGTTTGAGAAAAAGCAGGAGGGAGGAGGAGAGCTGGGGAAGGTGGCTGGGCTCTGACGCAGGAATGGCGCAGGGGAGGAGGCAGAGGCAGCGCCCCGGGCCGCCAGGAGGACTCCAGAGGCTGTGCGAGGCCTGGCAGGGTCCTTCCACCAACGCCAGCTGCACACACATCCTGTGCGTCCCAGGACAGGCCCTGCCTTGGAATTCCTGCTGCGGCCAGCACGCGCATAAGCGCAGGGTAGATTCCCAGCACAGCCACTGGTTTTGGTCCGTTACCGTCCTGCAGATGGACGCCAGGGAGGCCTGTCACCACGGCCACCACCCTTACACGATGTGAGGCCACAGTACGCAGGACAGAGCAGCATGGGCTGGAGGATGGCACAGCACGGGAGCCTGAGATGGGCTGGGCACATCCTCAGACGGCTTTGACAGAGGTGCCCATGCAATTCAACGGAGAGAGGGACAACTGGACATCAGCGTGGAAAAAGTCACACCGCACAGCAAAGTGAACGTGAAAGTTCTTCTAGACCTAAAAATGAAAGCTGACATTACAAAACCCCAGGAGGAAACGGGAGGACATCTTGGTCGTCTTGTGGTCAAGATTTCATCGAAAGGACCCAAACATACCGTGCTTATAACACACCTATGAAGTGGGAGCTCTTTTCCCGTTTCAGTGTGAACAACTAGAGGTGCGAGAGGCTGAAGAGCCGGCCACTGATGTCTGTCAGTGGTCAGCGAGGGCTCAGCCCGGCAGGGCGGGTGCAGACACTGCCTGCTTGGCAGTGTAGACACTGCCGAGACACCCAGACAGGACCCTGCTGAGGGAGCCGAGAGGGGCGTGGGGCAGGCAGAGGGCCGTAGGTGGGAGAGCTGGAGCCTGGGAACGGATGGGCCGAGGGCAGCTTCCACACGGGTGGTCCCCAGCCTGCTGACAGACAGACACGGCCTCTGGAAGACCACTTCCTGTCTGCCACAGGGCAAGATTTTTAAACAGAAGAGTCAATTCACTGTCTATTTTGCACTGAGTTTGCAAATGGGTCCTAATGGTATAGTCTACACCCTATTCAAAGGTGTGTGTACAGGGGGTCAGGGGGAAGAGGTTTTACACCTTCTTCAGGTGTAAACAGGAAAAGAAATTAGGGGATGCCTGGGACCCACTAAACGATAGGGCTTTTTTTCCCCTGAAATAATAAAAACGGCGCCCACGATGACATGGGCCCAATGCAGGGGTGCCGTGGATTTGGGGCCACAGCTGGTGTCCCCACCCCAAACCTATGTCCCCTCTACAAGGGACCATGATTTTCCATTGTGAATAAATGTGAAAGTTAAACCCAAAAAGAGATATCCCTTTATTTAGGTATCCCAAGTTTCTGCACTGCCTTCAAAAAGTAAAAAAGCACATACCAAAAAAATATTTTAAAAAATGTCACAAACGAGGGGCCTGAGCCCACAGAGGTGACAGCAGTCACAGCAAACGAGCCGGCTGGGAGCTCCCAGGGCCACAGCCCACACTCAGCTGACACAGGCGACGGGTGGAAACTGGTCCCCAGTGACAGCGGCCGGGACTGTGTCAAATGAAAGGGACGCCGACGGTGGGACACAGCTCAGAGCTCTGACGGCAGCCCAGGACAGCCCGGTGAGCAGAAATTAGATACACATGCAGCATTTTAAGGAGCTCACGACCTGCAGATGCTGCAAGCGTGGCACCCACTTGCCGCAGCAACCACGGCTGTGACCAAGAACTTCTTCCCCCGAGAACTGTGGGAACTGTGGCACCTGGGACTGGGGCTGAAGCTTCACTTAATGGTGGAGCCCCAGGGCCAGTACTGAGCCAAGGGATGGATGGATGGATGGATGGATGGATGGATGGATGGATGGATGAACGAGTGAACGAACAAACGAATGAACAAACAAGCGAGCCTGCAATGAATGGCCAGGCATTAGAATAAGTGTCTGTTCCCAGAGCAGGCACAGGTCAGCCAGGGGACGGGAGCTTCTGAGGAACCACTACTCACTGGCTCTGAGGACCTGGCCCTGCCCACCTGCCCAGGTCCCCCTCCGCTGTTGCACAGCGTGGCTTCACGTCGGGCCTCCCCCACCCTCGCAGGGTCTCTCAAGCAACAGCCACGGAGCAATTTCCTTCCAGTCCTGAGGCAAGAACCACATGGCTCCCCTGACCTCACGGCAGGTGGCCATTGGGTGGGCCATCATCGTGCTGGACCACATCCTCCCCCTGCTGTGAAGGCCCCGGCAAAGCTGTGTCCCCCAAAACTGGCTACTGGATAGCACAGAGAGACGTGGGGACAAACGGCTGACCGAATGTGTCTGTTAGCGTCATGAGAGGTGACTAAGGTCCATCTATGGAGCAAACACTGGAGAAACATCGAAATGTGCAACTCAGGGGCCAGTGTCATCATCGGCTGACAATCTCAGGGCAACTCCAACGTGACTATTTCTCCCAACTTCCCTTACTGGAAACAACCAGTTTCTATTGAGCTGTCTCCACACTGGTTTGTGTAATGCACAGGACACCAGCCACAGAAGGAAGGTCCCTGCTGCCTTTCCAGGGACGTTTGCCGAGGACGTGAGGCAATGGGATCAAGCTGGGGGAGGGGGATGGGCATTAATAACATCCCCAGTCCTGCCACCATCTGAGCACTCGGGGACCTGCCACTGAGGAAGATGAGCCCAGCTCCTACTGCACAGTTCCCTGGAGACGGCAGGCAGGGCTCCACCTGGTGTCAGGGAGAGGGGTAGCCCCGCAGTCAGCGCCCTCCCTATGGGCAGTAAGCGGGGCCTGAGGCACAGGCCAGAGCAAGGTGGGCATGAGGAGCTTGTCCAGCAGCCATAATGTGGGTTCCTCGTGGGTTCTCACCTGTTCTTGGGGGAGGGGCTGCACACAGAGCTCGGAACCCAAGGCCCTCAGGTGTGTCCACGATGTGTAAGTGTGATTAGGAAACCAGCCAGGTCCCAGGGAGTATGGGCGCCGGCACCCGGACTCATCCCCTCCTGCACCCTGTGTCACAGAGCCTGTCTGGGTACTGCTACGTATAGACTCGGTCTCCCAGACGCCCTCCTCCCCTCAGCCTGTTTATTTTCTTTCTACCCTGGGCTGTCCACAACTCACCACACCTGTAGAACCGAACCCCAACTTCCTTTGGCAGACCGCCCCTTCCCCTCTGGGAGAACATCCCACGCTTTGGAAGTCAGGGGCCAAGGGCATGCGACCCCAGCACAACACAGACCCTGCCACTCTGTGACCTCTGTGTGGCCGACCCTACAGCCAGGCTGTGTCTTCACACAGGTCGGCACGTTCTCTCCTGCCAGTTCCCCAACTCCCCACCGTCGCTTCTCAAAGTGGCCCAGAATGGGTATGAAAAATGGAAGATTCTTAGAATGAGATTTCATTTTAGAAGGATTTGCCCACTTCCAGCCCCTTGTCCCCAGGAATGGTCACACTTAATCATTAAAGAAAGACGTAAATCTGACGCCTGGAGAAAGACCTGTCAGTGCCTCTTACAATCCTGCTTGGAACCAACACCCCAGCTGCCCGGCCTCGTCTCTGGTTAAACTACAGCTTTCTCTCTGCCACTTGAAGCCGTTTATTTTGTTCTGTCAACAGTAGCCATGAAAGGACAAGTCCCCTCCTCTCGGGTAACATTTCCAAGGAAATTTAAATCACCCTCTGTGGGCGACGTGCTTTCCTCTCCTTTCCATGGCCCAGTGAGACATGCTTTCCTGAGTTTTACAGCTTATTTGAAAGGTTGGTTGGGAGCTTTTGGTTCCAGTAACGTAATTTACATTTTAGACGGAACTGAACTGTTTCCTTTCCCCCATCCCACCAGACACACACACACACACACACACACACACACACATGCATGAACTCACACATTTGCACACACTCGTTCATGCTCACATACATGCACACACTCACACTTGCACACGCTCAAACATACTCTCTCACACACACTTGCACACATACACCCTCATATTCATCCCTGTGTTGCATGTTCCAAAGGCATTCTAGGAGAGTTAATATACCTAGCAAGTTTTCCTGGTACATTTCCAGCAATTGTGTTTTTCTTCCATCCACCTATCATCCATCCATCTATCCATCCACCCCCCATCCATCCATCCACCATCCACCCATCCATCCATCCGTTCACCATCCATCTATCCACCTATCCATCCATCCACCTATCCATCCATCCATCCATCCATCCACCATCCATCCATCCATCCACCATCCACCCATCCATCCATTCACCATCCATCCATCCATCATCCACCCATCCATCCACCATCCATCCATCCATCCACCATCCACCCATCCATCCATTCACCATCCATCCATCCATCATCCATCCATCCATCCATCCATCCATCCATCCATCCATCCATCATCTATCCATCACCCATCATTTCAATCACTGTGTTCATTATCACTGGTTAATATGCCCCCACATTGGGGGCTGGGCAGAGTCATGCAATGAAATACTGAACAAGACAGACCTGGGCCTGCTGTCATGGAGTTTACAGCCCAGCAAAGGAGGCAGATACCAAACAAATAATAGTGCATCTGGTTAATTGCAATGGTGATAAATGCTAAAAAGAAAGGTATTTTCCTTCCTGTTATCCAGTGAACAACCTCATTTATAATGAGGGTGTTCATCAATTAGTTTCAGTGATGCTATATTTTGCTTATACAATTAAATGGGATTTACTTGGCAATTTATACCTCAGGCTTTCCCAGAAGAATCCACAGATTTTATCGGATTAACAGCATCTCAGGAAAGTCAGAGAGCTTAAACTATACTTTGGGAAACGCACTTTCCCATGGACAGTTTTTCAATGATGATGAAAGTGAAAGGTGAGTTTAGAATTCAGTGTAGTGTGTCACATTAATAGAACAATAGTAGCACCAGTGTTAGCATAAGGCCACATATCCTTTAACTACGTCCCCTGCAGTTATTAATATTTCCAACTCCGCGTCCCCTGGGGCACCCCTGGCAAACGTCCCCTTGGCAAAGACCTCAAGACAAGCCTAATATATGATTTCACTGTTTCCTGCCTCTTTCCACCCAATTCATGCTTCATACCTTAAATTTCTCTCTCCCAAATAGCTTTCAGTGTCACCGCCATATGCAAGAACGTCCCACAGCCTCTACTTCCCAAAAGATAAAGGTCAAGTTCGTTCACATAGCATTTGGTGCTCTTTAGAAAGTTTACAAAAGAAACTGTCTGGGAGGTAGGGGTTGGGGACACTTCCCTGGGCAGCCCTTCTCATTTGAAGCCTTTGAATTTTGGATCTTTAATTAAGTTTATTAGACATAAATGAAATTAAACAAAGAAAGAAATGTGTGGGCCCTTCTAGAAGATCCCCCAAAGGTGCTTTAAGTGGCCCCAACCAGATGCAGGCCTGTGGATGGTTAAAGGGGCTATCGGTGCATTAAGAGTGTTTCAGAAAAACCCGCATGTGACCGGGAGGCCCTCCACGAGGCCATCCAGCTTGATGTGGCCCCAGGGCCTGGTTGTATCTGCCCTCTTCATGAAGCCTAATTTCTTAGTGCTCAGGTTTTAAATGACATCTGGGGAGAAGCCACAGATGCTGCCCACCCTTTGATTTCTCCAGAAATAATCACAAAGACAAGAAAGTGATGTGTCCCCAGAGAGACAGAAAGCATGAGGACAAAGTCAGCCTCTCAGCACAAGCAGGTCTCATGTCTGAGCACCTGGTGACAGGGCGGGAATTTCATCACCGTGATTCAGGAGCCCAGAACCTCCACCAAACCACAGACAGGACAGCAGAGCCTGGCGGCCAAAGTTTATTTCCTCTAACCACCCTGTGGCTCTTTTTGTTTTGGGTAAATATTTGTAAATCTTTAAAAATGCATAAAGGTTATGAAAAATAGTATGACAAAAAGATCCAAGCACGGCCACTCAGAATTTTAAAGTATTCAGTGCTTGTCTTCCTCCTTTCTTGTTTTAGTAAAATAAACTGCAGTGGGTGTGCTGCTGCCCCTCCCCCGTTCCCCCTGCAGGAATTGGGGTTTATCCCCCATCTGCTGGAAGGCCACGCTCAGCTCAAATCTTTGGGGATAGCCTCACCTGAAGAAACTGCCCCTCCCTGGGTCACACCTCCTTCCCAGGAAAGCCCCCAGCCAATGGCTGATGACAAAGGCCCCCAACACAGGACAACTCTGAAGAGTGTCCCAGGTCCAGTGCTTACCCCAAGGCCCCTGCTGGGCCTGTAAAATCGTTTGCTTAGTTATTTATTCAAGAAATATTTCTATGTATCCACAGTGTGTCAGGCAGTACCTGATCTGGGTGTGTACTGATGAACGAAACAGACATAGTTCCTTCCCTCGGTGTCAATAGAGAGACAGACATCACTGAAATACACACGACTTACATTTACTATCATAGGACAGGGTGCGATGAGAGAGTGAGAAAGACTTACCTACACGTAGACAGTGAGGGAAGATCATTGTAAGGAAATGACAAACAGGTTCGGACCTGAAGACTAGAGGTTAGCAAGGTAAAAGCTGGAGGGAGTAAAAGAGATCAAAGGTGTCTAGACTGCCAACAACGGGACACAACTGTCAGAGTTTGGAGGTGATGTGACTGTGTGTCTGGAAAATCCAAAACAATCTGCGGATGAATTATAAGGAAGAGCAAGAGACTTTGGCAATTCAAGGTCAATATGTCATATTAATTGTATTTCTCTAGAGCAATAATAAAAAGATACAACATGAACACTTTAAAATATTTTTTAAATTTGTATTTTAAAGTTTGTTATACACACTTATAATGGTATCGTAATTCATTATAGTACAGTGTCTTGGAGTAAGTCTGATAAAAGCTGCAAAAGACCTCAATAGAGAAAACTTTCGATTTTTAAAGGGAGACATGAAAACTTACATAATTGGAAGGACGCCATCCAGCTGACACGCCTGCCTCACTGAGCTAATCTCCTAACTGAACGCAATGCCAAGGAAAAGCTCTCCCTGTGGGACCGACAAGCTGATCATAAAGTGTACGTAGCAGGAAGAGGTGCACGGGCAGCCAAGACTTAGGTAAAGAACGAAGAAGTGGGGAGACCGGCTCTCCCAGAGGCCGCGCCCCATGAGAAGCTGCATAATTAAGACAACACAGTGCAGTGAAACACACGGCCCAGGGATAGGCCACACGGACGTGCACTCTTGAATTACCAGAAAAGCAGGGGCTAAGATTGCCTTTTAAATACAGTGGGCTGGAATGACGGGGGAAAGTTAAACTGGACCCAGACCTCATACGCAGAAACCAATTCCAAAGGAATCACAGGGGTAAACGTAAAAGGGACAGCGATACACTTAGATAAAAAATATGGGAAATATCTTCAAATCATTGGGTAGGAAAGTAGTTCATAAACAAATACAGACCAAAAAATCTAAGCATAAATGAAAATTAGATAACTTGACGTGACTGAAATTCGCAGCCGCCATCCGTCACTCACTATCGGTAACTAAACGCATGTGGGATTTAACAAGATGATACTCTCGTCCCACCTGCCAAATCCTCAAACCATTTAACATCTGTTGTTGGTTAAGTTGTAGGGAAGTGAAAGTGGGGGCGGGGGGCGGAAGTTCTGGAAACATCAGGCTTCACATAAGCAATGGTGCGTGTGAGCAGGTCTGGCCTCGAGAGCCACCACAGCCCTGTGGGTGAAATCAGGGAGAAGGGTCGAAGAGGGAGACACAGGAGGGTCTGGCCCAGGTGTGGCTGGGGCTTGGAAATGTCCCAAGGCCCCACTGAACAAGAGATGAGTGGTTTGGTTTGTATTTTTCAAAACCACACTGTGCCTAACAAACAATTCTTTAGAAAAGAAATACCATTTCTAAGATCTGAGGTCCTGGCGAGGGCGTGGTGCCTGTTCGTTCTGAAAGAAAGCCTCCAGAAGTGTCTCTGTGTCCGGGTGTCGCCTTCTGGGCCTCTCCTCTTCACTGAAAGATGTCCCTGCAGAAGCAGATGCTTCCGCCCACACTGCTGTCCTCACGTGGGACGGGCAGGTGTCTCTCCCGACACCACCAGCTCTACCAGGAGCCACGCACTGCACCTCACCCCCCATCCCCGTCGATGGAAACTGCCTCCCGGTCTACCTGCCCGGACTGCGAGCCCAGACGCCTGTGGGCCGCGTGCAGGGGCACAGCTCCCAGCCCCACGCCTGCTGCAGACAGTTCCCATGGCAGTTCCGGGGTGACCTGCAGCCCCTTATCGATCAGAACGGACCCGGCTCTGTGGCCGTGTACCTTGGGCAGCGTGTTCCTGCCCTGTACTCCTGTTCACGTCTTCCCTTCTTTATGGAGGAAATTACTGTGGTTCCACAGGATTATAAATAACAGTGAAGAGAAAACAAGCAGAGAATTTCTTGAGTGACCCCGCAGTGTTGACACATCCATTTAGATCTCGAGTTAAAGCTGCACGCCCACCAAGTCTCAAGAACCCAGCGAAGGGACCACAGAGCCTCATTGCATGACAAAAAAGCATTCAATCACGCCTAGATTAGGCCACATAACACTGAGCTGCTTTGTTAATTTGCGTCATCAAAATTTATTAATCACTCATTGTGTGCGAGGCGTTGTTCTGGGGACCATAATAGCAGCCGGAATATAAAGAGGAATAACACGTGAGCTGCGTCTCCCATGGCAACCACAGGCCTCAGGAGAAGCACATGAGCAATTAAACTTCATTGAACTCCAACACCAGGAACATGACTTAAGGATTAAGTCAAAATGATGGGAGCCGAGGAAACGTAGCCATTAACTAGGAAACAAAGGGAAGAAGTGGGCCAAGAGCACAGAAACATTTGTCTGGAAAGCGCCTCTTCTCAATACTGTGAACCCCAAGGGCAGGTGTGTTGTCCACTGCGGCCCCGGCCAGACCCAGGGCATCCTCCAGACGTCCTTGCCGCTCCAGCCCCATGTTTGGTTTGTCACCAGACCTGCCTCCACGCCACTTTTCTGCATCCTATAGCCACTAATCCATTTCCTGTTCCCGTTCTCTCCCACCTGGGCTGGGCCCGCCTCCAGTCTCATTTCCCTAACCACACCAAAGCTGGAGTCAAGTTTAAAAACACAAGTTTGACCGTGTCAGGATCTGGACTAAAACCATTCAACAGCTCCCTACTGCCCCCAAGGCTAAGTCCAAGGTTCTCATCAGGCTTGTAAGGTCTCCTCTCTCTCTCTTTTTTTTAAAATATTTTTAAAATTTTATTGGGGAATATTAGGGGGCAGTGTGTTTCTCCAGGGCCCGTCAGCTCCAAGTCATTGTCCGTCAGTCTAGTTGTGGAGGGTGCAGCTCAGCTCCAAGTCCAGTCGCCGTTTTCAATCTTTAGTTGCAGGGGGCACAGCCCACCATCCCATGCAGGAATTGAACCAGCAACCTTGTTGTTCAGAGCTTGCGCTCTAACCAACTGAGCCATCCAGCTGCCCCGCTGGAAGCTCTGCAGCAGCTCATTGTCGTCAATCTAGTTGAGGGCACAGCTCACTGGCCCATGTGGGAATCGAACAGGCAACCCTGTTGTTCAGAGCTCGCACTCTAACCCACGGAGCCATCCGGCCGCCCCTCCTCTCCCTTTCCTCCAGCTTCTGTCCCAGTCTTTAGTACCCTCCAGCTCCTTGCATGTGCCTGCTTCGCTCTGAGCCAGAACCCTTGCCCCGCCCCCGACCCCACTCCATCCCACAGCATCTGTCTCGGGTCTTACCGTGGACACCACCTCCTCTGTGATCCCTAATCTGGGCTGTGCCTTCCTGCTCCCATCCACCACAGCCCCGACATGGCCTTATCACTTGACTCCTCACACTGTATCCCACTTATCTGTTAACTAGATAGGGCTTCTAGAAGGCAGAGTCAGTGTCTGCGCAGGCCGCCACCTTCAGACACCTAGCACAGTGTCTGACCCATAGTAGGTGCTTAGTACGTAGATAGATGGATGGAATGATGGATGGATGGATGGACAGATGGATGGATGGATGGATGACAGAGCAGGGAGGGAAATTCTTGAAATTGACCTGGGCTATGAAGCATCAGTAACTGACAACTGGCAGACAGTGGCAAGGGGCATTCAGCCATATGTCCTAGTCTCCCCAGCTGCCATGACAAAATACCACAGACTGGGTGCCTTACCAACAGCAGACATGTATTGCTCACAGTTCTGGAGGCTGGAAGTCCAAGGTCAAGGTACCAACCTGGTCCCCTTCTGGTGGGGGCGGGTTCTGCTTCCTGGTTCCCAGCCAGCACTTTCCCGCTATGACCTCACATGATGGAAGGGTGGGGAGCTCTCTGGGGTCTCCTTCATAAAGCAGTAATCCCCCTCGTGTGGGCTCCACACTCAGGAACCATCACAGTGGATGTTTGGATTTCAACACATGAATTTGGGAGGGGACATCAACATTCAGGCCACAGCAGTGTACAATGGCTCAGAAGCACAAAACAGGGGCCCTTACTAGGGAATGTCAAAAGACAGGCAAATAATGAGCAATTCGGTGGAAAGCCAGGTTGAAGCCAGATCCTAAAAGGCCTTAAATGTCAGGCCAAAGCATTAGGAGACAGGACTTCTGCCACCACCCTGGGGAGCAACAGGGTTAATGTCACTGTCCCACCTGAAAAATCAAAACAGAAAAACATAAAACAACAGCGTGCAAGACCCTGGACATCAGGCAACAGTGTCGAAATTAGAAAAAAAGAAAGGTCTCAAATCAAGGACCTCAGCTTCCTCTTTAAAACATCAGGAAAAAAATCAGCAAATTAAACCCAAAGTAAGCAGAAAAAAGGAAATAATAAAGAACAAATTGGAAACTAATGAAGAAGAAATTAGAAATGAATAAAACCCAAATCCGGTTGTTTGAGAAGATCAACACAATTGATACAGTGATCAAGAAACAAAGAGAAAAGCCACAAATGATCAATATTAGGAATCAGAGAAGTGAGATCACTATAAATTCAATGGGTATTGAAAGGATAATTAGGGACTATTATGAAAAACTGTAAGCCTTTCCATTCAAAAACACAGATGAAATGAAAGATTTCTTGAAAGACATAAACTACCAAAAAAAAAAAAAAAGACAATGTTAATAGCCTTATATCTATTAAAGAAATTGAATCTGCATTTAAGAATATTCACTTTGCACAGTCCCTCCCCCCACACACACACACACAAAAATTCCGGAACCAGATGGCTTTACTGGTAAATTATACCAAACACTTAAGGAAGAAACATATCAATTCATCACAAACATCTATAAAATTGAAGAGAAAGGAACACTTCCCAATTCATTCTCTGAAGCCAGCATTACCCTGATTCCAAAATCCGAAAAAGACATTACCAGAAAGAAATACTAGAGACCAATATTCTTCAAAAACACAGATTTTAAAAAAAAATCTAAACACAATTTTGTTTTAGCAAATTATCTACCAATACATTAAAAGAATAATATATCATAACCAGGTAAGCGTTAGTCTAGAAATACAAGGTTTGTCTAACATTTGAAAATCAATCAACGTAATTCACCATATTACCAAACAGAAAAATAAAAACTATGTGATCCTCTCAATTGAACAGAAAAGGCATCTTACAAAATCTAGCATCTGCTCCCCTTAAAAACTCTCAGGAAACAAGAAATGAAAAGGAAATCTGTAAAGGAATCTCTATGAGAAAACTGCAGCTGACGTCACACTTTATGGTGGGTGTTTCCCCTACAATCGGGAGGAACAAGATAAGATTCTACCCTCACTGCTCCATCAGTATTGTATTGAAAGTTCTGTCCCATGCATTCAGGCCAGAAAAAGAAACGAAAAGCACGCAGATTGGCCAGGAAGAAGTAAAACTGTCCTTATTCGGAGATGACATGGTCATTGAGGGCAAAAACTCCATGAACCAAATCTACCAAAGCTACTAGGACAAATAAGTGAGTTTAACAAATTTGCAGTGTAGAAATAACACCAGTACCCCCAAATATTATGTTTCTATATCGGAAATTTAAATTTAAAAACTATACCATATTTAAAACATTAAACTATGGAAAATAGGTCGATCTAACAATATACATATGTAAAATAAAATCTATACAGTACATGTATTGCTAAAAGAAATTAAAGACAAATACTAAATGGAGATATATACTTTGCTCAGAGGTCAGAAGACTCAATAATGGTAAGATGTCCATTTCCCCCAAATTGATTTAGAGATCCGATGCTATCTCAAACAGAATCCCATCCAAGGTTTTGTTGAAATTGACAAACTGGTTCTAAAATTCACATGGAATTGCAAAAGGGCCTAGAATAATGAAAAAGAGTGTTGGAAAAAAACAACAACATTGGGAGGATACCACTACCTGACAGGAAGGCTTATTGATAAGTTAGTAATCAAAACAGGGCATTAGAATTTTCAAAATAGACAAACAGATTGAATGAACAAAGTAGAGATTCCAGCAATAGACACACAATTATGAACACTGACTTCTGACAAAGGGACAAAGGCAATTTGGTGGGGAAACGATAGTCTTTTCAACAAATGGTGCTGGGAAAATCAATTTTCTACGTGCAAAAAAAGAGAAAAGACTTTGAAAGCTGCTCATACAAACATACCATATGCATGGTATATACTCATACCACATACAAAATGTAACTCTATGTTTGTTTCATAGACTAAAAGTGAAACCTAAACTATAAAGCTTCTAGAAGAAAATACAGGTGAAAGAAAATATTTGTGACCTTAATGAGGTAAAAAGTTCTTAGCTACCACACCCAAAGCACAACATGCAAAAGAAAAAAATCGATAAATTGGCATTCACAAAAACTATAAATTTCTGCTCTTCAGAGACACCTTAACAGAATGAAAAGATACAGGAGAAAATATTTGTAAATCATATACCTAACAGAGTATTTGAGTCCAGAATATACAAAGAACTATTACAACTTAGTAATAAAAAGGCAAGCAACCAATCAAAACAGTATCACAACATTTAAATAGACATTTCACCATAGCAAATATACAGATGGTTAATAAGCACATGCAAAGATGCTTAGTCCATTCGTCTTTCGGGAAATGCTAATTAAAATGGCAATTGGGTACAATTTCACATTCACTAGAGCGGCTATAATAATAATTTTTTTTTTTTTAAAGACCACAACAAATGTTCGATGGACGGTAGAAATACTGGAACCCTCATACATTGCTGGTAGGAATGGAAAAGAGCACGGCCACTTCAGAAAAGTTTGTCAGCTTCTTAGAAAGTTAAACATGAATTTACCACATGACCCAGCAATTCCACTCTCAGGTATCCACCCAAGAGAAGTGGAAATGTACATCCACACAAAGACTTCTGCATATTTCTTTGCTGTATACTAGGAACATGTATTCATAATATCCCCAAGTTGGCAAGAGCCTGTGTGTCCCTCACCTGGTAAGTAGACAATGCACTACTACTGTGCAGAAAAAGGGAAAACTGGAGATTTGCTCTGCCACAGGGCTGGTCCTCACCGCATTCCAATGAGTGAAAGAAGCCAGACACAAGAAGCCATATATTGTGTGATCTGATTTCTCAGAAATATCCAGAAAAGGCAAAGCTACAAAAGACAGGAAGTACATCAGTAGTTGCCCAATGCAGATGAATGTGCTCAAGTAATCATACTGGGGCAACAAAAATGTTCTAAGACTGATTTATGGTGATGGTTACACAACTTGGTCAATTTCCTTTTAAAAAAGTTTTTTAAATAAATCTACATGTAAAAACCACACTTTAAAACGGTGACAAATATGATATGCAAAATATGCCTCTACCAAGATATTTTAAAACAAACCGAAAAAGTGGTTTATTTTAGAATATCTTGTTTAGTGTTAAGGATTTGTGATCAAAACTGTGTTTTCGGAAGGGAACTCCTCGAGTTGTAAGAAGGACAGATGAGATGTGCTAGACCGACAGTTCTGAAGTACTGGAATTACTAAACATGGCACCTTTCAGTCAAACACGCGTGGTATAAAAGCCTGAGGTTAATCAAGGACCATTTCCACAGCTCAAGTGACACATTAGACAAAGGCTCCCCTCGCGTCCTAAACACTCTCCACCCCACCCACAACAATGCCACCAAATCAGGCAGATTAGAGCAAAGTGAAGGTTGTCTGGGAAGGCCCTACGCCCAGCCACCTTCTCTGCTGTGACAAATGTTGACAAATGTTGACACAGCCTTCTGAATGACACTCCTTTGGCAGCAAACGTTTCCTCTCACAGCACATCCTCCCAAGGTGACAAGCTGGGAATACGACCAAGCTGATGTTCTCTGACAAACACCGTTGAGCAGGTGACTGAACTCACTTTGCTGTTTGAAAACTAGCCACCTGACAATTGTAGGCAGGTGACACCCACAGAATGTGGTGCAGACTTTACGAGAAGACATTGCAGGTGCCAGTCCTGGGGCTGGTTTTGATGAACATCTTGTTCCAATGCGCACACACGGTGTGAGCCAAAGATATCATTTCTTGCAACATCAAAACTTACACGAGCTTGAAGGAAGGGAATCTGCCTTCCTAGCAATTCCTCCCTTAAATCTCTAGAGAAGAACTGCCACTTCAACTTCCTTTAAAATTTTTCCTTAATCACGCCCAAATGCAATCCTTCCTCAGTAACTTCCTAGAAAGCATTAATCTCTGGACTTTGTTCTTCACTGCCTCTGAACTTCCGGTGTTCTAAGCCATACGCTGTAGCAGGAGGACACATGGCTCGTCCAGTTTTAATTTATCCTGTCCTTGGCTCTCATGCACATCACACGGGATCATTCCTTTCCATTTGTCTGAAACCCAACCACTATTGATGTCACCATTTGAGGTTACGTTTAAGGTTAGAATGAGCAAGAAACGGTGGAGCTTGGATGTAGACCACACACTGCAGAGGGCTGTTCACAAAATGAGAAGCAGTGGGAGAGGATGATGCCACGTGCTGAAGGCATTAAACCCTGCTGGGGGGGGAGGGGTGGGCGGGCTGGGGAGAAGACTGAGAGGGAGGACGAGAGTGTACGCTGAGACTGGCTCTGTCATCCGAAAGAGGACCTCGACCCCTTCATATGAGCGCCCAGGCGTTAGAAGTCACGGCAGAGAGGCGGCTGGGACACAGTCAGAGGCTCTTTCTAATTTCCGGCCACCGCGAGCTTCCTTGGGAAAGCGTCCCCTCATGGACACCCAGTCAGAAGCCAGGTCGTCCAATGAAAATTACAACAGCCAGCGAAGGAAAATGCTGCGTTCCTATGACCCGAAATTCCTCTTCCAACACGGAGACCGTGAGCGAGCGTGACTCTTTCCTTCTTATACTTAAGTTCTACCGTTTTATGCTGATTATAAACCTGAAACATTAAGTAACGATTATGTCAAGTATGGTTTAAAGGGGGAATAAAAACATGTAATCCACATTAGAAAGATTTATAAAAATCATTAATTGCAGAGTTTATATTTTAAAGAGGCCAACTACAGCTATTAACAATTCACATATATATATTTCATGCCAAATAACTGACTTGTTTTCTATGATTTTATTATTAGACAATAGTCAAAGGGTATTTGCCTCCAATAAGTCATCAGAGATTCTTTACCTATGACCTGGTACTCCCTAAAATTTAAGGAAAATGTGGTTGATCTGTACTTTTGCTTATTTTTGTAAGGTAAGGATCCGTAAGTTTTATCACATTTGCAGAGAAGCCCATGGATCCCCCAAATCTCTGCACTGGGATTGCTCTTCGGGGCAATACAGCTCACCAGATAGCGCACACGTCTTCCTCCATCAGTGTGATCCGGGCTGCAGAAACCCTGCGAGTGTTTAGGGTGAAGGGGGCTCTGACGGGCTGGTCCCTAACCAGGGTCGCTAGCCAGCCCTCCTGCAGCACTGAGGTCTGCAGGGGAATCAGAACGCAGGCACATCCCACTGCCCAAGAGGAACCACCAGGGAGTTGGTGGTAAAGGATACGGAAGATTGACGCCTCTCCCAGAGAGGGATGGAGCTGGACACAGAGCGTGGGAGGGTGGGGACAAGCGTGCGGCTGCCGGAAGGGCAGCACCCATCTCTGAATGTGACCGCGATGGCCTTCAAAGCACAGGGCTGACACTCTGCCTCCACAGTCTGAAATTCATGCCACCTTCTTCTTTGGTCAACTCTATTCCGGAACCATCCAAGGAAGAGCATTCCGGGAATACTTACAAGTCAACTTAGCCAACTTAACACAGAACAAAACTACCATGCAATAGTTCCACTGCCCAAAAATCTAAAAATGCTGGGAAAATATAAAAGATGTTATTTCAAGTACATGAACGAACTTACCAAGAAATCACCAAAATCCTCAGAGGTTGCAAACAGAGCTACAATATGAAATTAGGTGAGCGCCAAATCTGGAGGCTACGCGGGCTCACAGACTCGTCTCCAGTGACCACATGTTTCCATTGTCCATCCTTGCAAAGTGACAGTACTATAAAAAGCCAGAATCCCTGAAGGGTACCCTCACAGAAAATAAAAATAATTTCTAACTTGCAACCGAAGATAGCAAGGAAACTTGGCTCTCACGGCCTGAGTCTGGGTGCAGTGGGGACGTCCCCCTGAGACGCTGACAGAGCGGCCCAGCCTCACTGGGGTTTGAGACTCGCCATCTCACTGTCTGCATGATCCAAACAGCAGAAGCCAAGGATGCACAGTAAAGTGGCCGCAGGTGGTAAGTCTGGGGTCCCTCGGTTTCCTGGCAGAGGCAAATCTAAATACTGCCCCGACCTATCCCAACATAAGGAAACAAACAGCCTCCACCCCAGAAAACGAGATCAAGAATAAAACAACAGAAAAGGGAATAAAGCATCTGAGTAACAATTAGGAGAAATAACAAGCAGCAGAATCAGACTCAAAACACTCCAGATATTAGAATATTAGATTCAAAATACAAAATAATTATATTTGATTGTTTGAACAAATAAAAGAGAAAATATCATCAAAGTACAAGAGATGAATGACTACGCAGATTGAAAATAAACAGAAAAACCCTTACCAAAATTAAAGACATAATAGTCAAGTTAAAATGCAAGTGATTACACCAGATGCAGAAAGAATTGGTGAATGGAAATCAGCTCAGAAGAATCAAGAGCACAGCATAGGGAGGTAAAGGAATGGAAAACAGGAAAGCAATGATGAGCGATGGAGAGATAAATCTAGCGTATGTCTAATGGAAGCTTCAGAAAGAAAGAAAGAGACGGGGCAAGGCAGTATTGGGAAATATAACGTACAAGATGCTTCCTACACAGAAAAGATATATCCTCAGAATCACAAGAGCAGGGAATCCCAAAGAATAAACACGACGTGCACATTCCAGCAGGTCCTTGGGAAACTGGAGAGCCCCAGAATCAGAGACCGTAAAGGCAGCCAGGCAGGAAAGAAAGACAGCACACGAGGAGGACAGCTGGCCCTGGCCCGGCAGCTGTCCGCCCCTCAGCAACAGGGGTGCCATGGACAGAGGGACCCCACCCGAACCTCAGGAAGGAGGCAGGGTGACAGAATGAATATGACCCGCTGTGAAGCGAGAACATTGGGGTCGCACTTCACAAACCACGTCACACTCACCTTTGCGGAAGCTGAAGGATTGCAGACTTAAATGGGGAAGGTAAAACCTTGAGAAGAAAATCAGGAAACATCTCTACGAAGTTAAAGAAGGAAATGATTTTTAAATAACACAAAGTTGCAGAAGCAGAAAGGAAAGTTGGGTAAATGTGATTATATTAAAATAAAAAGTACCTGTTCTTAAAATACACCAGAAAGGATGTGGTGATCTGTATTTGCAACAATTTTTTTAAAACTAAAAATATCCAGGATATGTACAGAACTCCTCAAGGAAATTAAAACACACACACACACAGGCATGTGCACGCACACACAAAATCAGCTCAATGGAAAAATAGGGAAACTCTCAAACAGAAGTTTCATTAACACATGAAAAGATTTTCAGGCTCCCTGATGACCATGCCAATGGCAGCGAGAACCACAATGAGACACCATTTCATACCTACCAGTTGAGGAAAAACTACAGAAATCTTTCAGTAGCAACTTCTAACAGGAAGACAGAGCTGAGTTTTGGGTGGGGATGGAAAAGGAGCCATCACCTTGAAAGCAGGACAAGTCCTGGGGACCTAGTGGACAGCATGGTGACGACAGGTAATGATACTGGGCTACACACTCGGAAGGGGCTAAGAGACTAGATCTGAAATGTTCTCAGCACAAGAAAGAAATAGTAATTACGTGACATGATGGAGGTGTCAGCTAACACCGTGGTGGTAATCGTGTTGTAATATACAAATCTATCAAATCAACACACTGTACACCTTGAACGTACAACGTTACATGTCAATTATATCTCAATAAAGCCGGGGGATAGAAAAACATTGGCATTATCTCATTAAACAGAAAGATGTGCACAGCTCCGTGCTCTGAAAGATATATGTGCATACGTACAGATATATGAAATGTTTGTTTTCATGTACCAGGAGACAAATTCAGGAATATTTATAGCAGCATTTTGTAACAGCAGAAACCTGAACGCAATCCACTGACAGCAGAATGGCTAGATAATTCCACCTGCGTTTCATAGAAGGCTATAAAGCAGTGAAACAAATGAACTATGGGTTCCCCCCACCCATCTCCACAGAAGAATCTCGCACACATACGTCAACCAAGTACAGACGAATGCTGCACTGTGAGTACACTGAACGCCCACAATTTGGCAAAACTAAGTAAGATATTATTTGGTGCTTGGTACCCACACAAAATCAAAAGAAGCAAGGGTGGGAACCACAAACTTGACTTGGTGATGACCTCAGGTAGGAGAGGAGGTTGCAGCTAAGGGAAGGGGCCCGTGGTAGGCGTCCAGGGCCCGCTAACGACCTTTCATATGTTGGGTGGTGACTACGCACGTGTTGGGTTCACTCGTAGCACTTTATACATGTCACGTGTAGACACCATATATGTTTGTCAAAAATGCAGTATTTATAAAGCGTGCCCACTGGGTTTCTCTTTCTCTAAGTTACCCTTCCGTGTTTCCACCGCTGCCCTGCTTGACTGGGAGAAGCTCTGACGCTGTGTGTCCTGCACCCCACCCTCCAGCTGGTCCTGCCCCCCAGGTCCCACCTGGATGTCTCTGTTACCCGCAATCAGCTGAGCCCGACCAAACCTTCCCAGGCTGCACTGCTTGTCACCTGCTGCGAAACCGATAACAGAAATGTCATGAATGTTAAATGATGTGTTGAATTGCATTAAGAAAACCTTTGATTATGGGTCTCTCCGGCGTCATTCCCTCCTATTTCACCCTTTCATTTCACTAATAGTGATAGCAGACACCGAAAATGATCTCATAGTTGACCCTTGACAATACATTCTTAATTCTGAAAGATGCTCCCTTCCACACTGGTCTCAGACTCGGCACAGAGCGAAACCCGTCCATCACTGACAGTCACAAATGCTTACGCCAGACGACAGAAGTCAGGAATAAACACTGCTCCAGAGGCAGAGAGAACCTCAACTGCCTGGAATTTCTCTGAATCCCTGAGACGGCGGTGGGTGCAATGATCTCTTAAGAATAAAAATAGCCAAAGAGTCAAAGATCGTGCGTACATCCCAGGCAGTTGGCAAACCAAGCTCTTCCTTTTTCTTACTGGTAACAGCTCTGGGACTCTGGAGGGCTCTAGAAAAAAGTCCGGGAAGAAAAGGAGTAGAGAAAGAAAATACCGGGGAGAAGGGGACAGAGCCAGCTGTAGATACCAGGAGGGGCATAGGACAGGTCACAGGGGCAGGGAGGACCTTCATTATTCTAATTGCTGACCTGAGGAAGGAGACAGACACGCAAGGGCAGGTCTGGGGGTGCGGGTAGGGTTGGGGTGGGGGTGGGCTGGGCCGCACAGCATCTTGGCCCTTGAGGCCTAGCGTGTGTCACCAGAAGCTCTCAGATGCCAACTGCACTGCCTCCGTGGGATGACAGTGTCCTGCTCCCCACCTGAGACTGCCCCGGAGGTCCTGGGAGGCACCCACCGCTCAGCAGGGCCAGTGCCTCGTCAACCAGGCAGGGAGGGTTCCATGCACTGCTGTGTGCAGAGATTGGCAGATGCAAGCATTGCCCCATTTCGGCCTCCCCTTGCGGGCCAGTGAGACCCCGCTCGGTCTCACCGCTTCTCCCACCGCCTCTCTCTGGTCTCCTGACTGGGGGCTTTGAAGCCAAGCCAGGTTAAGGAGGGGACTCAAAGGATGGGACGTGCTGGGCAGGCTTCAGGGAGGAGACTTTCCAGAAAGCTCGAGAGAGGTCCGGGACCCAGCAGGCATGTAAGAGAAACAGATGAGAGAGAAGAGGGTCTGTGTCTCCTCGAGGCTTTCTGGAATAAGTGAAGGGATTGAAATATTTGGAAACGTAGTTTTTTGAAAGCGATTCAGAATGCTACTTTTTGGGTGCTGTGTAGATACCATCATCAGGATATAGACAAGCAATTTTAGAAAGTTGTGCATCTAATATTATAAAAATAGTTCTAACAGTTGTAAGGCTAAACTAGCCTACCTGGAAATCGAGTCTAGGGACTAGATGACAAGGTCTGGACAAATAGGGCATAAAATGCCCTTTTTCCTCCCGCTTTGAATCCGATCCGCTTTTACAGCCCTCCCCGAGTGTCACTGCTTTCCCAGCTGTGTCTGCAGCCTGGGGGATTCCAAACCATCGCCGGGAGGCTCCTCATAATGGTTAAGTAACTGGCTTGTGCCGTCATCACCACGAATGTTTTACAAGTCTTTAAAAGCCTATCGACATGATTATTACAATTCTTATTCCCAGTTAATATATGAGAAAATCAAAATTCTGGAAGTTTATGAAATTTCCCCAAATCCACAGCAGTTAAAAGAAGCTAGAATTCAGGGCTGTCTGACCCTAAAGCCTCAGTCCCGACCACAGGACCTGGTGCTATGTGATGCCAGCTCCATGGATGTCCGTCTCTCTTCCCCTTTGACCAGAGGCTCCCTGGGGCCACAACAGGTCCCTGCTGGTGACAAATCCCATGGTCCTTAGCACACAATTGGGCAGATGTTAATCCTTGCTGATTAACGTAAGGTGGAAGGTGCTATCAGCCACTTGGGACCTAAACCATACAAAACGGTGTTTGTTTCCTCACCACATGGACCTCATCACAAATTGCTTGATGGCACTCCTGAGAAAAGATAGATATACTTCGTTAAACGCATATATTAGCCACTATAATTACACACACTTTATTACTCAACCTGAAAATTGCAGTAACTTACTTTTTATTTAAGCACTTTCTTGATGGAGCTATTGCCATTGAAAGGTTTGCAAATGCATCTGGTTTGTAATCAATTAAATATATTCCTCCTTTAAATATACAAATGTGGTGCTTTTTTTAACTTTTAGAAGAAACAAATCACTAAAAAACCAATCTTTCTAAGAATTTAGATGATGTGTGAGGGTTTTCTTCCTATACCTGTCCTTTTTTTAAATTAATCCTGGAAAATACAATGAATGTCTGAACACAAAGCCAGCCCTTTGCCACTTGTCAGAGGACAAAAGTGAAACCAGACACTGAAGCACATGCAGGCAGAACGGGAGCCTAAATGGCTGCCTGGTTGAGTTCCACGTCCATGGAGCCCAACGAAATGTTATCAAAGAGCCCAGAAAAATTCTAGTCAGAACGTACAAGTCGACAACATTGATTCAAAAGAAAATGAAAAATGAAATAGTCCGATAACTAGCAAATAAACAGGACAATGTTTCAATGACTTGCTTAAAAACAAACTTTGGTCTCAGAAAGTTGTACTGAAGTCGTTTCATTTTCAGCTGCCAAGACACCTTAGCTTCTCAGAGGTGAAGGACAGACGACTCTCCATCATGAAAGGAGCATACCTGACGCAAACGTCTGCTGGACCACAGTGATGATGGAGGAGGAAGAGAGAGAGGGGAAGCCAATACCCAGGGGAGATGGGAGGGGGAGGCGGTGCCCTGGGGGGGCCACGCATCTCCCTGCAGCTGGAGGGACAGGGAGGAGGGGCAGCCAGTCATGTGCAGCCTGGAACAGGGGCACGACCCTCCTGGAGACTAGGAGGAAGCAACTGCACCCACTGTGTTACGTGGGCTCTCGGAACCCACAGCTGAGGACAGAGCAACAGAAACTTGGAAACTTCACATTCCACAAGCGCTGCCCACAGGGGCAGGCACATGCCCCCTGGACGCTTCCTAAGACAGGATGGCACTGGCTTTGCTGCCTCCCCTGCCCAGGTCCAGAGGAGCAGCCCCTAGGGCGGGGGTAGAGGAGAGCGAGACTTCAGAGCACGTGCCGCTGCCTACAGGGAAGGGCGGGGGTTCCCTTCCTGCCCAGGACAGAGTTAGAGAGCCGGCTCAGGGCTGGGCCTGGAAACGGCTGCACTGAGCCCTGTGAAGGCTGGCTCGGCACCTCCTGCTCTTCCTGAAAGGTGGCAGACAGGACAGAATGGTGGTCAGTGGAGGCCCCTGCACTGCCCCGTCGGTCAAGTGAATGCTGTAATGGACACTGCTGGGCTTGAGAAATCTTGCTGTAGCCAGGTGGGCAAGGGGCTCAGTGAGCTAAGTGACCCCACGACAGAGAAGGGAGCCTAAAGAGACCCTGGTGTGGCACAGGCAGGACATTCACCAGAAGGCACCCACCAGAAGACAGCACTGCAAAGCTGCCATTCAGAGGGCACATGCCAGAGACGCAGCCACAACCAGCAACGTACTTTGACAGCAGCCAGATGACTGAGGGACTCTTGTCCCCTTTCCACCCTGACATACCAGTGGAGACAGCCACGGGGCAAGAGGGAAGGAGTGAAAGACGGGACCACACTTGCTTCCCACTGCACGTCTCTGGAGCCTCTGGGGCAGGCAGTAGATGAGGCTGGAGTGCAGGTTGAGCACACATGGGCTTTTTCGTTCACAAAAGGGACCAGAATTCTGCGAAGACGGCAGCAGGAGGAGGAAACAGGGCTGCAACACGGAGCTGAAGGCCGTTCTTACAAAACATTAAAGTCTCTTCCCGTCCGTCCCCACTGAGCGATGAGCCAAATAGTAGAGTTTGGATCCCTGGCGAATGGGAGTGGAAAAGAATGACAATGAACAAGCAGAGGGCTGTCCACCTGTACCGCGGGCCGCGGAGCTGGGAGACCAGGGAACGGACGGCACCAGTCAGAGCTGGAGGGTCTTCTGCAGCAAAGCTCAGGGCCCAGGTTGGACACTAAGAAAGCAAATGGTGTATGAAATTCCCTTGGAAGTCATAAACGATCATATAAACAATTTATAATTATGTCTTTTTCCTCCTAAGTATAGTAACTCAAAGTCAGTTACACACTGAGGTCTAGTTTAGACTTTCCATAGATGTGACAAAGGACAGTTTTAACACCGTCCCAGCCTAGACTCACGGTTCCAGAGGGGTAAGCGTCTCTGCGCGTGTGCCTGCCCACGACGCTGGTTTGCCTACGGGCTTGGAGGCCGGACGGCACGGCGGGTAAGGTGTGTTTCTGGAGCCGGACTGCAGCATTGCAAATCATGCCCAGCCCTGAGTCAGTGTGTCCCAGGCAGGCTGCACATCGACCCCACGACCTGCATTCTTTGATCGTGAAGCGTTGGTTGGCATTTTCTCAATCTTATGTGTTGTGTGGTGCCAACGCAGCTTCAAGCACCCACTCCTAACTGATCACCACCCAGATCACACTGTGGGGAAATCCTGGAGCTGACACTGCAGGACGGCCCTGATGGTGGAAAGCGGTGAGGGAGGGAGGGGGACTCTTCAGCCATATCTGTCCCCATTCAGGGGACAGAATCTTTTGGCCTCTTCCCCATGCCCATCTCTGCATGCCTCTGCCAGTGTCTGCACAAGCAACTGAAGTGTGCTGCCTGTCTCATCTGGACAAGGCATCACGGTACTTTCGACACTCCAGCCCTCATTAAGCTCAGCGGGGTCCAGACCCACTGGCATGGCGGATGTCTGGCAGATGAGGCCATTTACTGAAATGTGCATGTCACAATGCCTGCAATTGAGTCAGGCAACCCTGGTGTCCGCTTGTCAGCTAAAACCTGCCACCGAGAGGGAAGACAGAGAATGTTTTGTTCAATTTAGAGTCTACTTGAAATTAATGCAGAATAAATGTTCCAAATTCAAACCTTTCAAGGGACAATTTTCATTAAGCCCAAGCTCAGCTTCATTTCTGAGCCAGTGTTGCAAGGAGTAACAGCTGCTAGGGGCACCATAACTGCGATCGAACCACTGAGGCCATAAACTTGGAAAAGAAAACTCTCTTACTGATGGTCACCAGGAGGAAAGGGGACTTAATGGCCAGGCTGATGAAATGTGACCCCACTGAGAGGGCCCCGAAACCCGGGACGCTGAGCTAAAGGTCGTGCGGAGATGCCAAGCCACCCAACTGTTCTGCTGGACTCTCCTTCAGTGGGCATGGCAAGCTCGGCCCAGCAGAGGGGCCCTGAGGGAGTGGACAGCTTAGCGGGAAGCAGGACAGTCCTGACACATCTGATGTGCAGCAGAAAACAGTGGGGCTGTGAGGGGTGCCTCCTCGACATGTCAGTGGTCTGGCTCCTGTGTGCCACACAGCCCTGGGCTTGGGGATGGAGACGTGAGTTAAAGAAGCTCACACACTCCTCACACAAGTTAACAACACTGGGGATAAATGCTGGCACAGAAAAGGTTTCCCTTTCATCAGATGCCTGCCCCTGTAACACTCAAGCTAATTCTGTATAAGCGTATCCTAGAGGCCTCTAACACCACTTTGGGAAGTGACCTTTTAGCTGAAAGGGGGGCGGGGAACACAGAGCTTTCCGAGCAGAGGGTTAAACACATGTGAAGTCTCCCAAATGAAGAGAAACTAGGGAGGTCAGGGCACTGGAAGATGGCAGTGTAGCTGCAAAATAATGGGCAGGGAGCAGAGCCCTGGGACAGGACACCGGAGAGGCGAGAGGCTGCAGGGCGACGCCAGACACGAAGGGTTTTCAGCAGGGAGCGGCCACATCGGGATTGCACATTACAGACCACTGTGCAGTGGTGCCTGGGGGCCAGAGTGGACAGCAGGAAAGCAGACAGAACATGAGTGGGAAGGTCCGGGCAGGAGGCGATGCAGGGCTGGAGTGGGGGGTGGAAGAGGGCAAAGACTCCCAGGACTGGGAAGAGGGCCGGACGTGGGGGCTGATTTCCGGCCTCAGCGATGGCAGTCTATGTGTACTTACTCAGTCGGGTATTTTAGAGGGGACTGGGCTTCTCCTTCTGGTTCGCTTGTTACTTTGTTGGCAGAGATAATCGTCAAGGGAGGAAAGCGAGAGGGAAGAAGATGAGTTTTGTTTTAAACATGTACAATTCACGATTCTGGAGAGACACCTGAGTGGAGGTGTCACTAGGTAGGTGGACATCTAAGTCTGGGGCTTGGGAGCAAGGTCTGAGCCATGAAGCAAGTGGTCCAGTCCACAGTGTGTGGAAGGCACAGGGGACCCTAAGCACCTTCTTACCCATGGGGGACAGACAGAATCAGTGAAATGAGAACAAAGCCATGGCCAATCCCTGTGACCCTGACACAGAAAGAGCAAAGAGAGAAGACCCAAGACAAAAAAGGCTCGGAATAGAAACCAGGCAGCTGACCAACAGGAAGCACGTCCGCCCTGCTGATGTGCTCTCGCTACAGTTTCCTCCCAGACCAACAGCATGGAGCCTGACCTGTCTCCTAACAACACACGCCACACTTCCCGTCTGTAATACAGTGATTACCGCGCACACAGAGGGTGTGGGGTCACAGGGAGACAGAGCTCAGCTGTGCCCAAAGCTGACAAAAGGCCAAGTAAGGTAAAGGCTAACATTTTCTATTGGTTTTAGCAACATAGAGGACGTTGGTGTCCTTAAATGGAAGTTTGGTGAAATGGTGGGAGTGGGATGGGGGTAGAAGCCCGGGGAGAGCACAGAGGAGGAGACTGAGGGAAAGAAAGTCAGGATGGAACATGTGGGTGAGTCCTTCAAAATGTTTAGCAGCAATGAATCTTCCTGAGGGCAGGGACCATAGCTTTTCATTTCTATCAAAGTTCCAAGCACAGAATAGGAGGTTTGTAAATGTTTGATGGAAGGAAGGATGGATGGCTGAATGGACAGGTGGATGGAGATGGATGGATGGATGGAAGGAAGGAAGGACAGATGGATGGTGGATGGGTAGATGGATGAGTGAGTGACTTTCTGTGAAAGCTCAAAGTAGGAAGAGATCAAAACCAGGTGTGCAGGCCAGAGGGCATGAAGCTGAGCAGAACGTGTGCCCCGAAGGAGGAGCCGGGGAGATGGTCAGGATTCCGGGGTGGTGTATGTAGGAGCGGGGGAGGAACAGGCATCTTGCATGGAGGACACAGCAAGCCCACAGCCACGGCTTGGAGATGAGGCTGACATGCTGCTTGAGTGAAGCCCGTGGAGAGCCTTGCTTGCCACGCTGAAACTCTTGTACTTCAGAACATCTGTGAGCAGAACACACCATGGGGGTCAAACACAGATTGCTCAAATGAGGACAGCAAGTGCAAGATGGGAAAGTGCAAAGAAGACCAGTGTTTCCTGGAGATGAGGGAGAAGGAGCCTGAGCCAAGGGTGTGCAGATGGGGGCTGGGGAGAGGGACCTGCTTCCTCAACCAACCGAGTCCCCCAAAGGCCATCAGTCTTTGTTAAATTAGCCTCAACACTTACAACCCTCATATTTAACATTCAATGTCTTGATGGATGGTAAGAGGAAGAGCTAAGATTTAAAATCCTGTTGAAAAATCTTAATCTAGCCTCCTCTCAGATTCATCAGGAAGAGAGGACCAGCACGTGTTTAGGATGAGAATGGGCTGACAGTGCAAATGAGCACAGGAGCTGATGCTTCGGGAGGATGGGTCTTCCCAGCTCAATAACGAGATCCAGTGGGACACAGCCCGTGGGCAGGAGACATGGGTGGTCCCATGAGGGTCCAGAAGCAGGTCTCTGGCCAGCCCCTGCTGGAGCGGCCCAGGAGAACAGGACGAACTAGCACGTCTTCAGAGAACTCACCATGAAGCAAAGGGTGGAAAGGAAGTCTTAGGGTCATATGCTAAACACGTGCGATTTTTAGTCTTGAAAAGAGAGCAAAATCATGATCTGTAACTTCAAAGACAAGTATAATCTTTAGGGTATGAACATTAACCAGTTGGTGCTACAACCGTGATCCCTGAGTCCGAATTCCACAGCATTTGTCACTCATGAGGCAGAAAGTGTGGGCACAGAAGCACTTGGTAAAATCTGGCTGGATAAATAAATAAATAATTTGTAGAAGTTGGATGGACAGAGGGATGACCACAGTGTCCACCCGCCGTAGCACATGGGCTTTTAGGAGAAGACCCTCAGTCGTCCGCCCGACTCCCGATGAATGTGGCTGGTGGAGCCCACCGGTCAGCAACCTCAGAACGCCCGCCTGGCTGAGACGCACATCTGCACCCCACAGCTGAGTGCCGTTCAGACCTTCCGGTCTGTGGTGGGACTTACTCTACTCACAGGTACCACGTGGGCTCACAGACGACCGCTCACAAGCTATGACTGAACTGCAGTGGCCCAGGAACACACAGTAGAGTTTAAAATCCATGTTGTTTCCTGCCACTTATGTAACTAAACAGAGCACACAACGTACAGACGTAACCATCTGATTTTTCAAGAAAGCTTAGTGGCAGCGGGTCCCACCAGTGAGCTACAATCCAGACCGACTTCAGCTTCCAGCGGGGCAGCTGCGCCCTGAGGGGCAGACAGTGGTGGAGCAGAAAGAGCCACCGTTTCAGAGCCGTGTATAAATGAACCTCCGCAGGGCACCCCTCTGCTCACTGCAGAGTATCTTAAAGTGCCAGGCGACTGCTACTGAGATTCTGACTTCAGTGTCACTGGCTGAGTCAGAAGAAGGACATTCATGGAGAGTTGTTGTCTTTTCCAGAGCTTTTTCACATCACGTAAGAAATTCAGGGGAAGGTCCTATGGCATAAACGTGGTATCTCGCCCTCTATAAACTCATCCGAATAAGGCAGGGGGTGCAGGCCCAGAGAAGGGGAGATGTGGGAACAAAGATGCCTGCCTGGAACAGAGCCCCTCACTGGCCCAGGCTGGGAGGGAGCAAACCTCGTCCAGGTGACAGTGATAAGCACAGAAATCTTGCTATCTGCTCACATCTCTCAGTGCCCTCTCCCAGGTAACAAAGTTCTGGAAACTTCTCTCTGGGTCAGCCAACAAAATGGCCTCCAAAGGCCGCCATGCCCCTATGCTCTTGATGCCCTCCAGAGCCAGGCAGTGACAGGTGTGTGCCACCAGGGCGTGGGGAGGACTTCCTTAGACACCCACGAGGTCCATACATCATCCAGCTCTGCTTGTCCCTACAGAAAATTGAGATTAAACTTCACTTTAAAAAGAAAAGAGAAAGGGTTTTTTAGAAGGAATGACAACAGATACTTACTTCAGCACAGTGGGTGGGAGGAGAGGAAAGCCAGCGGGCCTGAAGCGCCCCCTCTTGGCCACTCGCCAGCTTTCTCCTTCCAGTCTCTCAGCTCTGACGTGTGAAAAGGACCTATTTGCAAGCGACACTCTCCATGACCTCTCCAGCTTTTAAAAATTCCCCGTGAACCATGCTACTCTCTAAAATGAAAACATGATTCATTTCTTGACTGGATATGTGATTTAAAAGGCACCGCACTTCTTTCCAAATAAAAGCAGTTGTTGCTCACTTTAGGGGAGGGTTAAGAGCTCACCTGCTCTTTGCACAAAGCTTCGCTTCTCCACCAGGTGAGGAGGGGTCAGCATCCCCAGCCCCGACGGCCCTGTTGTGTTCACATCCCCTGGGGGGGAACCAACACGTCCACGGATCTGGGCTCCGGGACCAGCAGCATGGTCCCATTTATTTGTCTAACAAATGCAGAGTCTGATTTTTCATCAAGATTTACAGGATTGGGGCCTACCTGGATTATTTTCCAAAGGAAATTAGTATGGAAATAAATGCTCTTTCTGCTGTAATGTTATCAACTTTGATTTTGAAGCAGGTGGCAATCAGTTTGTATTTATTTTGGGAGAACAGCTTGGACTTGATGTTATTTCCTCGGTACCGGGTGCCCTCTGAGGAGACACATTCAACTTCCATGTGGTGATGACATGATTTAGCTAGAAGAGCCACCTCTCCTAATTAGTCTGATTGGAAATTCGACAAACTTGATGTGCCACTCGCTGGGGAGATCCCTAAGCATAATGTTTGCAAGCATGCAATTCACACAGTTCCAGGGACAACGTCCAGGGCAAACCGCAGCCGGCCGCCCTGCCCCCGGACAGACCCTCGCAGCACCTGCCTCTTAGCCACTGTGCACGGTGACGAGGCAGGGCGGCCCTGGCACGCTGACAGACCTGCTGCCAGCCCGATCCCACTGGGGACGGGAGCCTGGCACCGGGCTCTCCATCTGCAGGTGAGTGAGAACGGTGCCCCAGGTCCCACTGCATCTGCATGGCATTCCCCTCTGTCACTCTTCTCCCAGCTCTAATTACACTAGGACATGAGTTATTTGATGGATGTCCGTCTGCTCCCACCAGATGAAGGTCTGTGATGGCAGGGACCTCTCCTTCTCCTTAATCTCATTACCCTAGTGGGAATGCAGCCTGACCCGGAGGACACATTCAGTGAGAAGCCGGTGAGTGAATGAATGAATGTTCTACAGAGATGTCTATTTTCTCTTGGGAGCATTCAATTTCTGAAGAACGCTGGTGAGTCACGGGAGAGAACTGGAGATGGGAGGCTTTTCTCTGTGACGCAGTCATTCGATTCAGAATAGGGCCACACGGATTCCTCTTACAACCCCAATGTGTTTGGAGCCCAAAGTCAACTGACCCCTACAAGGCCCCAGGACAGGTGGCCTCAGACCCAGCCCAGTGGCAGAGTCCACAGCCCGGACAGACCCTGCCCCTTGGTCATCCTTGGGGGACGGGACATATGATGGCCAACCGGGGCCAGCACACACGGGCTGATTCGGAATTGACTGGACCCCATGCTGCCCTTCCCCAGACGGTACACACCACACACACACACCCCCAGTCTGAAGCTTTGTGCTTCCTCCTGTTTAAAAAGCAGTGGAGAGGTCCCAGGTGTGTGTGGGAATTGTGAGATTTACACCTTAGCAACTGGAAACTACAAAAGGACTTTCTGTTAACATAGAAAGAGAAATGCTAATTTCTTTCCTCAAAAGAGGAAATCCTATTTCCCAGAGGCTTCAATATGAGTGAGAATGTCACCACCGGATGAGGAGTTGGAAATGGTGCTCTTGGCACAGGGGTATTGGCGGGTGACTCACTCGCCCGCCCGTCTGTGACACCTTAGCCATCAAAGGCACGGCTTTCGGCTGCTGGCAGAGGCGGGTGCTGGGGACGCGTGCTGTCGTCTGGATGCTTCTCACATGATGGGGACGCCAGGAGGAGCTCAAAGCGGGGGGGCGGTGCCCTGTGTGTGGCGTGGAGGACCCCCACACTAGTGGGACCACGTGAGCAGGCAGAGCGCCCCCATCACTGCACACTGCTTCTCACGCCCCTTCTTCCTCATTTCTGCTGCTCTCCACTCCACTGACACGCCCCCTCCCCCAGGAATCCCCGGATGCCCTGTCAATGGGGACTCCAGGGGGATGACAGAAAGCCTCTGGGCTGACCAGCCACCCTGCAGTGTGACAAGCTACACCCTTCTCTCCTTCTGCAGAGCCCCAGGTGCCACTCTCACCTCCCCCAGCTGCTTACAAGTACGAGATTTCATAAAGCTCAGAAAGAGAAAACTATACCCTCGATAAGGAAACACTTACTGTTCCCAAGTGAGAAACTCATCCTGGTAGCACAACAGTGTGGAGAACTCACTAACAGTAGCTCATGACCATAAAATACCCTGGCCCATTTTCCTGCGGGGCTGGGGCAGCGGTGGGTTGTTTCCGGAAGCATCCTGGCTGAGGCAAAGACATCAGAGTCTGCACACCAGCCTCCAGGGGCACCAGCCTCCAGGGGCATGTGTCTTGGGAGTTCAAACTTTACTTAGGCTATAGCACAGATCAAACTCAAACACGAAACAGGAAGAGGGAGAAGAATGGTAATAATTTATCCTGGAGTCAACATCAAAATGGAGTTTTGTGAAATTACACATTTCCAGGTGTCGAAGTATTTTCAACAAGCCCAAGACAGCACCCCTAAAGTGGCCTGGGCCCCTTGCCAGCACCCGACGCTTCGTCTCTGGTGCCCGTGTTAGGTGGCGCCGAGCTGCCCTGACCACTGCGCCCCTAGCCTCCTGTGCTGGGGTGACAAGTCTTTCAAACCTTCTGGTATCGAGTCTACCCTCTCGGCCCCACACGTGCAACAAAATTACCCTAATGAAAGTGAAATACAGCAACCAAGAAACGACCAATCTCCAACAAATCTGCCAGAAAGTCCCTTCCCAAATCGTGGACGCTGTGGATGTGACTGTCTGGGAAGCTGTGTTCTGAGCCTCCCTGGGACGGATGTGGCACTTTGAGGGGCTCGGAACTCCGAATAGCGACAGCTGCCCAAGAAGCAGAGGGATGCCTGTCGGCCGTCCACACACGTGAGTTACTGCTGCCGGGCCGGCGAG
This sequence comes from Rhinolophus ferrumequinum, assembly GCF_004115265.2. Lineage (NCBI taxonomy): Eukaryota > Metazoa > Chordata > Mammalia > Chiroptera > Rhinolophidae > Rhinolophus > Rhinolophus ferrumequinum. Next base: position 1,762,040 of record NC_046299.1, read on the forward strand.
GCGATAGACTCCTCTGAAGGGCATCCCAGAAAGACATTTGCAGAATGAGATGCCTCATTCCCAAGTCAAAATGCTCCGAGCTATAAGGGCTCAGGTGTTTCTGATGAAAATAGGCCAGGAGGAGACGGCTGGCTGGCTGCTTTCCTTGCTAACGCATACACACACACACACACACACACACACACACACACACACTCACACTCACACACACTCAAATCAATGGTGCTTTCCAGGTGCATTTCTGCCACATTCTGGGCAAAACTGTGTGACTGGGGTAAGACGGGGTGGCCGCAGTGCCCCAGGCTCGTCTGCACTCTGCTGGGAGTGTCTGTTCCTAGGAGCCAAGGGGCACTGGTGGGATGGGGACTCCATCCAGCCACCAGCAGTGGGGCAGCCTCACGGGGGCCTAGGGGACAGTCCTCTTTGCACCAAACACCAGGATAAGCAGGGGTTTTCCGGAAGCTCCTCAGTCCCCTGCACAGCAGAGCACAGTGCCACCGGCCACCCTCTGAGGCCACAGAACGCGGGCCCAGGGCCCAGGTGGCAGCGAGCTGCGAGGTGCTGCCGGGCACCAGTGACGTCTCCACCTGGGACACCACCCCTGAGAGGTGCCATCGACTCCATGCAACTGGAGAGCAGCAGCTCCCCAAATGCAACAGGGCGAAGGGACACGTCTTACAGAATTCAACGCCCGGCACTCAGAGCATCCCGCCATGGAAATGCTGAATGCCGAAGGAATGGTGGGGTGGATCTATGGGCCTCCTCCAGGTCCGGGGGCCACAGCTTCAGGCAAGATGGGGATGTCTGCGACTCAGGTGGGGGTCAGGGGGTCCAGGAGCCTGAGCAAGCCAGGCCCAGAGCAGTCGGGGTCCCAGGATCAGGGAAAGCAGACGTCTGCAGGGGAGGAGGGCGCACCTGGGCCCCGGGCTCTGAGGTCAGTCAGGTGCTCCGCTCCCCCAGGGGTGGCAGGTACAGGAGGCCAGGACACGTGGGCCCACAACAGCCTCACGGGCTCCCTCCATGGAGCCCGCGGCCTCTCCCTGAGACCTGAGCATGATGGATGAGCTGCAGGAGGGTCTGGGCAGGGTGGCAGCAGCCATGAGCCCATCTCTGAGGAGGAGGCACTGACAGGACAGGGGCTGGTCGGCTCGCGTCTCAACAGCCCCTGAGTCTCTGGGTCGAAAGCACAACAAGCCACCATTTGTCTGATTTCTCCCCCAATGAATTTCCTTTCCACGAAAAGGTTGATGAACCTACAGGGTACATTTACCGTATGTGACAAGGCCGCCATGTGGCAGACGGGGCCTGACATCTAACCCGGGATGAAGCCTCCTCACTCACTCCAGGGGTGTGTGTGGTGTGCGGGCACGCATACACGCACACCACACACACAACACAGCATACATAACAACATAAACACAACACACACCTCCACACATAATACATGCAACACAACACACACGAGTACAGATAAACAGCACAACACGTACATGCAACACAACACACAACATGTACACTCACAACAAAACATATACAGAGCAACACATTCATGCACAGTACAACACACACAACACACACACGACACAACATACACAAACACACACATACACACAACACAATATACATACCTGTATACACATATATGCACAACATAACATGCACACAATACAACACACACAAAACACACAATGCTACAACATGCACACAACACACATGACACACACAACACACACAGACCGACAACATACACACAGCCCCGTTTGGGGACCACGAGCAAACTCAAATCCAAAAACCCAATGTTTAAAGTTACATCGCTCCTGCCCCTCCCCCGGGAGGTGGAGCATAACTGCGACCCCCTAAGTGGGCTGTGCAGTGACACCCCCCCAGAGAGGACAGTATAGACGGCAATCGGAGTAACTTGACATGGGGATACCTGACAAACACGACGACCTCACGAAGGTCAGCATCCACAGTGATAAGTCATGTTGATACGATGTGATGAAAACGGCCTTTACTCTAAAGGTCTTCCTTCTAAAACCACATCTCCCCAGTGCAACTATGAGAGAAACATCAGAGGATTCCCAGGGGGGCATTCCACAAAACACCTGTCCTCCTCTCCTCCAACTGTCAAGGTCACCAAAATAAAGAAAGACTGAGAAACTGTCACAGCCAAGAGGAGCCGCAGGAGACATGAGACGAAATGAAATGTGATACATGAGGTGGCATCCTGGGACAGAGAAAGGACATCAGGCAAAAACTAAGAGGAGAAGAATAAAACATGGGCTTTAATAAAAATGGGTCATTTGTGCTTTCTAATCCCCTCAACTTCTCCCTCATCCCCACCCCCTCCCATCTAGAAACCTCAGTGTTTTCCTCTATATCGCTGAGACTGTTTCAGATATTGTTAGCGATACATAAATAAATAAATACATTTTAGAAAATGGGTCAGTATTATGCATTAGTTGTGACAAACGTGCCACAGAAAAAGATGTTGTTTTGGGGAAACTGGCCGTGGATAAGCTGGACCACTCCGTAGATCTTTGCAACTTTTTGGCGAATCTAAAACTATTCTAAAAGTAAGTTAATTAAAAATGCAAATTAAAATGTAATTACATCAGATTTGCAGGGGTGCTTTTGGCAGGTGTGCAGCACACCTCCATTTGCTCATATGCCCTTGGCATTTGCAAGGTGACCTCTAAAGTTGTCATTATAGTTTCAGACAGAGGAATGGGATGTACACTCTGGCACGTGATAAATATCATCGTTTTAAAGTGAAACTGTCACATCATTATTAAATGCAGGAAACAGGAGGAGCCCAGGTAACGAGGCGTTTCATACCCACCATCACCCATTTTAAAACTCAAGAACGGGTCAGCCGGAAAACTCACATACGTCTGTTCTCTTTCTCTTAAATTTGTATTTCCATCCCTTTCTCCCCCAGCATTTTATTCCCATGGGGTCCGTGTTTATGCTTGAAACTGTATTATTCCTCATCCTACCAGACTTCTCTGCACAAGAATGTTGATACAAAAAATATATATACTTTTTTTATTTCCAGGGACCATAAGTCTCTAAGCGTTAAAAATAATTTTCTTCTGGATTGAATTTTTCTACATTATTACTATGCACAATCAAAATCGCATAAGTGTTGTCTATATTTTGATACATATTAAACAAAAAATAACACTTTATTACAAATGTGTCATTTAATGGATGGATAGGGCTGATTTGTCCAAATGGTCCAGTGTCCCTGGAGAATTCTATTACTCATTGCTAGATTGGGACTGGGCTCAAAGACTGCTCCTGTTTCCATTTATCGTTTACAGATTATGAACTGAGAAAACTTGTTCACCTGGAATGTGGAGATGAGAATGGAGCTTTGTTACAGTGATATCACTTAAAGCTCTGAACTTCCTCCGAGGTACATACTAAAAACCACATAGCGAACTATTATTTAAATGAGCTGAAATCATTGCTTAACAACTAGACTAGGTCTTTGTTCATTTTTGTCTGGAAACCCAGTTACCAGAGACATTTCACTTGCAAAATCCCCCAGCTCATTCCTTAAGACGTTTGTTTTCCCAACGCACCAGTAACACCTCTGACTGGGGGCTGGTCCTCACACCTGCGTGTGCGTCCAGGTAAGACCCAGGAGGGCGAGGGCTCTGCCAGGGCCTGCCTTTGCCATGCACGGAGGGAGGAAAGTAAGCGTGGATGGGGAACAGCCTCTCCTAAAATGCAACAGGGTGAGGAAACGTCAGGGCCCTGGATGGAGGGGGAGTGAGGCTGGCCCAGGGGGTCCCAGACAGAGTGGCACAGTCGTTACCAGCCTGGGCTCTGGGGCTGACGACCTTGGACTCCTGCCCCAGCTCTGAGACTCGGGAAAGGCAAATGACTTAACCTTTCCAGGACGCAGTATTACTGTCCATGGGTGAGGATGACGGGGGGGCCTCCTGGGACCGTCCTGAAATCCTGAGTCGGCGTGTGCAGCCCCCTTGGCACATCCCCATTGTCACCGAGAGCTGCCACTTGGCAGTCTGGGTGACCTGGCTAAGAAGGGCGCAGCAGAAAGTCACAGGTAGTTGACCCAGAGTCCCTGGGCCAGCATCGTCTGGTCGCAGCCGTGACTCAGGCACAGCACTGTCCCAGGTGCCACCCCTGCACAGACCGGATGCCCAAGCTTCCCGAGGGCGGTCTCTGCCTGTGCCTGTTCCTGCAGGACACACGTACAGGACATGCAGGCAGAGCGAGGCCTCCTGCCTGGAGGCCCGGAAATGCAGCTGGGCCTGGGGCAGCGGCCTGCCAGGGGGTGTGTCGCAACCCCCAGCTCTCAGCACAGTGGCAGTGAGACAATTAGCACATAATTGTAGTTTTCAATCAGCAGTTTTGCTTCTGAAATGAAATGTAGTCTTCACATGGTGGAAGAACCGACATGATCTCATCTGTCAGAAGTGTCCCCGTGAGGGCAGAACGCCCAGTCCACATCCAGCCAGAGGACCAGTTCCCCGGGCACACACGACCTAGGCCTGTTCGATGGAGCAGGGCCCTTAGAGTTACAGATGGAAGGACACTGACCCCCACTCTCCACGACGGAGCAGGTCCCGGGGAGTCCCGCACGTCCATTCCACTGAATCCTGGAGGTTCTCCCAGGCTGGTGAGAAGCAGCAGCCCATTTTCAGGAGGCCCGACAAGCCTTTTTTTGCAGTCTGAAGTGACCGACACAGAACTGCATTTTCTATTTCAGTCAAGCTACAAATCCCATAACTGCTAGTTTAAAAGCTACTGCGGCTTTGTGATATTGCCTTAAAGAACCAAAGGACAATTATTGGCCAAAAACAGAAAACCAGAAAGTAATTCTATGCATATCAGTCCCTTGCTACAGAGGTCTTTTAACAAAAAGAAGGCGGGAGGGGAGAGAACAAGAGGAGGCTTGTTGGATTACACTCCCTTTGTCTTGCATCCAGTCCCTTGATACACTTTGCAACCCTCTGCCTGTGCCCTAAACATGGGTCTGGACTGCTAACGACGACGCTGGCTGCTTTTCAAGGGCCCCTTGGAGTCGAACATCGTAATTAAAATTCACAGCAGACGCTACTGCAAACATGTAATCTACGTGCAGAAGAAAAATAGTGAAACAAAGAATTGTACCAGGTCTGGCACCTAGTTAAAGAAAATTTCAAACGACAAAATAAACACAAAAAAGGAACCGTGCTCCAGGATCACTCCATCAATAGAACGAAAAGGTCGTCTTGGGGGACCACGCCACCCTGCCCCTCGCTCTGCTCAGGCTGTCGGGATAACGGCCTAGCATAGGGTGCCGTGGAGTTGGACTCCTTCATTCCTGGAAGCGCTGTGCACCTGACAGCCCTGCCCTTGGCCAACCATCAATCTAGATCTTAGAAGAAAATGGGAAGATCTGGCGTTTTCCTGTCCCCTCCCGCCACCTGACAGCAGGCGGTTGCGTCCCTCACTCATGAGGTCCTGAGCCCTGGGGTGGCCCCTGCCCCACATTCAAAGGGAGGGCGATCAGAGACAGGTGGCCCCGAGGTTGTTCTGCTTGAAGGCTCCACTCACAGGGCACCTCCTCCTCAGGCCCTGCCCCACCCCGCCCCCACCCCCAGGCCCTGCCAGCCTGGCAGTGACCGCTGCTTCATCTGCTTAGGCAGCGTTGGTGCCGGCGGCATGGAGAGTGGCAGGGGGCAGGGAGACTGGCCCAAACACCCCGCAGGTGGCTGCCGGGCTGTGGGTCCATCTGCAGGCACTGACCCGGCCATGGGACTCCCCCGTTCCATATGGAACTACCCTCAGGGCAGCATCCCCCCCGACCCCCTGCATGGCTGGGGCTGGGGCTGCTCCCCCTTTGAGCCCTTCACCTCCATTTATCAGGTGAGAGGACTCCCACCCTCATCTGCGTCCCCAGGACGGAGCTGGAGGAATGAAACCCATGTGCTCCAAAGACGTGTCCAATCCTTCTGGAAACAATATCTGCCTGTTCTTACCACTTTGCCATGGGGGTAAAATAAGTCCACTTATTTGGCCTTACATGTAACCATTAAAATTTGCAAATGTCCGTTCAAACTTATGCCACAGGATCCCCTTATCAGGAGGCCTCCCTGTCCACACCTGATAAAACAGCAGGTCCCACCCCCAGCACCTGCCCCCTGCCCGTCCTTACACTACAGACCCTCACCAGCACCGGGCACAGGACACGTGACAGCTGGAGGCCATGGCCACCCTGCCAGGGCTCCGTGGGCTCGTCACCACACCCTCAGGGGCCCAAACAGGGCTCCACAAATATTCGCCGGGTGAAGGAAACACACAGCAGTGAAATGCCGCCGTCCACTGCCCACTGAACAAGCGTCCATTCCAGGTTGGCTTTACACCGAGGTGCACGCACCTTTTTACAGCCATATCGATCTCCTCGCTTTACTTCTCAGCACTGCAAGGCACTTATATGCTTTCTAGACCACCATAGAACAAACTGCACAATTCTGAAGACCTAGTAAGGCGTGGATCAGCCCGGCTCTGAGTCACAAGTGCCAAGCACACTTTTTGAGGCTCGACAAGACAGACCCCCCACTGGTCACGGTCACGGTCACAGGTGGCTCCTGCCATACAGCTACGCTCTGGCTTCCAAAGTGCCTTTGCATCCACCGGCCCTGCTCTGGCTGCTGCGGAAGTCAGTTTTCTCAAGCAAATCACAGGTACCTGCTCTGGCTGCAGGTTCGGCTGGTTCTCCTCACTTCAAAGGGCATGCTGTTTACTGTCGGCTCTCACTGCATGCAAATGTGTCAGCAAACAGAGATACAATCACAGCGGATAATTGAAATTTCAAAGTATTAAGAAGTTGGAGCTTAGAGATTTGGTTTTATAATAGAAATAAATAACAGCTTGCCATATTCGCAAATAAAAGCTGACAGTTAAGAAGTTCGATTTGCATACCAAGTACTTCACATCACGAATTAATGGGCAGTAAACTCTGCTCTAAGTCAGCCCATGGTGGGGGGGTACGGGGCGGGGGGGCGGGGGGGACAGGTATTGACCCATCAAGACTTTCCACACAGGATGGCACTAAATGAAAGACAGGCCCCGAGAGAGCCACAGTCCAGAGCGGGAACGCAGGCTCCACAGACAGACTGCCACGGGGAGGGAGGCTGCCTTGTGGTGTCATTTCTAAGTGAAGTGCATTGGGAAGTACAGGAGGATGACAACTAAAGTACCATCGCCTGTTGCTGCACCTCAGGAGACATCACAGTCAACCTGGATACACCTGTGAATCGATTCTGAGCAGTCATAAGGGACGCGGCTCGCGAGGGCCATTTCACAGTGGTGACACCGATGAGAGCACAGCCCAGGAAACTAAAGTGACTTTAAAATAGCTGAAGTGCTTGTTTGTACGTCTCGAGGACCACGAGGGGACATGCCTTCTCTAGAGCTCCTTCCTCTGCATCTGTCCATCCCTCACGTGGGGCCGCTGCTCCTAGCTCCGGGGCACCTGGAGACACCTGTCCTTGGCTGTGCAGCCCCAGGACAGTGGCGGGCTCCAGCAGGTGGCCAGCACTGGCCAAGTGACCAATGACAAACACATGTCACCCCAGACCCTCCATTTCCTCGCAAGGACAGACCAGAGTCAATATCACAACCCTGGGGGGTGCCGTTCACAAAGGACTCAGCATGAAGGGTCCCGCTGGGAGGCACCGCAGGGCTGTGCTTGGAGAGGTGGGGGACAGAGACAGTAGGCATGTGAAGCAAGCAGTGGGGACAGAGGGACGGAGACATTAGGAAACGTGTCCTCACTTTCACAAAAGCAGAATCATACTCCTATTAGCGGAAACTTGTACCTTCCTACAAATCAATTTTTATCTTCATACAATTATGACATTAAGTGGCGGAGGAGACTTCAAATGGTTCCTTGTTCAGGTGGCACAAGATGGGACCCAAGGTCCTGCTCCCAAAATTTATTGTCATGTCTGTGGGGTCCTCGTGGTTGTGAAGTTGGACTGAGCAGTGGCCGCAGGACGTGTGGGGCAGTGCGGACAGCACAAGGAGGCACCTCAGCAGGCAGGTGCTCACGTGGCACCATCAGGTAACGGGGCACTCACACGCAGGCCGGCGGGACAGGGGAGGGAGGGTGACCGCACGGAGGAAGGCTGTGCGGGGGCGTACACACGAGAAAGGCCTCTCCCCAGCGTGGCTGGTTGGAGACTGCCTGTCCCCGGCAGCCTGAGCTTGCGGTGTCCCTACACAGTCTGGAGAGAGTCTGAGTGGACCACGGGACAGCAGGAAGGAACAGTAGAAGGAAGCGATGGGCTCCAGCTTATAGGATAATTTTTATAATTTTTATAGGGTGACCACCGCGTATCAGGAAGGGGTCTGAGGCCCCAGAACTGGCAGTGAGCAGCCTGAACCAAACTCCAAGTCACAAAGGTCACGTTTAGTGTGGGAGGCAGACACACCATGAAAGTGCCTGATGGCCAGAAGTGCCATGGGGACAGGAGACAGGTCATGACTCTGCACCAGAGGTGCCATGCACAGTGGGAATGGGAGCGAGGGTTTCCACGGGAGGACTGCCAGCCAGGTGGGCATCGGTCCAGCCAGCAGGCAGAGAACTCCAAACAACTCCAAATCACTGCAGACGCAGAAGCTGACAATTTGCAGGGACTGCTGTGCCATCTGTCCAGCTCCAAAGGAGCTCCCGGCCCACTGAGAACCTGGGGGGGGCAGCGCTCGGGGCAGAGATGTGCCCTAAGCCACGGCCCATGGCAAATAGTCCGTCCTTCCTCCATCAGCAGGCGGCAGGTCTGGAGCCACGTGTGAGAGCACAGTTTCGTGACACGCACGTGATGTGCACACCAGGCCCTCCCTCACTGGGTTCAGTTCTCTTCCAGGTCGGTGTGCTGACTGTGAAATGCAGGGAGCCTCTCCCCTCGTGCACCAACGAGGGGACCCAAGCAGAGCAACCGTTTAATTATTCTAGGGGCTCCTGAAGGAATAACTCTTCGGGGAATTTCAGGAAAGTGGTTGCAGGGAGGGGGAGGAGAGAGGCAAGGCACCAGTTTTGGCTGGGGTGGGGGCAATGGAAGGGAAGGGGCCCCAGGGGACACGGCCCAGAACCCCAGATACTGACACCCGGGAACCTTCTGAGATCAGGAACAAAATAAACAATAACTTAAAGGGCCTCTAACAACACGGCTGGTTATTCTGGGCGCCCTCCTGCCAGACTCATAACTCCTAAATTCTCCCTGCCACAGTCCTTCACGGAGCAAAATTTTACATTCATAATTACTAATCCCCTGTTAACTTCCTGCAGAGGCAGTTGACCAAGTTGATTATCACTGTTTAACACATATTCAAAACATTGGGCCAACACCAAACTAGCCTGGCTCCTTTCTCCCGGTCCAATTACCTCCAAATACAGCCAGGACCCCACCCCATTATCGCTGATGCTTGGATTCGCTCCAGTTATAGCTGAAGCATCACGGAAGTGCTCTGTGGAAACAGTGCATGAAACTAGCCTTGGCTAGCTTAGCCAAGTAAACTCAAAATGGAAAACTCACTTTAATTCTCGTTTTCTGAAAAGTTGTCAAATGTCTTTAATTAAAATGTGTCCCCTGGAATTGTTTTAAAATAACTGATATTTTTAAAAACAAATGAGTCAGAATCTAATTCCGATATCTCAGAGGGAAGGAAAAGCCATGAGCTCCCTAGAAAAGGGTGAACACTCCATTGAGACCAATCTCAGAGGGCCCCTCTTCCAGGAAGCCTTCCCGTGCCTCCCCGATCACATTACTCTCCCTGATCCCTTCGATTAGAATCCTGTCTTGCATGGAAGGTATTGTGACATATAAATCTTGGTTTTCTCAGCCTGTTAGCACATGGCCATGAGGTCAGGTAACAAGAGGTATTGGTCAAGAAGGAGAAACCTCCCCAACAGGAACCATAGCACTTAGTAATGGGGGGCTGGCGGAGTAGAAACTGGGTTTGGAGTCCTGGGCTGGTCCTGCATCTGTAGCCACGGGTCCCATCACTGAGGTAAGACTGCCAGTTGCAGGAGGCAGCAGCTGGGGTAGCTGTCACCCCAGTCAGGGGCCCTTCTCTGCACTGCACTGCATAGAACATTCTCGTCTTTAGGGTCCAGTCCCAAGCCAGAAACTGACATGCTCCTTCTTCCAGCCTCCTCTTCTGGAACCAGGCTCAGCTCTCAGTTTTAAAGACTGAGGAAGCGGGCAGGATGGAGGAGAGGGGCTGGCCTGGGAGTGAGAGGCCTGGACACTGGCCCCACCTGCACCAGCAAGTGCCGGGACCCTGCGTGGGGTCCCTGTCCCCCTGTGTGGAGTGGGGAGGAGAACCCCCTCAGGATACTTCCTGCTCTGGGCAGCAGTGGATCTAAGCAGTGCCCAGGGAGGCGTCTGTTACCACAAGGCGGGTTATATTTGCTTTTAAGTAAAGAAAAGAGAGATGCCAACAGAGCTGCACTCGGCAGCACAGCGCCAGGTGCAAAGGGGTATTTATCCATATTTACTAGTTTTTGTGCTATTTTTAAATTAAATTTTATGCGCTTTCCCACAGTAAGCATATATTACTTTTATAATCATAGAACAACATAATTTTTAAAATTCATTCATTAGGCGAAGACTAGCAACTTCTCTTAAATTTAACTTGTAACTATATTAGCCACAATTTACCAATAAAATGACATGAATATTCGCCAGCTCTTGTGCACATATACAGCTACAGGAGCCCCACTGGGACCGAATTTTTCAGACTCAGGGGGCCTTCCCGTCCGCCCTGCCCCTCCCCCCGTGCCCCTCCCCCTCCCGGCAGCACGTGGAGTCCAAGTGCAGGGGCCCATCGCTGGGGAGGACGCCCTCGCACGCGCTGTCGTGGGGCAGTGACTCCGAGCGCAGCAGGGCCGGCGCAGTCTGTGATCATGAAAGCCCGCGAGCGTCTCTTTCTGAATCAGCCCGTGACATGACGCACCAGCATCCACGCCTCCCACGGATCCCTCCCCTCAGGATGCCTCTGCTTACTGTCCAAGGAACATTCCAGAAAGTGGGCGAGGTTAGAGAACAACATGAAATCCCTGCACTTAAGCAGCGCCTGCTCTCACACTTTGCCAAATAAAGCCCCAGCTTTGGGCTCAGGGCCACTCCAGAGACAGAAGGCTTCCGGGACCCCTCCCCCCGAGTGGCCCAAGTGCTGGAACCAGGCTGTGAGCCCACTGAAGACCTCACCCCAGGCCCACAGATGGCGGGGTCAAGAACCAGATGGCTTCTCCTCCATGCCGCCCTCCTTTCAGGTCCCATGAGCGTGTCACTGTGAGGACACTGTCGCTGTGAGGACAGCTCCCTCCCGTATTTGTCAGCAATGGCCACACCACCAGCTTAGTTTTGAGGGAGGGTGTCGTGTTGGCCTTGAGCCGCCAGGGTCTCTTTGCGTCCTTCCCACGGGACTTGGATGTCCCTCCCAGTAGTTTACGTCATGGGACTTACAGCTGTTTTGGTGCATTTATTTCACGTTCGGGTCTGTGGTTATTGGGAGATTGGGGTCCAAAATGTGATTAGAAAGGAAGGCACTGTTCAGACCAGGAAGTACAGCGTGCTCTTCCGTGATCCACAATTCAGCAGCTCTTCCCTGCCTGCCAAGGTGACAAACGGGCCATGTGTCACTTAGCTTTCATTTTCTCTAACGACATTCTGACTTTGAGTAAACTGCTTTTGCAAACATGATCACGTAATTGGAACATCTGTCTTGTGCATTATTGGGCAAATGTGTCCTTTCAGCGCCAGTCCAAATGAAATTGGGGGGATTTGGCTAATCACAAGTTAACAGATGCTCTGTCCAGTTCTGTGCAATCTTAATTTTAATGGACACATGTCCCTCCGCTCCCAGAAGCTCTACTTGGCGTCTCTCCACACACCTATGGAGGGCCGTAAAGGTGAGAAGATAATTTTATCACCTTTCATTTTGATCCCTTAGCTTAAATTAATTCAACTGAGAGTCCATTTGACATTGAGACCAGCAATTATTTAAAGCAAGCCTCGGCAAAGCATTTCACGCAGTACAAGATTTCCTGCGAAACATCTCAATAACGTCTCCAAGTTGACACTTGAAATGTCCTGCAGCGGGCGTGCCACGCCTTCCCACGTGGGCTCTGATGTAACGCTCCAGGCGAGCACAAAGCGCTTGCTGTGACAAGCAGAAGATGTGAAAGGCCACCGTGCCTGAATACGGCAGTGTCCTGCCCTCACCGGGGGTGGACGCGGGACCTCATCTAAAGTGCGCCCCACGCGGCGTCTGACGCGCAAGCGCCACGCAGAAACGTAGCAGCCCAGTTACTCCTGCGGCAGGAGAACGGGGTCTCCCTGCTTTGAAGTGGATCGACCCCGGCGCTGCCACCTGTCCCCTGTGCTGGCTTTTATCTCAGCTGATCTGTTCCTCAAAATAAAGTGCGTGGTTCCCATTTTATTTGGAATAGAACTGAGACCTTTGTAAAAAGACAACATGTGAGCGAAATTAAAGGGTGGTAATAACACTGTTACGTCGAGAAGTGAATGGGGGAAACACACTTTGACTAAGAAATGAGAGGATTTGGGCTACAGGGAAAGCCCCTGGCCCACGCTGTCTGCTTCGATTCTAACAAGATGGCGCCCTGTCCACGCGCAACTGGGAAGGGTTCCCCACCATTTTGCTTGAGGCCAGGCAAACACTTCCTTGATTTCCTGATATTCAATAAGGGAAGTGAGCGCTTATCCCCATCCAGGTCCCTTGGACAACCACAGTGACACGAACCTCACTTGCAGAGCAGCCCAACCCTGACGAGCCCTGTGACACTGGGCACCTCAGTAACCTCTCAGAACCTCAGACCCTTTATCCCCGAGATGAGGATGGTATGTCCCCTTCCTCCAGTGGCGCTGGGAGGGGCAATGAGGTGATGCGTGCACAGCACCCTCTGAGTGCCGCTGTCATTGCCATAGGGGGGGTGCCGCCAAGAGGGGCCGCCAGGAGGGGCTGCCAGGAGGGGCCGCCAGGAGGGGCCGCCAGGAGGGGCTGCCAGGAGGGGCCGCCAGGAGGGGCTGCCAGGCACGGCACAGGACCTGGGAACCCTACCAGCCCGTGGCCCCATGGCTCCCTCCTCTTCTGCACCCTCGCAGTCAGGCACAGTCCCAGTGGCCATCCCACGCACCTCCTCTGCCACCACGGAGGGCGGACACAGAGCATCAGTGGGCACAGCACCCAGAAGGGAGAGACGCAGCAGGGAGGGAGCACCGAGGGGCGTGGCTGGGTGGCAGCAGCCACCTCCTCCGAACTGCTGACCCACCAGCGTGAGATGGACACATCCAACAGAGCAACATCCTCCAAATGCTTAAAAACCACACTTGAACCACTACAAATGCATTTTGCTTTTTAAAAAAATCCATGTGGAGACTATCTGAGTCAATATTGAAACAAAATTTCTTAATGTCCTTTAAGTAACCATGGAAACACACAAATGGGAAAAGAAATCTAGTTCTACCATAGAACCAAGGAGGCATTTAGTGAAAAGAACCCGGGCTTTGGAGCTGGCATGTGCATCCCGGGGGGAGTTCCGGATCCCATTCCAGAGGGACAGCAAGAGAACGTACAGGACGTGCCAGCTGGGAGATGCCGGCTGCAGAGCCCAGTTCACTGGAGGCCGTTAACTCATTGGTGTTGTTTCCATCATTAATATTACTAACTGGCAAGTATTTTTCCAAAAGAAAACATCAATGACACATTAAGAAGCAACATTAGCATCCACTTAACATGCCACCTTCTGTACTCAAACATCGGAAAGAGAAGAGACCGTAGCTGCACTTGTCCCCTGTAACAAATCAGGAAAAAGCACCTCTCTGAGAAATGGGTGGCTTCTGGGGCGTCCCGCTCATCTCCAGGAACCACATGTCAGCTCTCCAGCAGGAGAAGGCAGCCCCTGTGTTAGGAGCCGAGCCGACCAGGGTGCCCAGGGGGGCGGGGAGGCAGGGTATTGGAGTGAATCCCAGAACACAGCTGCACAGAGCCCCTTCGGCCCGCACTGCAGGAGGCTGGGATCCCACCAACTGCGTGAAGGGCAGGTCTGGGGTGGGACTGTCCCCAGGTCTCTGGCTTCAAAGTCATCTTCTCACTTAGCATCTTGAGACTTGGATGCACTCAAGGAAAATAGAGTCTTGCCCTTCAAAATCACCATCCCATTGAGATATGATTTCAGACTTCTGCAAACACCAACTAGAATCCTGGAAAGGAGGCCTGTTAGGTTCACAGAGATAGAGTTTGTAAGGAAAACTGAAACCCTTCCACCTTCCTAAAGCTGGCTTTCCACCCAACAAGTCAAGCACTCAAACAAGTACAACACACTGATTTCTTTTTAAAGGAAAAGCTGTAATTATGTGAGCTCATTGATCAGCTCCCACGGGGCAGACCTCGTGGATGTTAACTCACTAATCTTCACACTTGCTCGGTGGGTACCCAGAACAGAGGGAAACTGAGGCACATAATGTCAGTGTTCTCAGCGGCAGCCAGGAAGGTCAGAACCCTGGGAGCTTGTGCCCCACATGTGTCCTTACAAATACTCTGAGCCGCCACCAGCGTGGCCCAGACAGGGGCAGCGCCTTCACCCTGTTTGAACATCATCAGGATGGGGGCCTGCTCCCACTGTCACCAGCAAAGGGCTGTGTGGTCCAGCAGCCAAACATCATCTCTAAGGGTAAATGACAGTCTCGCCGCTCAGCACAGACCCTGTATGGCCACGCAGATTGCTCCAAGGTCCATCCGACATCACCGGCTTCCTTCATCCTCCTCTTTCCATATCATAATTCTCTTCTCTTGTCTCCATGATCCACAGCATTATTTACTGAGTTGCAGGACCCTAGAATTGTAAGCTCCAGAATGGCTATGCCGTGCTTCTGTGAGAACGGGCCCACTATGGAGAGTTCACAGTGTGTTCACAGTTGTTTTTGCCTTCAGCCGGAGGAGGCGGAGACCAGGGCTGTGTTTGGTCACGGCGTCCCAGCCCCCCTGGTCCCCACACTGTAGTGCGCTCATGCTCTCCACTTTTGGAGTAAATATGAACATGGTTCCAAAAGTCAGACCTGCATAGTAAGATTGACACAGAGCCAAGGCGCCCCCATCTCTTCCAGTCTTTCACCCAGTCCCAGCCACCCCAAGTCAGCACCCGTTTCCTTGGTCTCCAGTTTGCCCTTCTGTGTGTGTGCGTGGCCTGTTTCACAAATGAACAAACGCATGTACATTTTCTTATTTCCCCGTTCTACTCACACAAACAATAGCATACTGCATTCTTGTGCACTTGTTTTTTTCCCCTACTTAATAATATAATACGCTGGAGACTACTCCATATCAGTTTATAGAAACCTTTTCCATTATTTTTTAAAGCTGTAAAATACTTCTGGGTGTGGATTGTCAAGGATTATTCCGCTGCTCTCCTGTATATGAGCATTTAGGTTGTTTCCAATATTTATAATTACAATGTTGCAGTAGTAACTGTATAAATGTGTATTTTTATACTTTGGGAAGTACATCATCGGAGTAATTTCTAGAATTGAAATCGCTAGGCCAAAAGGAGAACACAAACACAGTTTGTCCAGCTGTTGCTAAACTCCCTTCCTTAGGGTTGTACACTTTGCATCCCCACCAGCAATGGGAGGGATGCCTGTTTCCCCACAAGCTCGCCGACAGAGCGGGCGGTTTCTTTTTTAACAATTTGTCAATCTGTTAAGTGTAGTTTAATTTGGTTCAGTCTCAGTGTTGTTTTAATTTGCATTTATTGCATGACTGGGTTGAAATCTTTCCATGGGCGCAAGGACCCAAAGTCGATAGTGGTAAAACATGTACCTTGGAATGCAGACTCTCTCCATGCATTTATGTTCCAGGTGCCGGCACCAAGCATATGTATTTTGTCATGTTAATAAAGTGTCTGTCCACGACTATTTTCTTGAGTCTTTTTATCAGGACTCATTATTACATTTTATAAGAGACGTCTTCATTATCTAAGAAGAAAACCATGTGTTTTCCCGCCCAGACCTATTAATAATATTGAATTACATTCATGGATTCTCTAATATTAAACCAAAATTATATTAACAAGGAAAAAGCCCACTTACTGTGGGAATATCATTTTCTTAATATGCTTATTTCCACTTTTCTTATTATTTCATTCCTTGTGAATGCTTTTGGGTTGCTTTGTGGTTGCTTCTCTAGCTTTATAAGAGAGACAAAATTCATTTATTTTCATGATTTTATTTTTTTCTTATAAAGATATTTAAGGCTTCAAGTTTTCCGCTGATCACGGTTTTAAATATATACCACAGATTCTGGTATGTAGTGTTTTCATTGTCATTATTTTTTATGAATTCTGTAATTTTGATGTGTATTCTCCCCTCGTTCAAGAGCTAACAGGGTTTTGAATTTGTGATGGAAGGGTCTTGTTTTAAAATTTTGTTAATACTTTCTTCTTTATTGCATCGTGATCAGCGTGTTCTTTATAATGTCCCTACTCCGTAGATCTTAATATTGCTTTCTTTGCAACCTAACAAGTGGTCAAGTTTTGTGAACATTTCACGTGTGTTTTATGTGAATATGAGTTGACAATTAGCAGGGTGTAGATTGTGACATATCCAGAAAAGCCACCTCAGGGATGATGTCTTCTAGGTCTCTATTCCTAATTTACGTTACTTTATCTTGTACTGACAGTGATATCTTAAAAGTCTTTCTTTTATCTCTCTTTGTCTCCTTGAATCTCTTACAGTTTTGCCTTTGAAAGCTGGTTATTTTGCTCTTTGGCATATGAATGTTCATAACTATTAGAACACAGTTGTGAGCTGTGGCCTTTAGCAGTAAAAGGCGCCCTGTGTTGCATTTAATGCTTTGTGTTTGGAGTTCTACCAGAGCTGATGGAAGCACGGCGACCCTGACTTTCTGTGTTTCCAGGTCCACACTCCATGCGCACAAGTCTTCATGCTCATCACCCGAAATCTTGTCTCTTCCCGGCAGCACACGCTTGAGACGATTTCTTCTGAAGCAAACTGAAAACCATTTTCTCTTACACAGTCAGTTACGTCCATTCACCAGTATTAATAAGACTGATGTGTTTGGTTTAAACCCTGTCATATTATTTTTTAACAGCTTTAAGGTATAATTTGCACATAATGATCTTCATCCACTTTAAGTGTGAACGTCAGTGGCATGAGAGTAAATGAACACAGAAGTGGAATCAATGCCATAATCCGATTCTAGAATTTTTCCATCACCCTCTCCCCCGCCCCAGATAACCTCCGGCCTATTTGCAGTCACTCCCTAGAGCCACCCTCGAACAGGCAACTTCTAATCTTCTTTCTGTCTCTATAGAGTCACCTTTTCTGAGAACATCATGTAAATGGGATCACGCGGTATGCGCTGGTCCTAGCCTGGCTTCTTTCCCCTAAAATGATGTCTCTGCGGTTCCTCCATGTTGTAGCAAACCCCACACCTCTTTCCTCTTTACCTGTGAACAGTACCCCATTGTCTGGATATGCCGCATCTCTTTAGCTGCTCACCAGCTGATGGAAATGTGGGTCGTGGCCACTTGCAGGCTCTTCTGAGGAGTCCTGCTGTGATCATTCACATACAAGATTCTGTGGGGACGTGTCTCGGATAGACACCTAAGAGTGGAATCATGGGGTCTTGCTTTAATTTTGTAAGCAACTGCCAACCCATGTTCCAAAGCAACTGCACCCCTGGCGTTCCCAGCAGCAGGGCGGGCTTTCCCGAGTCTGTCTCCACATGTCCCAGTGGTCTCTCTGCGTGGCGCCATTGCCGTGTGTGCACAGTGGTACCGCGTGATTTCAATTTGCATTTCATTAATGACTAACAGTGTTCATCATCTTCTTATGTGCCCACCGGCCACTCACATATCTACTTGGAGAAATTATTCTCAATGTTTGCCCATTTTTAGTTGATGGGTTTTTTTTCCTTATTATTGAGTTGTAAGAATTCTTTAGATATTCTGGGATATAAAACTTCTATCAAACATATGACTGTGAATATTTTCTTACTTTGTGGGTTGTCGTTTATTTTCTTAATGAAATGTTCCAAAGCACCAAAGGGTTTAATTTTAATAAAGTCCAATTTATTCCTTGTTTCTTTCATGGCTCATATGTATGGCGGTTTATCTAAGAAACCTGTGCTCAGTCCACGGTCATGAAGACCTTTTCCTTAAAATTTTCTTTTCAAATTTTACAGTCTTAGATTTTACATTTCAATCTATTTCTGACTTGATTTTTGTAAATGGTGTAACAAAAGGGTCTAACCTCATTCATGTGAACACCCAATTAGCACAGCACCATTTGTTGAAATAATACATTACTTGAAATGAAAATTATTGTGTATCTTGTATTTGTTCTGTTGTTTAACTGATGTGTTTTCTTTGCTCTTTTATTTTTTATTTTTTGGTATTTACAACAGTTTCTATTTTTGTTCTACAGGTTATGCCTGTACTCATACCTTTTTAAATGGTCTTATTCTCATTTTCATAAATTTTTACTATTTGTTTTTAAGGTATCTTACCTTCCAGTTATTGCCCATGCAACAATCAATGAGTTTATTCTACTTTTTTCTTTTTCTCTCCTTTATCCTTCCAATTTATTTACATTACACACACACATGCATACATGTGTGTGCATGGGGGAGGAGGGAAGAGAGAGAGAGAAACATATAGGAATATATACAGGGAACCCCCATATAACACGGTTGTCAGGTTCCTTAAAAAAGCCGTGTTATGCGAATCCATGTTATATGAAACTAAGAACTAGTACAAAAAAGGGAGTTAGTTTCCAAAAATTTTAAAAACGTACTATATTTTTATAATTAAGAGAAATATCTTTATTAAAACAAATTTCACCAAAAGTATAACATATTAATATGTATTAAATAATGTTTTCTTCTTCATCACTACTAAGCTTTTATTACATTCTGTCGTTCGGGGATTTCTCTAATTCTCAAACCGTGTTAGAGGGAAACCGTGTTATAGAAGTTCCGTGTTATATGGGGGTTACCTGTATATCCCTAACATTGTTTTAGCCTTAGATTCACAACCATTAAATACAGATATTAAATACATTAAATATTTACCAACAGTCTTTGTTCTGAAATCTCCCGATCACCTCTGGGTGGGAGGAAATTTCTTTTTCAATGGATTCCTCTAAAAGGGCTTCTGCACATTTCAAGCTGTTTATAAGCTGTGACACCTAAAGAACAGCTTAACCCAATACAAAACCTTTGGTTCACATTTTCTTTGAGTCCTTTGAAAATTCTGCTCCATTGCTCCTTTGATTTGTATGTTATTTTTGAGAAGTTCAGTCTAATTCTCTTGTCGTTGTAAACTGTTTATCTAATAGTTGTACGAGGGCATGTACTGGAGTTAATTCTTACAAGTCAGATTTCTCTGGCACCCAGTGGGCCTTTTCAATATGTACATTTAAGTTTGCTTTAATTACTGGAAGTGTTTTCTTATATTATGGCTTTAAATATTGGTTCTATCTCATTATTTTGTTTATTTTCTTCAGGGTCTCCAATTATATGTACATTGTATGTAAATTATATGTAAATCCTATGCAAATTCAATCGGCTTGCCTATGTTCCCTTGCAACCACTTTCTCTTTGCTGCTTTTTACTTGTTTCTCTTTTCGCATTTCCATTGTCTTGATTTTTTTCCCTGTGTTTCCAACGTGTCTTACTATATTTTCATTCTAATCTGTTCTTGGATGCCTTATAATTTGATCTTCATTGCAGTATGATTTGGTCTCTTTTCTTTCCTGAGTTCAACTCATTATTTCTTTTCTTTTTTCTTTCTTCTTTTTTTCAGTCTGTTTACGTTCTCAGTTTTTGAACTTCTGATTTCAAGGTGACATCATCTTTGGTTCAGATCTGGATGACCTCACGACTAGCTCAGGAGGTACGTGACAATTGGGGGTGTGCTGAGCAAAAACAAAGTTCCCTTTGAATAAAAATTCTCCTGAGTCCACCAGCATATGATTTCTAAACAGATTTTGGGGACACATTTAAAGCTTTTCCAAACAGCACTTGTAAACACCAGGTTCTCTCGGGCATCCCAACTAGAGAGGCAGCTCATGTTATGCAGATAGAATCCCACACCGTCAGAGCTGGAAGAGACCTAACCAAACATGTGCCTAGGCCTGTCACCTGGGACATGATCAATTTTGAAGCCCAGAGAAGAAAGTTCCAGACCAGAGCCAGGCATCCATCCCAGCCCACCTGCTGGAGCGAGATCCTTCAGCATCTTTCCATGGTTGTGGCCTCCTTCCTGCTCTGCTGTGCCTCTTGAATCTGCCATTCATGCTTATCTCAACCGTCTTTCCATCATGGTGCTGTCACGAGGTGTGCAGATGGAGCCACCTGTGCCAGGTGTGGGGGCCAAGGGAAAATGGGTATCTCTTCCTGCGCCCAGCATCACAGCACCTGGGGCGGGGGGTCACCATGGGTGACAAACCCAGCCCATTTAATGCCACATGCCCTTCTCCTAGAGAAGCTCACAACGAGGTGATGAATGACCAGGCTCAGGAGAACAGGCAGAGGCTTAAGATGTTGGACTCCAGTCGAAAGGAAAGAAAACCTGTGTCTTGGGTCCTTTTTTCCTTTCAATGGTTGAAGTGAAAGCTTTCTTTTTAACTTGCATTCCATTTTAAGTATGGGAAAAGATACAGTGTCTCCTTACCTGCAAGAATATACACATTTCATACACTTCTAATACTTTTCTTAGAGACAAGAGTTACTTGTTACAAGGATCTACACCCTCAGGGATACCAGTTAAGGACAATGGGACCAAAAGGGGAAAATGAAAAGCCCCCTCATCGGTGTTACCGTCCCACAAAGAGGCTTCAAGGGACCAGAGTTTGATATAACCTGCCGGTGAAACCATCTGAACATGGAATATATCCCGTGTGCATGTATGTGCGTGCGCGTGTGTGCGTGTGTGTGTGAAAACAATTATACACTTGACATATTTCATTCTCATAAAAATATTCAGACTTTTTACTTTTCCTTGGGCCCATTTTTTAACTTGTGTTTCCAGGAATTTGGTAATTTCACCTAAATATTCAAATTTATTTCCATAAAATTGTTCACAATGATTGTCCTTTTATCTTTGTAATGACTGCAAAATCTTTGGCAATATTGTCTTTCGCAGTCCTGGTATTTTCCTGATATCACTGGAGATTTATCAATTTTCAAAGAGTTTTTTCAAAGAAACAGTTTTGGCTTTGTTAAATCTCTGTATTATGTATTTTTCCATTTCATTAATTTATATGCTTATCACATTTATTTCCATCTTTCTATATTCTTTGGGTGTAATTTGCTTCTTGAGGTTGAATTCTTTGATGATTAATTATTATCTTTTTTCCTAACATATGCATTTAAGGCTATACTTTTTGTTCTAATTAGAACAATTTAGCTCCATTAACCATCCCCCAACTTGTATAATATTGAATACAGTATTTTAAGACTCTGTGTATGTTAAAACCCATAAGACATTATTATTATAAGTATGCTTTTAAATATGCCCGTATATTTACCCTTCTGTTTGCTCTTAATTCCTGTCTGTATCCCCAAACTTCCACCTGGAACCATTTTTCTTCTGCTTGTATAGTAATAATTTGAATTTCTTCTACTGTGTCTCTGCTGATTTTATTGTTTGTCTCAAAATTTTTATTTACCTTCACTTTCAAAAGATACTGCTATAGCATATAGAAGCCTAGGTAAGCACTTCCCTGCAATACTTTAAACCTCTCTTTTTGTTGTTGCTGAGTTTCCTCATTTTCTTGAAAAGTCAGCTGTCAATCTTGTTTCTCTGACAATAATATTTGGGAGTGGGGGTTGTTTATATTTTGGCTCCCTTTAAGATTTTCTCTTTGATTTCAGCAGTGTGGTTTTCTTTGTATTTACCCTAAGTTTTATAGTTCCTTGAATTTGTCATTTAGTGTTTTTTATTATTCTCACTCTTTTCTCATTCTGAGCCTCAATTTTAGGTATTTTGTTGAACCATGAGGAACTGCCAACATTCAATCATTTTTCCCTACGTATTTCATATAGCTCCTCCTAATATTTGAGTACTTTTGGGTTTTTTCCATCTTTTTGTCTCTCGGTAACTCATCTGAATATGTTCTTCCAACCTGTCTTCAGGCTCACTGATTCTCTCTTCACTTGTCTCATATGCTATTAAACTCAACCACTGACTGGTTCATTGCAATTGTACTTTTCAGTTCTAGAATCAAAATTTTCTTCTTTATAGGTTTTTTTTAGTTTTTAACTTTTTTATAGTTCCCAACTCTGTCCATTTTTTCAATTTTTTTCTTTTATTCCTTTATTCATGTAATTATATTAATTGTGGATATTTAAATGTTGTGCCCAGTAACTTTTATTTCATGTATGATAATTCTGTTTCCTGGACACCATGTGTAATTATTCTCTTGATTTTTCATTATGCTTTAGCTCCTCATATCCTAGCTGTTGTGAGTGTGTGAGTTAGTGAGTGAGTGTGTGTGAGTGTGTCTTTTCATGAAATGTACAACTTCCCATATGAAAATAATAGAGGTGATTTGGGGATCTTAATGATGTCTTCTCCTTCAGAAGGTATATTCTTTCCTTCGTTTAGGTGTCTAAGCTAGGATCACTAGTAATCAGAGGTCACCTGAATCCGATCAGGGTCTGAGGTGACTTGACGCTGGCCCGCATCGGCCCCTCTGTTTCCGATTCATCCTTTTCTTTGAGCCGCGAACTTCTGAGGCCCCAAAGCAAAGCGTAGGGGCTCTTGGTCTATTTGAAATGAACGCACCATCATATGATTTGCTTTCTCTCTGCCATACCTCTTTTACGTAGGTTCCTGTATTTCCTTCTTGTCATCTTTCAGTCTATTTGTTCTCTATTAGCTTGATGGCTACATATTCTATTACAAGTCCTTTCATGCTTGTCCTAGAGATCATTACTTGCATCCTTTAGTCATCGTTTGACTTTAAGCTTTGGTTTCTCAGCCCCCAGAACCTGCTGAAAACTTGTTTGTCTTGTCAGCCTGTGAGGCAGCACTTTCAGACCTGCAGACATCACTAGGATAAAATCTACCCCAGATCACAGACTCATCTTTCTGCGTCTCCTCCTCCCCTAGAACAGGATAGTTCTCCAGTGATTTCAAACAGAATTTTAGATTCTTTCACCAGCTCTTCTAGCTGTCCTTAGTAAGAGGCTTGGTCCAAAGCTAGTCTGCCATCACCAGATGTAGAAGCTTGGTAGTTATCATTTTGATGGTTGTTTGGTTCATATCCAATTTTTTGAGTTTTGAAATGCCAGTATAGAGAGTAAATATCACGGGGTACTTTGAACCTATGTAATAATCTCCAAGATTTGTTATTAAGTCCTTGCTGTGTTCAACACTGGCCTAAGTCTTTTTCATGTGTTGTTTCACTTAATCCTCACAATATGGCTTTAAGCTGGGAGTTTGTTTTAACCTCACCTAACAGGTCACAAACATGAAGCCCAGAGGAGGGCCTGTCAAGGCCATGTCATCGCTGGAAAGTGGCAGAAGTGAGGCTGCACAGTCTGACCTCAGGGCCATCTCTTAGCCACTATACTCTAGTGGTTGACTGGGAAAGAGTTAAACATTTCTGAAAAACCACAGACCCTCGAGTGATAAGGTGGATGGTAGCCGGTACGGGCTGAAACGATGCACTTGCTGGAGGGAAAGAGCCAGAACTGGGCAGAGAAGGGGTTCGCTGAGCAGCCTCTAACCAGAACAGTGAAAATGCACATTAATAAAAAGGATCCTTTTCTAAATATACCAAAACTCTAAATTATGGAAATGCCACTGAAGAGTTCAACGGCTATCCTGCTAGGGGCAATGACACCGTATTTATCTGGGTTTAATTCCAAAATATTCTCCCAGGGGACGATATGAAACCCTTCAGTTACAAAGCTACGTGCCTTAAGGGGCAGGGTGAACAGACTACTCCTTTCACCCATTAATGGAGGAGAAGGAAGAGGTGACACAGAAGGAGGACGGGGGGCCAGCAGGGACTGAAGGCAGAGCCAACACAATATCTGGTGAGGTTGTCCCTCCTCTGCCAGTGCAAGGTCACCGCTGTCACTTGACAGAAGTTTGACGGCTCCTTCCCCCAATGCGTCAGCAGCAGCTGGCCTCCTGGTGGCAGGTGCCCAGATGGATCGTTCCCTCCACCCACCTGTAATCCAAACGGAAGTGCTGATGAGCTGTGCACTGTGCCAGCATCAGCCCGTTTCAGCACACTGGGTCCTGTCCCCTGTCCTACCAGCCAGGAAGTGAGTAAGAAGAAGGTAAGACCAGTGGGCAGGGAAAACGACATAGCAAGGATCCATCACAGCCCCCCAAAATACCCATTTCAAATTTTCCCCAAAATGTTATAAATTGAGATTGAGTCAAGTGCAACATTTTTATCAAAATGAACAACTGGGAAATGAGTTCTATAAATTTTTCACACACATGAAACAAGGGCGGCCAATTGTCTTGGCCTCTTTCAGTTACCCCAGCTCCTGTGACAACAGTGTGACACTATGTCAGCCTCCTGGGTGGAGCCTGGGGGTCATAGGGGACCTGGAAAGGACACCAGCCACGTCCTGGCCTCCCCTTTCCCAGCAGAGCTAACTGTTAACAACGTCCAAAGGAGCCCACCTTCGGAAAAGATCCAGAGTGAAAAAGATCCAGAGTCCCGCCAGGGCCCAGAGACATTGGACCCATGGTGTTTAGTTTCCTGCACTGTCTGGTCAGGTCCACAGCTCCTTCCTGCTCTCTATCCCTGACCCACGTAGCTTGAGTGACTACTCGGGAAATTACAGCCCAGTGCTGACGTCGGCTTCTGTGCAACAGTTATTCCAGATACACACGTGAAGCTTGGCGTGTGAGGGGCTCTATTATTTGAATTGCTAACGGTTCTCATGCAGCTGTGTCCACTGGGTCGGAGTCCTGTCACCACCTGCCACAGCTGAGGGCAAAAATTGGTGCTGCTATTGAAATAAAAGGATAAACACTGCACTGAAACTGAAAATAGAAATACTCGACATTGGAGCCCTGATTTAATCACACGCCTGCTTGTTTTCATCCTCCACTGCTACAATTCAACGGCTCTTTAAGAGAAAAGCAACCAGAATAAGAAACACTGGGCCATTTTCCACACGTCATTCTTCTTATACCGTTTCATTTTTGGAAGGCGCTTAGCAGACTCTTTTCGAAGGGATTTTGGCCAGTGTGGCCAGAGAGCAGTGCTCCTGCAGTGTTTTCTGGGCTGGCAGGCGGCTCCTGTTCAAACAGCGTGAGGATGCCACCACGTGACAGGATGTGGGCACCAGGGCGAAGGCAGCACCTCGTGACACAGAACACAGCTGCCCACCTCCGCCAGAGGCCCAGCAACATGCAGCGCTCGGATCAGAGCACAGGGACAGTGAGCTTTCCCCTCACGTGGGGCACCCCACACCTGAGCTCCCAGACGTGGTCAAAACACATCAAACAGGCTGTGGTTGGAGAGACCCACTTCCTCTGCCCCCTCCCACAGGGCCACCTCCCTCTTCCCTAACTCTGTGGTGGGGGGGATCTCCCCTTCGTATTCCCACAGAGCGGGGTAAGGAGACCTTGGGGCCGCTCCACAGAGGGAGTGCTGGCTCGTCCCTCAGACCCAGTGGGTTCTCTCTCTCACCGTTGGACCCCCCCCCCGCCATGGAGAGGACTTGGGACCCCGCCCAGCATGAGCCTGAAAAAATGTACCAGTTTCGTCAACTTATTTTGAACCCCACAGGTATCCAAACCCCCCTGATTAGTAATGCCGACAGCTTCCACAAAGGCACCAACTGGTCCAAGCAGCCAAGCGTGAGCATGCCCCAGGCAGGGAAGTGGGGTTCCACCTGGGGTCCCAGGCAGCATGATGGGGCCAGGCTGCCCCACACAGAAAGCCAGCTAGTGAGAGAATCCACATCCCACTCGGCTCCAGCCCCCACCCAGGAAAAGGATCTGAACAATCCCTTCCCTCTCCCAAGCCATCACCTGGTGTCTCCTGGAGAACGTGGTCCAGGAGGAAGTGCGAGAAGCAGCCGAACACTTCTCAGGTGGCCACGGCGCTCTAGTCTCAGCCACCAAACCTGCTTCCAAGGAGGACAGTCGCCTGGTGAGTGTGAGAGCACGTCCTGACTACAGTGCTGACTCAAGAAACCACACCCTCTGTGAGCACAGCTCCCTGCCCTGGGAAGGTCATCCCAGGACCTTACCAGACATGGCTCTCTGCTTGCTGAGCTTTCCTGAGATGAGGCCCTGCTGGGCTGGGGCAGGCACCAGGTAAGAACAGGGACAGGAGCTCATGCCCTCTCAGTCCCTTCTGACTGGGGACCTACGCTGCTCCAGGTGCAGAAGGCACTTCGAGAGTGGACCACAGCCTATCCCAAATGCTTCTCGCATGGCTGCTAAAGAAAGCACAGGAGTTCTCAACTTTCTCTCCTTGTTCTCAGAGATTCTGGGAACTACAAGCTGCCTTCATACAAAATATTTCAGAGAACTCTGATGACCCCTTATCACGTGAATGTTGGCTTCTGAAAAAGAGCCATACAGTAATTCAACCCTAACTAGCAGTTCAGAGCTATGAAAAAGTCAATTTAAAATATGTATTGGATTTTTGTAGAGGCTGCTCACTCTTGCTAGTATTTTAAAATTATTTCTCTCTGAACGTGAACAGGAATTTCACAAAACGCCAATGTCAGGACACTGAACCCACTGAATTATTTTCTGTTTTCTTGCCCACCCGCCTCCATCCCGAAGTCCCGCATCACTCTGGTCAGGCTCTGAGCAAAGGAAGAGGCACCGCGCTCGCGTAGGGGAGGCTCTCACCTTGGCGGGGAGCTTATGGTGCGTCTAACGTATTACACACTGAAGAAAAAGTTCTTACAACGGCAGCATGACCATCACAGCTGCGCACTTTCCCCTTTAAAAAGGGCATTTAAAAGCAAGTGCTGTGTTTCTCGCTTCTCTTGAGATTTCCCTGCGTGGAAGTCGGAGGATGGAGCTCAGGGCACATCACTCAAGGATCGGTCAGTTTTCCGGAGACATTTTCCTCCATGAGCAAAGGCCCCCCTTTGCTCTAATCATTTGGGGTTTTGCCTAACCTAACACTCATTTCCCAGGACAAACTACATAACACGGTTCCAGCACTGCCTGCGTTTTCCAGGGCACTGCCCTAACAAAGCAACGGAAAGAGGCTGCCTTCATCCACCAACGGTGACATTTTCAAAACAAAGCAGGAGGGGAAACTACAGAAAGAAAACGCAGTGTACTCTCTATTAAGGTGAGGAAGAAGGCATTTATGACGCAGAACTGCTACTTTGGGTACTTTGCTGTAAAACCAGATGTGTCCGTCAGGAGGCCAGCGTGTAACCCACAGACAGGCTCAACACCTTGCTATTTCTCCCTGAGGCTGCCTGGCCCGTGTGGTCCTGGAACAGCAGGGCCACCCCCACCCCACCTGTATGCCCCCACCTGCAGGTGACGTCACTCCTGCCAACCCATTGGCCAGAACTGGTCACCTGGCCAAGCCTAATTTCAAGGGGATGGAAATACAGTCCTCCCAGCATCCGAAAGACGGTGAATCTCGTGCCGGTGTGTGCGCTAGAATACCAACGGCAGACTTGGGCTGGAGGACCTGGGAGCCGCGGGCTCTGAGAACGGGGTCTGGGCATGCACCCCAGGGTGGGCCAGGCTCCTGACCCAGGTAGGGCCCCCTGACCCAACCACACTGACCAGGAGAGCAAGGCCTAGCCAGTCGGTGCAGGTCGGAACCAGTCTGTGCGTCTCGGGACACTTGTCTGCTCTGCTGCCCATACACCCGGGTCCTCCAAAGACTGCATCTGCACCCCCAGCTCAAACTCCAGCCAGGAGGACAGCGCCGCTTGGTGGCCAGTTAAAAGCCGAGACGGAATGACAGTTCAGAGCACCAGTACCCCACCATGCTGGTCTTCGACTTACACTAGACAGAAGGATGGGTGACAAGTTGGGGTTCGGGCACAAGGAGACCAGAGACGGCCTCGCAATGCTTGTGCAGGGGCCGACCAGCTGGGATCACCTTGTCGCTTCCCAGTGGCACAGCTTACAATATGAAAACGAGGACACTGGGTTGTGTGGTCTGGGTGTTTAGGGGATGGAATTACAATAAAGGACCCTTTTTGGCCTTTTGTCATTGATTTTGACCAGAAAGCCAAGGACCACGTACACCGCCGAGAGCTTCCTTGTCTAGACTGACCTTCAGAAAGAACAGACGCCAAACCCAGGTCTAACACTGCCCGCTGGCCGTCCACCTGACCACAGAGCAAGACTCCTTCCTGAAATTCGCCTGTCAGGACTCTCCCTGGAAAACCTGACCTGGGGAAGTGGGCAGGCCTGGAATCGAAACAATTTTCTGCCTCAGAGTTGGCACAGGTCTCGGTCTGGACTTACCCCTCGCTGCCAGAGGGCACAGTGTGCCCGATGTCACGGGGAAGAGCGCCTGGTGGCCGTGACATCATTCCATCAAAGAGAAAGCGCCCCAGAAGGAGGAGGCGAGTGACATCTGTTTCTCCTCTTTTTATGAGTAAACGACATGCTGGGCCCCTCGGCCAGCCCCCAATGGAATGTGCATGAAGCCTGAGTCTGGAGTCCTGGGTGTTGCTGTTGCAGAACGACCGGCATGCTCAGATTTGTGTGTGGGTTTTAGCGATGCTTCACACCTGCGTCTGAGCAGCTGTATTAGATGATCCCAGAGCCTGATCATCCAGCGTGAGGTAATCAGACACTACAGCATTTAGCGAAATCTTGGTGGTTAAACTCTGCAGAGTCTGATTCTGACCTACTTAAGGAAAAGAATAGCAAGAGAGAGATGCAACCGTTTATGAACATGGAAATTATGTCCCCAGAGATTATGTCTGATCACAGATGATGATTTTCTCCAGGAAAATGGTTTGGAAAAAGCATAGGAACAGCAGCAGGAATTCAGTGAGCATGTGCGTGCAGCGAGCACGCGCTTAAAGCGCTTTGCATCATTTATCTCCATTAATCCTCATGAACTCCATGAGGCGGCCATCGCAGACATTCCCATTACACAGGCAGGGAAACTGAGGCAGGGAGCAGTGGCGTAGCTGCTCCAGGTGGCTGTTGGCCCTGATCCCTCATGGGTCTCATCCATAGGCTGTGTTGCCCGTGCCCTGAAACACCACAGCACATCTTCCTGACACACCTGGGGTCCCTGGCCCCCGACAGCCCCCAGCAACTGGAGGATGGTCATGCCGACGGCCAGCACGGCATCAGGGCCCCTGAAGCCACAGCACTAAGGTGGCGCCACTGGAGTCTCAGTCATGACTGGAGTCATCGCGTCTTCCAGGATCCAGCCCCAAGGCTGCCACCTCTTTCTGGATCCTTCCATGGAATGCCCCCCTGGGAACTACTCCACCATCACTCACACACACATTTAAAACTCCTCTAAGAAATGGTAACCTCTTGAGACCAGTCCCCGCGTTCCTGGGCCCAGCTGAATCACTGGGCCATCTCACCGTGATCTGACTACCCGTAGCTTCAGCTCTCTTAACACACTGGTCCTTCTCAGAGCGAGAACCCATCTCACTCATTTATGAGTCTCCCGAGCTCAGAACAAGTCTTGGTACAGAGACGGTAGATACTAAGTGCTTCCAGTAGAATAAATAAAAACAGGATCTGCCGAAGGTCCTGCTGCATGAACAAACAGGTATGTGGCCCATTGGGAAAATGCTGGCTAACAATGGAAATATTCTCTCTGTCCTTAAGATAAATCAAGACAAAGCCTCAGCCTGGCTGTGGCCCAGACTGCCCACTGCAGTGAGATCAGGCACGTTGCAGACCCAGCGCTAGACTGACCCTGATCAAGGTCCTGAAGACAATGGCTGCCCGCAGGTCATCCTGTGACCAATCGGAGGCCACGCCTCTGCTGTACCCCCGGAGGCTCTGAATTTTCTTCCCGGAAACCCAGATACCAGGAAATCACCCAGCGTGCCCCATGAGCGTTCTCACCTGCAGGGTGTCCACCTAGGAGCCTGCCCCCTCCCAGGCCCTGCCCGCACCCACCCAGCGCAGGACGCCCAGTGCAGAACCAGAGGAGCCCCAGGCACCTGCTCCTGGGCCTCTCGGAGCGCCAGGCAGGTGCGGGCAGTTCGGGGTCGGCCAGCGACGCACCCATTCCCACCGCACGCACAGGAAGTAATTACCTCCCAGCCTTTCGAAGTGGACAAGAGTCACAGTCAATAAGAAACACTCTGGCGCTGAGCCAGGAAAGCAGACCCTTTAGACGGATCCTCGTACTCACTGTCGGGTGTCTGTGCAGCACGCTGTGAAATCCTCTGCACAGCAGACTTCAAAGTGCTCTGAAAAATGAAACAAAGTAACTTTACAATTCGAGCAAATCTCCATCATAAACAAATTGTAACGATTTAATATGTTTATTGAAAGCTAAATTTTCTACATTTTCAGCACACTCTCCTGCCCTCTGGGATCCATCACATGGTTCAAACAACCAGCAAGCTGTCCCTGCCAGCAATGAAATGGTAATGGACTGACAGCGTTGCATTGCTTGACTGTGCGGGGATGCAATTTACTTTTACAAGACACCATCAGTAATACCTAAGAGGTGTAGTGTAACACCGTGGGGCTGCCTTAATTCCTGTACCCACATCCGAGTGTTCCCCATACACGGGGATTCAAGACTCATATGCAAAGGGCAGAGGGGCTGAAATGCTGCCGTTTGATTTTAAAAATCCCTCTCTCCCATCTGTGTACTAACCAAGCCATAATTCAAAAAGTTACTTCCAAATGAATCTGCCGAAGACACTTTTCTCCATCTTTAGCATCCTTGGGTGGCTCATTGACTGTGGAGGGAGAGAAGGTTCAACGCCCCTCCATAGGCTTGCCTGACACTGCTGAGATGGGGCTCGGGCCGCCTGTACCAGCCAGCCAGGCCGGGCTGCCGGGTCTCCGCCAACAGGTCCTTAGCAAGGCCCTGTATCCCTGTCACAACCCAAAGCCAGGTCCTCTCCAAGCGCTGGAGAAGGGGCCCTTGGGCCCACACCTGGCGGGCCGCGTGCAGAAAGCAGCCCTCAACACCTCCGACCTGCACAGCCCCAGCCGAGTGTCTCAGAAGCTGTAGAATTGGTGAAGAGAAGCAGAGCCAAATAGTGGCAGTTACACATTTCATCATGACACTCTCACGTTCAGAACGCCAGTCAATTATTTGTGGCCACAGCAGACCCCACAGCTGCAACAGACTTCTGACCTGGGACACTGGCTCTGAGCAACCCGGACACCTCACCCCTCACCCAAGCCCATGGGTGTCACATAGCTGCACTGGGCCACCTGGAGTCCAGTACCCCAAATCTAAGGATGTAAATGTCTGTGACTAGGAACAGCGTGAGTGCATGCTTCCACTCTGTGCTCATCTCTCCACTCCCAGAAAGGAGCGGGTGCCAAGGTCTGATTCAAACTGAAGAGTGTTTCTTATTTGTTATCTCTAGGCTAGTTTTTATTTCTCCATCTATATGGTAATACGTCTCAACTCTGCTTCTTACAGAAATGTTCAAACATGCATGAAAGTAGAGAAAACAATCTAACGATCCCCATGGACCCAGCACTGGCCTCGCCCCATGTGTCCCCTCCCATTTTCCCCATTATCAGGTGAGGCAGGTAGAGAGAGCGAAATGCAGACGTCCAGAATCTGGCACTTCAGAAGCACTTAATTAGCAGTAATTATTAATTAATAACCATATTTTATCTGTACTTTCTAGGCAGAGGAGCTGGCCCAAGGCTGCTGAGCCTGTGAGTGGCATACGGGCTGTCCCCAGCCTCTGCCTCTCGTCCCCCTGGCTCCTGGCCCCGCTAAGCTGGACGGCACACCTGTCCTGAGCACCCTCACACCACTGGGCTTCAGTGGAAAGCTAATTAATAGAGTCCTGTGTATCTGAAGTCCAAAAGTCACCCTGCAAAGCAGAAAAACATTCTTAAGGCAGCATGTGTGTGCATTTAGCAAGCAAATGTCTGCAAAGTCCCTCTGTTAACTCTGGAAGTCCCAGTCTTCACTTTTGTTTCTAAGTCCAAAGGCAGGTGCTTCATTTCATAGGGTTCTTTGCAGCACTGGGCGTGTCCCGTCTCCCCGCTTGTGGAGGGGCCATCCTTGCCTTTTGTGCAATTTATGCATAAAGTACCACCTGACTCAGTGGCTTCCGGATGCAGTGAAGTGGCAGGTGGGAAGAGCAAAGGCTCCTGGGCTTCAAAAGCAGGAGCCACGGACGGCCGCCCTGTCCAACACTCCTAAGTGCCACCTGGGGTCGGTTCTGTCCACTTCATCCCATCCTAAAAGATTCGGCTCAAAGCCACCACAGCTGCTCACGTACAACAGCTGGACCCTGCAGGGCGGGTGCAGAAGTGCAGGCCACCAGGGAGGGAGGGAGGTCTACACAACACCACACCCTGGGACTCTCCACGTGGCGGCCAGACATATGTGCCCCGTCCCCAGGAGGCTGGCGGGGAGCAGAGAGTGGCCTGCCGTTTTACAGGTCAGAACCTGAGCTCAGGAGAGCGCACTGACCACCACGAAAGGCAGGCGGGGCTAGAACCCTGAGGTCCGTGCCCCACCCTATGTCCCACACCCCATTCACAGCCATTCACAGCAAGATGACACATTGCTCCAGGTTGATGTGTCAAGTCCGCAGGCCTGACTCAGGCCGCACCTGACCTGCTATACCTTCTCCGAGCTCAACCCTTCCATGATGCGGTACTCTTGTGGGTCACTGGGAAAATGACTGTCACGTGGCAGGGACACCGGGCGGGGGAGGGGCAGGGAAGTTCAGTGCTCCTGGACGAAACAAAACACACGGTCGTCTGGTGTTTCCGGCCACCGCGCGAGTGTCCATGTGAGCAGGGGAATGTCTGTTGTCCCAGGGCTCTGGACCTTAGCAGATGCTTTGCCCCATGGTAAGCTCAGCCCTGGCTCTCCAGCTGTCTGTCTCCACCCAGCCAGAGCTTGTGTCCCCAGTGAACCAGCGCCCTGCACGCACACAGCACAACCCCGCCAAATCCGACACCCAATAAACACTGGGCACCCCCGCTGGTTCAGGTGCTGTCCAGCTACATGGGTTCCACCTGGCCCCAAACTGTTCCTCAACCTCAAACGCATTTCAAAAGACACATCCAACAAAATTAGTATTCGCCCCGGGGGCTGGAGAGCATTTCTCAGTCAGGACTGTGCCGCTCTACTTAATGACATCCTTTTAAAAAATGACAGTGCTAGTTAAAGCTGAGTGGCCATTTTATTCCCAACTCATCTTTGCATCTTTCAGAGAATGTTTAAAATTCCTTCAATAGGGCCTCAGGCTAAATGTGAATTTTTCAGGAAAGTAAACAAAAGTCGTGATTTCCCTGCGGGAATTAGTGAGAAATGAGCAACTCACAGCTTGGTGGTAAATGTGGCTGAGGAGCTGGCTTTGCTGGCAGCTAGGGCTCACTGCTCACTTGCCAAAAGCCTTTTTCTCCGGATGAACTGGATTGGGAAGCACAGCGAGGGGCTCCATAAAGCGAGTATCTCCCGCGTCCAGTGCGAGGCCCCGGGCAGGCGGCAGGCAGCCCTCAGCAGGACCCTAGTACAAGGCCTGCTGCCCCCCGGGGACACTGAGGGGAGGGAGCCCAGGCCTTGCCCACTTCTGCACTGTGGAACATTTACAAGCCCCCAGGGGAACATGTCCTCACCCTTTTCTACAGCGGGGGTTAAACTTGTGTGATTGGAAGTTTTCTTATTTTTCTGGGTAATTTGAGACGTTAGAGCCACAAGTCTCAACCCTGCTGCACAGAGCAAACAGCTGGAGAGATTCAGACAGAGAGGCACCAGGTTCCCTGCAGAGGTTCCGCCTTTGTGAAAGGAATGCCCACCAAGGGGGGTGGGGGGGAAGCCTGGAAGTGGGGGGGGGAGGGCAGAGGTGGGGGGGAGGGCAGAGGTGGGGGGGAGGGCAGAGGTGGGAGGGAACACGGGTTGTGCAGGATGGATGCACAGCCTGAACCATGGGAAACACCCCCGAGGAACAGGAGAAAATGTCCTGTGTGCTTCATGCTTTAGAAGCACACAACGGGAACCGAAATTCAGTAAAATAGTCACTCAAAGGCAAGATTATAAAACAAGAAAATAAGATGAGAATGGAAATTGCAGACTCCAGGAAACACATTGACCCAAAAGTCCATCATTATAGAAATACTATACAAAGTCGAAACATCAAGAAAGAGGCTACAGAGAACCCTGAATTAATGACATCGGAAAAAGGCTGTGGTCACCCACGGAGGCGAGGCAGATGCGGAAGGGAGCAAAGTAACTGGAGAGATCACTGCCGCCAAACACAGCAAGGCCCAAACAGCAGGAAACCCGGGTTCCCTGGAACAGAGAGCCCAGCGTGTGGAACCAAAGAGAAAAGCAAAGAGAAAAGGTGCAGCAAAGAGAAAAGGAAGGTTCCAGGGGAGAAATGTGTCGGACTCCAGGGCTCAGTCTCCGTCACGTGTCAGGACAAAATTATACGGAACAGTCACAAGACACATCTGGAGAAGGTCCTGTTTTCGCGTTTAAAGAAGTTCTGCTCAGGCCATCAGGTAGATAAAGACTTCACCAGCAAGGCTGGAAACACCCGGACTGGGTCGAGATCTCCTCGGCCAGAATCAGGGACACAGGTCAAATGCAGCACCAGCCTCCACGTTCGTTCTGAGACAGAAAGAGCGAGACCCGGGATGTGAGTCCGGCCGAGGTGTTGTAAAGACAACAGGCAGGCAGCTCAGACTCGGAAGAACTCCGGAAGTGTGTGACAACCGTGAGCCCTCCTTGGAAAATTCACTCAGTCCCGGGGTCCAGTCAACGGCAGAGCGGGGAGAGGCCCTGGCGCCACTCCCGCCCTGGGCGCCAGAAGGCTGTGGGGACCGCGGAGGTCCCGGTGCAGAAAGGAAAGCCCAGCCTGCACGCGGAGGATCCCAGGGAGCGACAGACGCCCCCAAGCTCCCAAGACCTCGGGGAATATAACTGGGTCCTCCTCGGGGAGAAAAATGATTGGCAACCAATCCAGCCGACTAGGAAATGAATCAAAACCACCTCGACGCGGAGGAGCCTTCGTCAAAAGGACTGGCGGTGAGTGGCGAGTCCACTAAATACAGAAAGAAGACCAATCCTACGTGGGAACTGGAGTTGCAGAGACAATGCACTCGGCCGATGTTAATTAAAATCCTAAGTGATGAAACCTGGAGCCGAGGGAAGGGGAAAGCAGAGCAGTGCAGCCGTCTTCATCTGTCCTAACGGAGGAGCAATGAGTCCGCGGACGAGCAAAAACGCAGATGAAACAGCCCGACGCCCGCCCGACCATTGCGCACCAGTTTCTCACAAGCTCGGAGGCAGTGCTGCGTCACTAAGGTCTCTTCTCATTGGAAGTTCAGCAGTCCCTTCTATTTTATGTTCATTTCTTTTATCTTCACGCAAAGTTAATTTAATGCATGTTCTAAAAGATAGCATATGCCCTATAGTCTCATTTTACCATTTACATTCACAGGGAGACCCCTACGCTCTGGGCTGCACAGGGGCCGACCTCCCGAGTGCGCACGTGCAGATAGAGGCCCCAGGCGGCCTTCACCAGCGTCCCTCAAGTCCCCTCCAGGCAACGGCGACTGAGCGTGACCTTTTGCAACTTCCTTATGTGCATCTTTCTTTAATACATAACTTTTTAGAAGAGCACACGTCGTTCCAAAACAAGAGACGTCCAAAAAAATAAAAAAGACAAGAAAACCTTAAAGCTTTTCCACAAGATAAAATCTATAAAGTCTCAATTGCCCGAGGTTCTCTCTCTAGGCTGAGCCCGGTCGCCTGCCTCCCCGAGACCCCTTGAGCCCACAGACTCTGTTCTCAGACAGCGCATCCTGGAGGAAATGGAGGCTGAACCCCAACAGCGCCCAGACTCAGGAAGCAAAGGAGAGGGGATGGCGTCTGCTACTCTTCCCACCACATTCCCTAAGAAGGGAGGTGTCCTCTGTGTGGCCCGCTACCGGGGAAAGCGACTGGCACACAGTGGGTACTTTGGTGAAGGTTGATAAAAACGCACAAGGTGATATTATGAAAACTTTATGCTCGCAAAAATGACGATATAGCTGGAATTACTTTCTAACCAAATTCAGAACACAAAACTATAATAGAGTAAATGCTTTCTAAGGATTTTTTGGTTTTGTTCTGTTTTTTGGTTTTGTTCTGTGTTTCAATGGAGACAGAGTTTTCAACAGAAAAAGCGGGCCCCTTGAGCGTGACCTGCCTGCTGTCTCTCAGAAAAGACAGATGGGGGAGGAGGGCAAGAGGCAGGCCGCCGCTCGGTGCCAACTGGTGACAGGGAGCATGGCCAAATCCTACTGCAGTTCTCGGCGTAATTATGAATCACTGACAGTCCATCTTCTCCCCAAGCAGTATTTGGTACACAGATTCTGGTAAGATGGCGGGGTGGGGGGCATTCCTGGGACTCTCCCATTTGCCTGGATCCATGTACAAGCTCACACACAGTTCTGGGAGGACCCAGGGCTAAGGGAGGAACCACAGTGCCTGGAAGTCGGAGACCTAAGATGTCGGGACAGTGGTTCGTACGGTGGCTTCTCCACCAACATGTCTTCATGGTCAGGGTGGTCTCTTAAAGGCCATTCTGCACCTGAGAGAGGGGGCACTCTGCACTGGCCACCGACCACCCCTCGGCCCTGTGATTTCATACCTGAGGCAGGTAGGCGGGTCTGGAGAGCAGGACACAACCTCTGAGGGCTGGCTGGGGCAGCAGAGGGGCAGGGGCAAGTGGGGGAGAGCAGGGTTTGGGGGGCCTCTATGAGCTGAGCCAGGAGACGGAAGCACGCTTGGCCTAAGATGGTGTGTGTGTGGCAGGGCCAGAGGCCCCTTGACAAGTTCTGGAATATTTCCTCTGTAGTGGGTTAGACTGTGTCCCCCACCCGCAAGCTAGTTCATCTCCACCCAGAACCTCAGAGTGGGACTTCATTTTGGAAGTAGGGTCTTTGCAGATGTGATCAGGTCCTAGGGACTAGGGTGGGCTCTGATGCAGTGACTGCTGTCCTTATTCTAAGGCCAGCTGAAGACACAAACACACAGAGGGAGACAGCCATGGGGCGACAGCAGCAGAGGTGGGAGTGATGCAGCTGCAAGACCACAGCCGCCCCCGGAGAAGCCGCAGGAGGCGGGAAGGGTCCCCTGGAACCTCCAGAAGGAGCGCGGCCTTGCCGGCACCTGGATTTTGGACTTCTGCTTCCAGAGCTGAGACAGACAGATTTCTGTGGCTCTAAGCCCCCAGTTGGTGGTGTTTGGTGAGGCAGCCCCAGGATACAAACAGACGGGAGCACGTGTGGCGAGAGAGACAGAACAGGAGGGTCCCCTCAGTGTAGCAGCAGTGAGAACCCCCTGAAGGTGGCCGTGCTGATATGAACGATTTCCTTCCTCTCCTGTCACAACTGTGCTGCCAACTCCCTTCTCAGCCCCTAACTTCCTGGATGAGTTCTAGAACTTTCCAATCATGTTCAGCTACCAAAACTCCATCCCAGTCCAGGCTGTTTCAAAACTGCTATCTCTGTTTGACGTAAATCCCATGCCCCACCCCCACTGCCAGCCTGGCCCCAGCTGTGGGGACGTGGGGAATGTCCTTTCTGCCTGTCTCCTCCTGGGTACTACAAGTGGCCCTCCCATCTCACCGGCCCATTTCCAGCCTGCAGTGCCGTCAGTGCCGTCCCGAGCTCACTCATCCATTCCACAAGACTGCTAAGCACCTGATTTCATCCTTCTGGGTCCTGGGCTCAGGTGTAAACAGGACAGCCCACCCCCAGTGCTCCCAGGAAGGTCTCTGGCGGATGCCACCACATTCTCACCCCCCACTGAGATGCACCCATCATAAGCCAGGCCTGCATCCCCAGACAGGGTAGACACCCTTGGGGCCTCCTCTCCTGTGCCCCTCCAAATGGGAGCGGGGCTGAGGGCTCCTGCTGACCAGCTCCTCCCACCCGACTTTCCTCCAGCTGGGGCTGGAGGGGGAAGAGACTGGCGGTGTGATCTCTGCCTCACTCTGGGAGGTTGTCACTTTCAGGACCTACAATGTACTGTCCAAAGGGCCCATTTCCCGGCCTGTGACCCACCAGGCGCTGGGCTCCACATCCAGGCTTGTCACTGAGGCCACAGCTCCTGAGCTGCCAAGCGTGATGTCAGCTCTGTCCTGGGAGGCGATTAGCAAAAGGGTGCCATTCTGTGAGGCCCTGGGTCCCAGGTGTTACCTCAGGTCCAGGTGGCCTTTCTGGCTGGCGATGCAGTGGCTCTGCTCCTAGCCGTCCCCTCACAGCACAGAGGGCGGGCAACCCCACAAACACTGCGAGGGAGGAAGCTGAGGGGCTGGCTGGGGTAGGGTCCCCTACAGGACGGGAAGCTGAGGGGCTGGGGCAGGGTCCCCTACAGGACGGGAAGCTGAGGGGCTGGGGCAGGGTCCCCTACAGGACGGGAAGCTGACAGGGCAGCAGCCACCCCTGTCGCACGAGTGGGAACATCAAGGGAGGATCCCGGGGACCTGCCAGGACAGAAGCATCAGGCCTGCTCTGCCCAAACACACCCCACACAGGTCACCCCCTCAACAGCCACAGCACAAATGTCACGTCACCCCAGCCCCAGCAGGTCAAGGGGACTGCCAGGCTTTGACAAACGCTTCCAATCCCCACACAAGTGGGGACATTCATTGGTGCACCCCATTTCCCTGCTTCAATGTCACACACGCAGCTCGATGACACTAAACCACGCTATTCCCAGTGGGTGTAGACTGTATGTTTTGATGTCTTTATGTGTAGAATCAAGTGAATAGGTACTGATCTGGTGTTTACGTAGAAAACCAAATGCCATCCCCGAAGCTCCTTACTGTTACAAGGGAAAGTAGCCATGATAGACATTCTCCTGCAGGAGAAACTGGCTCTGATATGCGCATCCCAGCAGAGGTTAGGAGCACTCAGACCCCAGGGGCAGCGAGAGCCGGAACCCGGGGACATCCAGCTCTGGGCTTGGCCACGCACAGCAGGGCTGAGGACCCGCATAGGGCAGGCTGTGACGTGGTTCCTCGTGAGCAAAACGAATCCAGGGACAAAGTGCATCAGCTACGACTGGTGACAATACGAGTGTGGTGCCCACTGCAGAATCAAGCAGAGTGAGCAGAGCAGAGAAAGGCAGATGCGTAGAACGAGACTCTCTATCAAAAATCTCAGCAGACTGGAAGGAGGTCCCGCCTGCCAACTCTTCTCACTCCCCTCCCAGCCCATGTTCTCAATACCCAGGGCCTTTTCAATCAGACAGTGGATCCAAAGTCCTGGGGAACCCCTGCCCGCGCCCTCACAGTGTCTGTGCCCGCAGGGGCTCAGCTGCACCCTAGGCTCCGTATGTGATGTGGCCCTGGCCTCCTGAAGCCTACGAGCAAATAGTCAGAGACCAGAGTCTACTAAATC
This sequence comes from Rhinolophus ferrumequinum, assembly GCF_004115265.2. NCBI lineage: Eukaryota > Metazoa > Chordata > Mammalia > Chiroptera > Rhinolophidae > Rhinolophus > Rhinolophus ferrumequinum. The sequence goes on from NC_046299.1 coordinate 1,801,635, forward strand.
TGAGTTGTACAGAGAGAGGGGTACCAGCTGAAGAGGCTAATGCTCCTTAAAACACATCCACACTGCATGTTCACCGGCCTGTGGCGTTTAGTAAACGAGCTTATCTGCCAGCTCAGCACAGCCATACACCAACCCCACCGTGTGCCAGGTGGTCCGTTCAGTTCTCCTGCACAAGCTGGTTGGACCTGAGCCCCCCAACCCTCAAGCTACGCCAATCAGATCCCCCGAGTGGAACTGGGATGCGGAGAGAGCCCGAGGGATTTGCGGCGAGGCCCAGACAAGCTGTGGGGTGGGGCTGCGTCCACGGGGCTGTCAGCTCCAGGGGGATCCCACGAATCTGTCTGCTGAGCTTTCCCCTTGGAGCAAAGCCAGGTCCTGCCCTCCTGAGCCCTGGCCGTTTAGCTTTCCCTAGGATGTTGGCAGCATGTGTCGTTACAATAATCCTTCCTTTTCATGAGCTACCTCTAGTGGGTTTCTGGCCCTGGCAGCCCAACAACTCCTGGCCAGAAGACAGTGCTTGTGCCAAGTTCTCTCGCAGGCGGCAATGCCTGGCCCCGGGATCTGCACGGTGCTTGCACATAACTAAGCTTCCTGTTTCCTTATGAAGGAGGAGGTGGCAGGTATCAGCCCACGCCATGCTTTCTCCTTTTACAGACCAGACACTACATCACAGGAGGTCGGACGTGCAGGCTCAGCGAGAAGCAGGAGGAAGCAGGATGGACACCTCTGGAGGAGAGCTAATCTGTGTCCAGGGCAGCCTCCACAGTGGACACAGTGCTTGGGTCCCCAGTGCGCTGGTTTCCAGGGCAACCGCCCACAGCCACAACCCAGGGTTCTCCCACAGGAGGGATGCCCAGAAGAAAGGACACCCACAGTGACAGCAGTGACAGCAGTGATGAGCAGTGACAGCAGCTTCCAGCAGACGGGGGCCTGCAGTCACCTGGTCCCGGGCTGGCAGGAAATGGACAGTGGCACTCATTTTGTCCAAGACATCATGAATCATTTCAAAGTGTTCTTCCTGTGTCAGCTAGAAGATTCTCCAAGCTTGGCCCGGCCCGAGGAGCTGGGGGGTAGGGCCGCCCCACTGGCTCGGAAACCCCAGGGCCCCCATGTGTTCAGAGCAGCGCTTCAAACAGCCACACATCGTCCAGCAAAGCCTGAAGCGGGGAACAGATTGAGTATGGAGGCAGAAGCATCTGGCAGGCCTGCGAAAAAAGATTCTCCAAGAAGATGGCACGGGAAAAGGTTTGCCTGCAGGACTGGCACCCACCAGGCCAGCGTGCGGCTCATGCTGCCGATAAATCCCTGTTCCAGGGGACACGTTTGTCATCGCCACATCTCTGTGACCAGGGCTACCAGTATACTTCCCGGCTTTAAGACCTATTCCTCTTTTCTCCCTAAACATTTTATTTTTCCTACTTCGGTCACTGTTTCTAATGGCCCAATGCCGAATGCTGTCGAGCATTTGTAGTTGTTCTTGAAGCAGAACCAATATGACCAGTGGTGTGTCTGCGTCTCCTCAGAAGGATGATGGTGGGACAATTCAGCAGAGCTCTGCAATGACACCGAACTAGGGGCACAGGCAGGGATGAAACGTGTCCCGGTGCAGAGTGCCAAGGTCTTTTTCTGTGCCAGACCGGGGGCCAGGTGGGAAGAGGCTGCACGTGGAGTCACAGGTCACATTGGCGGGTCACCCTCATGCCTGGCATCCAAGTCCACAAACACAGAATGAGACCAGCGTTCTTTTCCAAAACCAATCAGACCTCAGGGCTGCCCTTTCTCCCCACTCAGCCCGAGGGGAATCCAGGCAAAGGTGCTAGGGACCTGGACCCACATGGGTGCCACAGACCTCGCCATATGTACAGTGTCACAGCAGCCACTCAGAGAAGACTCTTTCCCTAGAACCCGAGAGCGCGTTATGGCCAGTCCCAAGGGCTCGGAGCACTGACTGAGGAACCACCATGGACCAGCCGCTGACCAGCCATGGCCTGCCCCTCAGGAATGGAATCCACAAAAACCCCCCTTGAGGTGGGTAGTCTGTTTCCTGCCACCATATAGAGGAAGATTCTGAGGTTCTGAGTGGGTCGATGACTTGCTCAGGGTCACCCAGCTAGGAAGCGCCAGAGCCAGGACTGAAGTCAAGGCCACTCCAAGGCCAAACCCTAGCTCTTTTGCCACATGAGGTTGAGTCCACAAAGACGTACTCATGTAGTTATTGTTATGATCACATGCAGAGGGATGCAATGGACAGACAGCGTGCAGAGTGACAGGAGACTGCCCTCAACTCAGCACGAGGAAGCTGGAAATGCTGTGGACAGTGTCATCTCACCTGTTATTGCCGCCGGCTCCTCCCAGGCGAAGTGTTTCCACTTAAGAGAGGTTTTCTGAATGAGATTTGGAGGTGGTATCGGAATTAAAATGTCATAATTAACAGCAAAACAAGGCCCGAGAGCTTGGTGGGCTTCTAGAACGTTCCTGTGTCCCCTGTCCCAGAGCACGCTCACATTTACTCACTACGGGGAACAGATCTCATACGTTCCTGTTTGAACCAGATCAGCAATGCGTTCTCAGTGGCCCAGCTCGGAGCTTGCAGGTGCCTGCACTCGGTGTAAGGCTGCAAGCCCATGGGGACTCTGCTCTGTGTTCAACCACAGCCAGCACTTAACGAAGCATCGTATGGAAGACAGTGTGGAGGGTCCTCAAAGGACGAAAAATAGAACTGCCATATGATCCAGCAATCCCTCTTCCAGGTATTTATCCAAAGGAAGTGAAACCAGTACCTCAGAGAGGTACCTGTACCCCCATGTTCACTGCAGCATCATTCGCAATAGCCAAAGTATGGAAACAGTTAAGTGTCCACTGACAGATGAATGGATAAAGATATAAGATACACAAATGCACGCATGTGTGCGTACACACACACACACACACACACACACACACACACAGAGGAATATTATTCAGCCAGGAAGAAGGAAATCTTGCCATTTGGGACAACATGGCTGAGCCCGGGGCACATGATGCCAAACGAGACGAGCCAGACACAGGACGGAAACACTGCACGATCTCACGTAGGTGAAGAATCTAAACCAGCGGAAATCCTAGGAGCAGAGAGTAGCAGGTGGTGCCCAGGTGGGGAGGTTGGGGAAGTGGGGAGACGTTGGCCAAAGGTACAGAGTTGCCGTTACATGGGAGGAATAAGTCTAGGGATCTAACACACAGCATGGTGACTGGAATAATACGACTGCATTGAGCACTGGAAAGTTTCTAAGAAGGTGGATTTCATAACACACCAAAAATGGTAACTGTGAGATATTAGCTTGACTGCAGTACTCATTTCACTATGTATACATATACCTAATCATTATGTTGTATACCTTAGATATTCATGTTGCTTATTAAAAATAAATTTTTTTTAAATTAATACTGCCCCCCCAGAAAAAGAATGCAGCAGCCTCACTGAATGAATGAATGAATGGACAGGTAGAACACTGATGCAACAGGACACTACTAACCACATGAGATTTTGCCTGAACTAAGTCAGACTTCACGGGCATCTTCACTCCTCTCCCATTAGACTCAGTTTCCCTCGTCTCTATACCTGCGTCCAGGAGTCGAGGTTAACTGCCACTGACCCAGTAAAAACTCTTTCAACAAATCAACCACCAAAACTAATTTGCTTCAGTCCTTGTAATACTAGTAACCATGCAAAGTATCGCTATAATTAGAGTTTTAAAATTAAGCCCAAATACGTTAAATAGCTCCCATTACTCATATTATTGTTCGGGTTGATAGAAAAGATAATATTTACTAACTAGCAGTCAGAATGAAAATTAATCTTTTATATACTTAATGGGTTTTCTGATACAACTCGGCCCCCCAGTTATTCTCAAGCAGCAGGGATTTTAAATGCTGTTCTTACTACAGCTCATCTCAGGACCGCCTGCCTGGGAGGCACCAGGAGGGAATGAGGGCTCCAGGGCCACTGATGGGCAGCAGCTTAAGATGCTCCTCCACCAGCTGGAAGTGCCGTCCTGAGGCTGCCACGTACACCCAGATTCCCGCATCCTTCCGGGTCCGGGAAGACTGCCTCCTAACCGACGCTCGGTGGTGCTTCCAGGTGCCCTGTGAAGGTACAGCACCTCCTTCACAAACAGGGATGCCAGCAGAAGAGTGGGCGGGTCATTCTCCTATTTAAAAACCCATCACCCTCCAATGTTTAATGGTGTTCTAGGGGAAACCAGAGTGCCAGCATGAAAATGCCTCTGACATCTGCAGGGGGGTAGGCAGCTAGCCCGAGAGCACTAAGGAATAGCCCGCTTCCTGGCAAGCATAGATCGGGCCGGCCAGTGTCTCCTGGGATCGTTTCCGTGCTACTCTGGGTTAGATGCAAAGTCATGGGCAGGCAGCAGGCAGAGCCCCACGCACCCAACCCCAACGGCAGGTGTTTCCCTTCTGTGGCTGCCTCGTCCCACTGAGTGCCATGGTCTTCCGATTGCACCACCTCCCAACTCCAGCACCACCTGGGGGGGGCAGGGGCAGGTGCGCCTTAGAGCGTGTGTCCAGCCTGTGGTGCACATGCTGCCGAGCATGGCCCTTGGCTGTCCCGGGGAAGGCGGCGTACTGGGGCACGGGCTGTCCCTGAAGGCCCTCACTGGAAGCTTAGACATGAGCCTGCACGCGGCAGGGACCCGATCGATGGGGTTGCCTCTGAGACCCACTCCCGCGGAGTCTCGCCACAGGAACAGAAGGGATGCCGCGGTCTGTAGTAAGTAGGATTACCAGGCGGGAACTCCCGCCCGTTCTCAGGAAGTTTTTTCGCTTTCCCGTTCCCAAATCCTGAGAAAAGTTGGTCGGGAAATCAGGAAAATCGGCGCCTTGAACCCAGTTATACCCACAATGGGAAATAAACGCAATGCTCACAATGTATCTCTTAGACACCTTTCCTGTTTATCGCTAGGGTTTCCAGGAGGAAATTCCCGCCCATTCTTGGGAACTTTTTTCGCTTTTCCGTTCCCAAATCCTGAGAAAAGTTGATCAGGAAATCGGGAAAATCAGTTCCTTGAACCCAGGTGGTTGGTACTATCGGCCGTCACTTTTCAATTCATCGTGGAGAACAGAAAACGGTTTATATCTCAGGATTCGGGGAACGGGAAAGCAAAAAAAATTCTGGAGGATGGGTGGGAATTCCTGCCTGGAAACCCCAGTAGTAAGGAAGTATATACGTATTTTACACTGGATTATCCTTAAGATGTTCAACAAGCCACTAACTTCAAGCATCGTGATGACCCTAACTCCACACCAAATCAAGTGCATGATTTCCTTGTATTGTCTTTCTCTATGAAACATGGCCGACTGGGCCAGTTTCCCTGAGAGGAAGAAGGGTTTCATGCACTTCTGGCCTGGCTGCAGAGCTCGTCTATGCACGTACAGGGATGCAGCACCTGAACGGCTCCAACTCGGAACACGCACAGCTGCCAAGAGGGCCCACCAATCCATCATCGCCCAGTCACTGCACTGATTCTCCAGGGAAGGGGTGAAGATTGACTTTGGATGCTGTACGTGCCTTCAGTGCATTCAGATACTATTTAGGGCCTACACAGCCTTTGCCACTCGAGTCTTAGGCGTGCCCCGTTCAGATACCCAGCATTTCCAGTTTATCACAGAGCCGGTCAGATGCTTAGTAAATCAGAAATCAGGACGGACGTTAGGGGCACTTTTTAAAAGCAGAAGCTTTTTTCAAAAGAGAGGAAACTGCCTGGGAAACAATGAGTGTCCAGTGCACAGAGGGGCTGACTAACACAGCAGGCTGACCGCTCTCCTTAGACGTCTGCTTGCAGGACTGGCCCTTGGTGGCATCTGGACACTTGGATTCGGGAGCGCTACCATCACCCTAACTGATACGGGTCCTCACTGTGCCTAAACTCTTTGCACAAACAACATGGTTGGTGCCCTCCCGCTGGCTTCAGCTTGCCGTACTCTGGAGAGCCCAGCGTGGAACGCTCTCTGATCCTGTCACAGAGAATAGTGTGGTCAGGAGTCTGGGCACAGAGGATACCCATGGGACAGACAAACCCCAGTCCCAAGAGCAGACATGCAGCCCCTCATCGCGGAGGAGGGAAACTGCTTCTTGCCAGCAGCCAAGCTGGGCCTGGTCTCCATTTGTGCATTGAGCAACAGGCAGGGATGAGAAAGAGCCTGAGATAAAGGCTGCAGCAACTGCACAGCGAGGGTGCTATGGGCGGAATGTCTGTTCCCCCAGAACTCACAACATGCTGGAATCACCCCCCAATGGGATGGCGCCAGGAGGTGAGGCTATTGGGAGGTGACCAGGTCCTGGGGGTGGAACTGCCATGTTTGGGACTAGTGCCCTTAGGAGAGAGACCCGAGAGCTCCCTTGCCCCACCCTCCAGGAGAGGACACAGGGAGAAGACGGCCGTCTACAACCCAGAAGAGTCCTCACCAGAGCCCGACCACGCTGCCACCCTCATGTCAGACCTCCAGCCTCCAGAACTGTGAGAAAGAAACGTCTGTTGTTGATAAGCCCCCAGTCTGGGGTGTTTTGTTAGAACAGCCCCAACGGATTAAGACAGGGGACAAGTCTCGGCGCAGAAACAGATCAGCCCCAAGGAGGAAATGTGAGGGACTGAGGCACAGCCTAGAAGAGCGGCAAGAAGAGGACACGTGAGCTGAGACCCAGGGGACCAGGCAGGAGTGGCAGCATGCGGGCTGGGGCCAGTGCATAGGCTGGGACGGGAGAGGGAGGGTGTGACAGGGGACACAGTCCCACCATGGAGGCTGCTGTGATTCGCTGGCTAACCGGTCAGTGCACACGTGTGTCGGTCCCCTCACCTCCTTTTTCCCTTGAGATCTGGAATGCCAGTTGGCTAACCGCCTGAGGCCAGCACAGCCCTGTCCAGCCAGCCTATCCAAGAGGACTGCAGACTGAGGGCCACGCTGCCTGCCTACAGCAGCATGACAAGGACACCACCCCACCACGGCCTGGGACCCATGAATGTTTCCCGAAATGCCAGCCCAGGACTCCAGACATCGTAGGAAACTCACTGAATCTGGGCTGTTTCCCACGGGACTGCCAGTGTCACAGCCCCCAGGCTTCTGCCTTCTGACAACATGAGCTTCTGCTACAGCTTATCTTCCCATCGGAATCCCCATTTTCAGGGTTTCAGGGAAGAGCTTTCCATGAGACAGTTAGTGGAACTCTTGATAACAATGCTGATACCTTTGTAAAAGTTTGGAAACAAGTCAATTACCAAAAAATTAAAATAATAATAAACCTCAGAAACACAGACTGAGGCACCAATTAGCCCTCAGTGAAAGTACAGGGGGAGGAAAGTACCCATCAGGTGAGCAGCATAGTCCCAGGACGACCCCATCAAAGGCATCCATCAGTGTGTAGCACAGCCCATACCACGACTGCAAACGACCCGGGGAAGGGTCAAACGCCGCTGCACACAGCACTGACAGTCTCCCCTTAGGAGTGACCTCCAAAAAGGGGCTTGAGCCAAGACCGGGTGGAGGTGGGGGTCACCTCCAGCATCCAATTTCAATTCACCAAAGTAGGACTTTCAAATGAAAACCAAGGTTCTTTGTATCGTTTGCATATGAAGAAGACCCTGAGGTAAAAAGAGAAGCACTCTGTGGTCCTGCCAATAGGGGGCGGCCAAGGCCAAATGTCTGGGTGCTCAGCAGAGGAGCACCCAGGAGCCACACACAGGCCCTGGACCAGCTGGGGATGGGCGTGGCTTGTGGAAGCTCAGCCGTGCAAGAGCTTGGCAGAGTGTCTGCCCCATGGGTTGGAGGAGCCCGGAGAGGGATGGACTGAGGTTTGCAAAGGCTGTGGGATCTCGCTGTACACTGTATTTATAACAATGAAATTGAGACTGTATTAACCAGTAGCCGTCTCTACACAGGGTGTTTCCACGCTGCATTTTCCATGTTTGCAATTCTGTCCTTTCCTTTATTGTCTGTTGCACTGCTTGTTAGCACAGAAGGAAGGGAGCAGGAGAGAAAGGTGAAGTGCAAAACCAACCGAGCCAACTGCCCCTCGCGCCTGCCATGGCGCTTGGGCGGAGGAACTTGAAGGAATGGCTTTCGAGAGGTCGACGGTCACCGGCGGTTTCCTTCGTCCCCCAGAACAGTAAGCAAGACGTACTCACGGTTCCCTGAACCCAGAGTCGCTCACAGCTAAAGGGACAAAAAAGGGAAATGATGGCCGTTTCCCATTAAGTGCTTACTTACTGCACGGAGCATTCTGTGTTTATCTATTTCAGAATCCAAAAGCTGATCATTTGTGATCTGAGACAGGCCTGATACACAGGTGGACACACGATGAAGCAGGATGACACCCGTACGATGCCCGTGTGGAGAGCTGGGGCATTTCAAAATAGCTGTTGTCTCCGCCATGATTTAGGGCCAACGGCCAACTGAGCTTCGACTGCACGGGGTCGGTGTATTATTTCACAGCAGTTACACTCTTAGATTGCAGAGTATTTCTGAATATTAAACAGCACAAAATCATCCAGCTGTTATTCCCTTAGAATGAAATGTGTTTTCCATCCTCCATGCTGCTTCAGCAAAGTTGAATAAAGATTCAACACAGGTGCCTTATGAGAAAAGAATGTGTCTGCAGTTAGGGATTTGAATGCAAATCCAGACCCCCACTAATCAGGGCTTGTGCCCTTGGCCAGCCGACCTCGGCTCCCTCTGCCACAGGACAAAGGGCTCAGTCAGGGTCTCCTGAGATGGAGGACCAGAGTGAACGCTCACTGAATGACAAGACGGAGACTTCTTCAATTTAGAATAGAACGGCAATCCTGACATCTGAGACCTTATGCTGGAGTCAAGGTTTCTCTCTGAGATGCGAGTGGCATTCTAGCTCCTCTTACCTTTGCACCCACTACAGAGAGGCCACCGCCCTCCAAGGTCAGTAAGTTTGCCTCAAAGACTTCTCTCATCCAAAAGGAAACTTGCCTGCAAGCCTTGTCCTGCACAGTGGCCCTCAAAACACATTCACCCACAATTCCCTGGTCTGGTCGCCCCCTACCCCCAAGAAATACCTAAGATCCTGATTCTATCAATCCCCAGCAGGCTGGTTCTGGGGCTGGAGGTGGCACCATGATTCAACTGCACTTACACCACCCTTCCCCTGTGGGACACCCGTGGAAGCTCAGGCAGTGACGGGGCCCAGTGCACGTGGTGGCCTGTTCATAAGAGGACAAGTGGCCTTCAGTGGGACTCGTCTTCTCAGACAGGTCGACAGGTAGAGAGAAATGCACACGCTATGTATCTGTTACCTAGCGTAGGTCCTGTGCACCTGCTCCTGTGTGAAACGCGCGTGTGCCAGTACATAGGCTCCCTGCTGGAAGCTGTCATGTTCACAGCGGGTCAGGCCACATGAGCTGACGCCCTCTGGCCCAGAAGGAAGGGACTGGGTCTGAGTGGATGGCCCTCCTTCCTAGTCCTCTGGGATAATCGGCATTTCTGGAACAGCAGGACCCTCTTTGTACATTGTGTGTGAGACCACTGGGGGTCATCAGGTGTCGGACACGTCCTCCTACTTCTTCCTCATGAGGACGTGTGGCCTCCACATGGACTGGTCCCCCTTGTTCTCTAGATCGCTGCTACCTGGGCAGACTGCTGGCCTCTCACACATTTCTACAGTCCCTCTTTTCTGCTTACACAAAACAAGCAGACCTCCATCCTGCAGAGACGGGCGTGCTGAAGAGACGACCTGCACGCCCTGCTAAGTGCATGGACACTGGCTCATGGCTTTGCGAACGACCTTGGTGTCCACCCTATGCAAGTTTCTTCTTTGAGTATCGTTATGAGCTCACGGCCTTTCACAGGCTCAGCGTGGGTCTGTTCGCTACACACATTCTCCTCCGGACTTTCACGTCTGGACACCTGGCCAGCGGTGCCCTCCTGGCTGGTCCCATCATCCTTCTGACCCTGCCCCATGTCCGGGAAGGGAGCCTCTCTTTCTGGCTACAAGAGCGTGTTCCAAAGCCACCCTGACCTTTCCTGCTTTTAGACTGAAATAAAATCAGCTGTCCTCCGAGGAGCTCTGGTTCCACTTACTGGAGAACAGAATCGTCCAGCGACTCTGGGCTGGTCTGCGTGTGAGCATGGGGTGACAGTCCCGTCAATGAGCTGAAGCAGGTCTCTCTTTCTAGGGTTTAAACTCACCTTGATTTTTCCAGATTTTACACATTGCCAGCCCTCCATTTCCTACAGTATCAGATGTTATCAGCAAGCAAGAATTTTGGGGTGCTGACAGGAAAAAGGAACTAAAATAGGAGCTCCAGGAGCACCCTGTGGACAGATGCAGGCTGTGTCCACGGAAGGCCACCTGAGGCCCTGGAGGGCATTGTCCGTCAGCTGTGGGCCACCACCTCCAACGTCACGTCCTTTGTGACATGAAACAGGCACAGGGTGGTGTGAAGGGGCCCTGCCTGGCAGAAGGGGGCGTCTTCAGCTCTGTCTCCCTCTGCGCCCCCACCCTGATCATGCGTGGCTCTGCTTTCACTCCTCTCTTCTGCTTTTCTGGAGAAAACATTTAATGCGTTGTTTATTCCAAACTAATTCTCCCCATTTAGGTCACTGTTCCCTGGGGGAGGCTGCTTCACGCTTGGAAACAGCCAGAGAAGGCTCTGGCGCTCTCCCTGGGGACCCGACCCTTCAAAGCCATCACTCTGGCTGCCAGTTACCCTCGGTTTTCCCACTGAGGACAACAGCACGAGAGCCGTGACGGCTCCCCGATGACAGCTGCAAACCTGGACGGACGTCTGCATCCCCCAGAGAGACCAGAAGCACCCTGGGCACTGCAGTGACCACCCCAGGGAGAGGGGGTGGCCCCCACAACTACTGCTTCCAGAAGGAATGCCAAACCCCTCAGCCATCATGTCTCTAATATGTTACAGACGATATGTCAACCTGATGAAAAGCCACCCAAGATTCTACAGCAGCTGAGCCGAGCTTCTCTCCACTTCCCAGCTTTTTCCCACAGGCAGCACACACCACGTGAAGGGGGTCCCACAAACAGTGTGAGCAAGTCTCAGCGGATTCTCTGGGTTCACAGCAGGTCAGCAAAGTCACTCTGTGCCCCTGAGAATCCCTTCAAGTCCAGACAGCAGCAGGCCTCAGAGGTAGTTAGTCCCAGCCACTCCCAGTCCACACAGGGTGCACACACACACACACACACACACACACACACACACATACACACGTGCACTCACACACATTGAAACCTAGGAAGAACAATGCACATAAAATACCCACTGCAGAACCAGACGTAAATGTTTCTTTTTCTACATTACTCACTTAAAGACAGCCTAGAAAATTTACATCTATTGCAGAGTTAATATTTTTCCATAAATGCTGGAACCTAAACGTTGAACTGGACCAAAGGTTTTCTCCCCACTCTCAGTCTCTTTACAGCACAAGGAAGGGTCTGGCCTGCTGGCACTTCTGCTCCCTGGTGAGCGGGCACCTCTGCTGAACCCAAGAAGCTGAGAGCACAAGGGGCTGTGACCTCTCCCACAAGAAACCTCACGCATTTCCCACTGCAACCCCACACTGTGCAGGGCAGCCACGCACGTTTCATGGCAATGGGTCTGTTCCTTCAAAGACTGCTCATCCCCAGAGACGGTTGCTCAGGGGCACGGATGATGGAAACCCAGCAAATGGCAAAAGCATAAACTCAAGAGCCCTTTGGGAAGTCAACCCTGGTTTTCCACACACGGGTCAGCACAGCGGCAGAGCTGAGAAGCCAGATGAAATGCCCCTCACTGTTAATGGGACATGACAAGGCTATTTTCTCTCCCCCAAATCAGACCCTAAGAAAATGCGAGAGACTTGACTCCACGGACTGAGCCAGTCCACTGGAAAATAAATGTTAAACAGGACAAAACAAGTACGTCTTTGGTGTCTCAGATTCATTTCAGAGGGAAGAAAAGCACTTAGAGTGAAATAGCTTCCAACAGCACAGTGGCTCCGTGGTGACCAAGCCCCCGTCCCGCTTTCTTTCACGCATTTGTTTGCATCCGTTTTCCCAACCGAGTGAACCGGGCACACGCGTCGCCCCTGAAGGCGCCCCACCGCTGCGGGCTCCTTCCTTACACTTCACAGCTTCCTTGGAGTACAGAGAGTCACTGTGCCCCTCATTTCAGGGAGGAAAGAAAGCCAAATTAAAAAGGTGAACGTCTTGACTCTTCAGCGTAACCTGGGGCAGGAACAGAAAGGTAAGCTGGGCAACCTGCCATGGCCGGTAAGACTCTCAGTACCAAGGGAGCAGAAAGGCTCCCAGGAAAACATGTGCTCAGCGTGGAACTGACTAAGCAGCACTGGGGCCAGGTATTGGGGTTACAAAGGCGGACGGGAGGGGCCCTGCCAGTGGGAGGCTCCCTCCCGCGGGAGGAGGAGACGAGCAGTGTGACGCAGATACGTTTCCACTGCCACTGAGGGAGGACAGGAGAGGAGCCGGGCTGGAAGGGGACGTGGCTGGGCAGGGACGTCAGGACAGGAGAGGAGCCGGGCTGGAAGGGGACGTGGCTGGGCAGGGACGTCAGGACAGGAGAGGAGCCGGGCTGGAAGGGGACGTGGCTGGGCAGGGACGTCAGGACAGGAGAGGAGCCGGGCTGGAAGGGGACGTGGCTGGGCAGGGACGTCAGGACAGGAGAGGAGCCGGGCTGGAAGGGGACGTGGCTGGGCAGGGACGTCAGGACAGGAGAGGAGCCGGGCTGGAAGGGGACGTGGCTGGGCAGGGACGTCAGGACAGGAGAGGAGCCGGGCTGGAAGGGGACGTGGCTGGGCAGGGACGTCAGGACAGGAGAGGAGCCGGGCTGGAAGGGGACGTGGCTGGGCAGGGACGTCAGGACAGGAGAGGAGCCGGGCTGGAAGGGGACGTGGCTGGGCAGGGACGTCAGGACAGGAGAGGAGCCGGGCTGGAAGGGGACGTGGCTGGGCAGGGACGTCAGGACAGGAGAGGAGCCGGGCTGGAAGGGGACGTGGCTGGGCAGGGACGTCAGGACAGGAGAGGAGCCGGGCTGGAAGGGGACGTGGCTGGGCAGGGACGTCAGGACAGGAGAGGAGCCGGGCTGGAAGGGGACGTGGCTGGGCAGGGACGTCAGGACAGGAGAGGAGCCGGGCTGGAAGGGGACGTGGCTGGGCAGGGACGTCAGGACAGGAGAGGAGCCGGGCTGGAAGGGGACGTGGCTGGGCAGGGACGTCAGGACAGGAGAGGAGCCGGGCTGGAAGCGGACGTGGCTGGGCAGGGACGGCGCCGCGGTCTAACTGACGTCAAAGGGAAGGACGAGAGGATGCCACGGCCAGGGAGGAAGGAGGGTGCGCAAGTTTAACTTGGGGGTTCGACTCAGGCAAGGAAAGGACCCCAGAAACGCGGGCTGTCTCTGCCTGAAGCAACAGCGCACTTTTGTCTTGGTTTCATTTGGCTTTGGTCTCTTAACTCGGTCAAGCTGGCCATTTAGTCACGCGACTCGAGGCCTTTTCGGTTTGTGTACGTGTATTCTGGGGGCGGACACGTAGTTAGACTGAATGGGTTATTCCATGTGCACGGCAGTGGGGACAGGTCAGGGTCACACAGCCGTCTGGGCGGGCGCCATGTGTCACACGGACCTGGACCCTTCTGTACAGAGCAGGGTGTGCTGACCGGGGAGGGGGCACCTGACACAGGCTGGTGTGTGGCAAGGACTTCAAATGACCCAAGACAGGAAAGCCATGTCTGATTCCTAAATAACCAAAAGCAGTCTGCAGAAGACAGTCACCCAAGTCTGAAGGGGAAAAGAAAGAACTAATTCCAAAGAAAGCATTTCTCAGTTAAGAGTTAGTTGTTCTCATCCTCAAGGAAATACCCTCGGGTGTCTGCCCTGAATGGCACCTGTTTCTTAAAAATGAACCTGCTACACATAGAGCCACTGTCGGCTAATGCACAGGGACCTTCACGTCACTCATGTCAAACTGACATGCCCACTGAAGAACAGCCCGCTCTGGAGGAGTCCACGCTCCAGAGCTGGCTCCTCCTGCAGCAGAACACCCACGCCGCTGGCAGGGCCTCGGCCACGTGGGCTCTCCGTCAGCACCCCCACACACTGCCTTTCACCTCTGTTAGCAATGGCTTCACTCCAGAATCAAGCGACCTGCCACCAGGTACAAGGCAGGCAGAGGCCGGGTCACACTGGTTTGTGTGTCTCCAGCCTTCTCTGAGATCTAATGAGTGTCTCTTCCCGGGGAGGAAAGAGACTGTGTCTTACCCTGCATTCCGACAACACACGTGGGAGCTAAAGCAATGTTTTGGGGTTCGGAGAGAAATATCAACAGAGGAGTTTTAAATCTCCTGGAGTCTGTCTAGACCACAGTGGAAACTGAAAAGAACACACTTGAGGGCACAGTTTCGTATCAGAATATGTCCACGCAGCCTGAACACAGGCTCCTCAGTGTAGCTCTGTACTTTTCGAGGAATAAAATGGAAGCCAGACGTTTTTGGAGACACTGAGGTACTGTAGATATATGGTTTATAGGCCTCAAAACCTATTTAGCCCAGAGCTTCTGCGTTCCTGCTCCACAGGAAACCTCCGCGACAGTTCCCAGGGGCTCCCTCCATGTCCCCCTTCTGGAATTGCAGGCCCTGTGGGTTGGGGTCAGGTGGGGTGGCAGCCATGGCAGAGGGAGCAGGCGTGCTCTCCTTGTAGAAACGGCCGCCTGGCTGCAGGTGGATGTGGAAAGAGGTGCCTCCTAAATCACTCTACGTGCTCTACATGCCACCCTGCCTTGGGGGGTGGGGGGGAGAAGAGGGCAAAGAAGGGACAACCTGCTTCCTTTCTAACACAGGAGGATTAGGACCTTAAAGGGGATCGTGCCCAATTGCTGAACAAGAGAACGCTCACTGGTCTGTGGTACAAAGGGTATTATTGGTCAGTTTAACATGTTCAACATTCTAGATGGTACTTTGCAAACGCACGTGTATTGGACACACTCTGTATTGTCTTGTCCTGGTGTCAGTATACATCCAAAATCAGTGGTTCTCCTTACATTATTTCAGTATGACTTCATAAATCTGTACGTAAAAGTCCGCGTACCTCAAACCAGATTTTCCTTACAGCATAACTCTTAAGCTCTATGCGTTTTTCTCTGAGAACTTTACATCCAGAAAGGTCTTCGGTGGTTTAGCAGGTGGCGCCTGAAGTCAGGCCCGCACGGTGGGGTTACCACACAGATGGGGAGCAGGTGGGATGTCTTACTCACAATAATGAAAATCCTTCACCCCTTTCCTCTCTCCCCCCGCTCCGTCCCTGAAGAGGGACGGTGAGCAGATGGGCGTCACCTTCCAGGGGCAACCCAGCCAGCAAGTGTCCATGGACTCCGGGAGACGTGGACACCTCCCTCTCTGCAAGCACACAGGTGACAAGTGTGTCTTAACAACTCACTTGGCTGAACTGCTGGAGAGACTCTGCTGAGTCAGAGGAGCCCAGAAGAGGGATGACTTAGCTCCGTCCCCCTGTCATGAATGCTCCAGGAAGCCACTGGAAGGCCACCTGACTAATGAAGAAAACAACTGTTTCTGAGCCTCTCTGTGTGGCCAGTGCGTGGCGTTTTACGTCTGTCACCTCACGGACACCTCGCCACTCCGGGAGGAGGGCACCTGTGTGAGTCAAACCCCTTGATGACGTCATTCTGCCGTATCTCTAAAAGCCAGGGTTTTGACAAAGTGCTTCCAAGTCTAGTCCCAAATATGTAGCCATCACCAGGGGCGCTAGGGAACGCTGGCACCACACCCAGCGCCCCCTCCCCACGGACGGCAGTACCTGAGTGCCCCGCCATGCTGCTGGGATTACAGGAACCCTGACCTTCACCTGCTGCCATCAGCCGTCCCCACGTGGCCTCATCTACCCATCCCTATGCCAGTGCCTCCCAAAGAGCCACTTTTATACCTGATCTTTCCGTGGTTCCAGACCCATATTTCCCACCACAGACTAGATGTCCCACAGGTGCCTCCAACCCAACTGTCTGAAGATAAGCCATCTTCTCCCCCAGTTCTGCACATCATCTCACCGTGCATCCATCACTGTGGCCAAGGCAGGACTCACACACATGTCACGCAATCTCACACTCATAGTCACAGATGGTCCCAATCTCACACACACTCACGTCAAGCTCCTCACACAGAAGAAGGCTGCACAGAGCCTGGCAGATACGGAAGCTCCCCCGGAGTGCCGCAGTCCCCTGAGGCTGGAGGAGGAGGCCCATGGCTGCTTCCCACCAGCTTTATAAACCAGGGTCTCCACTAACAGTCACAGACGGTCCACAGATGAAAGAAGACACATCTCCTTGCACAAGGACCTCGTGTGCTGGGAGGTTTCCGTCAGTAATTACCAAGGACTTACGCGAATCACCTTCACCCTTCCTGGGACATTCTTACGAACATCAATTATCGTCACGGTTCTCACGGCTCATCAAGCCTACGTCCGCTCTCGGGAACAGCATCTGTGCATAGCACCCCAGCTTGCCAGCGTCCCAGAAAGCACCGGATCCCATGGGTCCCGGCGCCTCACTTGGTATTCATTGTCATGCAGGGTCTCTGGTCCCGCTCCCTGCATAAGAACGCAGGAAACGGTGAGGCCAAAAAGGAACACCCACAGAGCCATGGATAGGGGAGTCACACCGCTACAGTCTCGCTGGCGGCTGGGTTGGAGACACAGCAAACAGGAGCCACACGATCCACAACCTGCCGTCTGCTTCTCTTCCAACCAAACAAGCCCCTAGCGTAGTCAGGGCAGTTATATCAGTGGCCAATGGCTAACCGCTAACAGCTGATAGCCACCCAGCCACAGCCGACGGCCATCTACTACCCGAGTCAGCACCTTTCCACGTGAGGCCGAGCCTGGAAACTGCTCTCTGGGGCTCTGTCCCCACAGTTATCCCGGTGGTTCAATATGGATGTGCTACCAAGGACAGGTTCACTGTCCTGCATTCTTCCTAGACTGATGGGTGCTCACATGACAAGCAACTAGAGGTCGTGTACAGAGTTTCCATAATTTGGAACTGATCAATGACTCCCACTAGTTTCTGTGGCCTTTTTCGGACCCATGCCATCCTTTTGGCTCCTTCTGAGTGTCACGCAGGTGGGAGCTGCACAGTCCCTCTCGCTCAGGGATGTGGGACCAGCAGCAGGTGCACCCCTGAGCAGGGGACCTCACCGAGCTGCATGAAGCCCTCCTCTCCCCCTGGAGCAGTTCCTTGCAACTTCTCAGCTCGTCTCTTTTTCTTAACTCCCTTTTTTTAGGACTGAAATGCACACCTCTGTGGGAGATATTTCTCCACATTTTAAAATGGTTTCCGTGTGTAAGTGTAAGTATCTTTAAAGTCATGTTTTCAGTGTAGAAAAGTTATGAGAGCTGGCCACCCGTTCTCAGCTCCGAAATCACAGAAACCAGGAGACATTTCAAAGCAAGTTTGTAAGGTGACCCAAAGCAGCAGCAGAGAGAACTGCTGCAGGAGCCCCTGGCATCAAACAGAACCTTCCAGGGCCCTGCCTGCGCCCAGACCAGCCTCCCCTTCACTTCACGTGGCTCCAGCCCAGCAAGGAGGAGTTACCGAAATAACGTTGTTCTGGAAGTGTGGAAGCTGCCTAATGCTCTCATTAAATTTTTTCTACACCATTTCAGTTCAGTACTTGGGAAACTATGCATTATCTGAGAAATAAAATACACATTTTTAATGGCTCACAGAATTAGACACGATTGAAACATCCCGCTTAGACAAGCCACATGCTATAGTCAGCTTTTAAACAAAGTTTCAAAATGGAAAAACGGAAAGGAACATCCCCCCCAACCCCCTCAAAAAAACAAACAATGTTGCATGCCTCAATGGAATGTTTTTAATTGTTCCCTTTGAAGGGAACTTTTCCAGGGAGAAAATTATGTCTGGGGCTCTTTACTCTGATCACCCTTAAATGAAAAACAAAACTCAATTAGCTTGGACCCATCACACAGCTGCACAAGTGAGGCGCTTTCACAAAAAATGAAATAAAATAAAATAAAATGAGATGAACCACGCACGTAGACCTGTACTTTTCTCCCAAGATGCACCTCTTTTTATAGCCCAACGAGGGGCGATCAGCCTTTCTTAGCTGCTACCTTCCCGGATTCCCACTTCCCACACTGGCAGTTCTGTGCTTTCTGCCGGGATTGCTGAGCACCGGTCCAGAAAGTTCTCCCCCACGCCAGCCTCATGCCCTCAGGCGTGGGCGCTGCACCGCTGCGAGGCTGCAGCTCACGGTCCTAACCGCGGATGCTCCAGGGCCTGAACTGCGTGAGCTCCTCCCAAGAGCCTCCGCCGCCCCTCCCCCCGGCCCCTCCCCTTCCCCCTCCCCCACCCATCCCCCTGCCCCCCTTTACCCTTCCCTGTCCCCTCCCCCCCTTGTGCTCTGGCCCCCCCCCTTAGCAGGAAGTTACCACCTGACCACACGCTCTCCACGCACCAATCCCTCTGTCATGTGCTTTAAAACGGTGTGTGGGAGGTTTTATCTCTCATTTTCTTTCCTTTTTCCTTTTTCCCCCCGTTTACTTGCAGCTATTGGTGATACAGAACAGCCCTGATTTTATTTGTATAGAAAACCATACAAAGCAATCTGACCAGAAAGCACAGACTAGTCCCACACTATGAAGAGGTATTTCTTGAAGCTGCAGGGGACGTAGCCAGGCTTTCGGCCACCACTTTAAATGGAGCCCCCCACCTGCACTGACGTCACTCCTCTGAGTTTACACACGGCCTGGAGTCTACAACCTGATGTTTCCAGAATTATCCGGGATTCTCGGATATCTGTCCCACAGGCTTCTTTCTCACAGGTTAGCAAATTGTTCTTCAGCGGGGGTACAAGGGTGGGTGTCAGCTGGTCCCCAGCCCCCTGCAATCATTCTCAGCAGGTTGTGTATAAAATACGTGTATTTCCTGGGAAGAGGGTCTCGAACATCACCAGCTTCTCAGGTAAGAACACCTGCTACCAACAGTGACGATTCTTGCCCAGATCGGCCATTTCAGCATCAGGCACAAGGACGTTTCCAGAGGTAACAGTGACAAAGTCTTCAATCTAGTGCATAAATGCTTGTACTTGCTCTCGGGAAATCTACCAAAAGGACAGTCCAACCCAAGAGGTTAAGACACAGCAGGAACCGGGTTGGGAGGCGTGGCGTGGTTTGCTCGGCTTGGCTTGGCTTTCACCCTGTAGGAACTGTTTTTGTCTGTTCACCACGCGAATCCACGGTATTCCCCTTAAATACACTCAAACAACAACAATGTTAAGGTGACAACAGTATAATCAACGCTATGGCTTTGCTGCAAACATCTTAGCGTTTACCATGGCGTTGTTTTCCTGCTACGGCAGCCCTGGGCGATTTGACTATGAAGGCCCACAGGACCACTGGCAACATTCCATTATTCAGCTTCTCTGGGGGAAGCAGGGCTTCAAAACCTGAGCCCAGGGACTTCGGGAACCACAGCTGTTGTCACATCTCACAGCCCGGCTCAGACACCCGGCTGTGATGAGGCACCCACGACGGGGTCACAGCCAGATGTGCAGCAAACATGACTTCTTAAGAGCTGCCTCTCTAATATATTATTCATTAACTTACACCCTGGGAACAAACACCTAATTCCCGTCCACAGCATGTGCATGGGGAGCCCAGGAACCTTGAGAGGGTGATGTCCGGGGTCTTCTGGGCAGGACATTGTGTGGTGGAGGCCGCGGGGACACGAGGCTCATCACACCCAAGATACAGAAAACTGGCTCCCACCGCTGGGTTCCCTGCCCCAGGCACCCGCCCCAGGGCTTCTCTCCAGGAAGCGGTAGAGGCCACTCGTGCCTTGGCTAAGTGAGGAGCGGCTGGGGCTGGGACTGGGGCCGGAGCCCCTGTGTGGGTGCTGCTACATGAACAAACCTGATGCCAGCCCCTCAGCTGGGACGCCCGCCCTGCCGGAGAGCACTCCTCAGTGCTGGAAGAGGTCCCACCACTCCTGAACTTGGCCACCACCCCCAGCCCTTCAGAAACCTCCCCAGAGCATGACTTTCCAAGGCAGCCACATGAGCCCCTCACTTCTGCATTCACAGGAGCCAGAATCTCAGGTTGGGCTCCCCTGAAAGTCAAAAGCAGACAGGCCCTCGGAAATTGATCCTAGGCAGGAGAGGGCAGTGGCAATAGGACAGGGACAGGGACCAGCCAGCAGGGAGTCCCCACGTCCTCCCGGGACAGCACACCTGCAGCACGTGTCTGCCAGCCTCCCCGCCCCCCTGGACGTCACCTGCCCCACAGTACCCGGCTGCAGCTGGGCCCCAGGAGCAGCAGCTGCACACGCCAGCACCTGCCGGTCTCAGCAGTCCCGGGACCGCCTGCGGCAGCTGGGACTAAAATCAGTCACCCTCCATGGCAACAGTGCACTGACGTGTTGATTATGGCTCTATCGGCCTGAGCTCCTTACTCGCAGCCAACCAAGTGTGCCCAGGTACACAGCGCAAAGGGGACCACGGCCCAGCACGTGGGGACCACACTGTCCATTTGAGTAGCTCTAAACAGCACCGCCTGGCTCTCCAGTCACAAAGAGCAGGCCCAGTCCCAACCTGTGTCCTGGTAAAAATGGAAAGGGGTCCTGAGGAGTCCGGGGCCCCCTGCCCTGCAGCTGACACACTGCACAGAGCCTGTCGCCCCCACAGGGGCCCTTCAGGCCCAGCAAACCTGCTAAGGAAGCGACTTCAAAGAAGCCACTGTGTACCGATGGGCCCTCTGGAGGGAAGTGGCCTCAGCAGCCAGGTCCAGGCTGGGATGCAGGCACCACGTGGCTGAGCAAACGCACGGTGATAACACCCAGGGCACGCTGCGGGCCAGGGGGCGAGGCAGCTTTCGTGGGCTGACCCCACGGGCCGGCACACCCTGCCTCTCCCGACTGAAAGGGACGCGTCGCCCTCAGAGAAGAAGGCCCTCACTTTCTGCACATTTTATGGCAATTCCCACCCACCAAACTGCTTTCTGAAGTGAAAGTGTCGCAAAGGCCAGCCCGCTGGGCCGGGCGACTCAGCCCCTGATTGTTACACTCTGCACAGCCTGGCTCCTGATGGGGACAGAACAAAGGCTGACAGCCTGAAGGACCCCCAACCCCACTGGCCCCCACCCCACCTCACCCATCAGACACGAGCGCCCCAGACCATGCACTTAAGAACCTCCTCCAGGGGTGTGCCCAACGCTGTGACTTCTAAGCAAGAGGAAAATAAAACGGAACTTAAAATTCTGTGCAGGTTTGGCTGTTGCCTCACTACAGAGCTGCAGCCAACACTCGGGTACCCAGGGGCCTCTGCTCAGGGGAGCCTCCCACAGCCTTGGGCTGATGCAGAATGCTTTCCAAGGGGGCACCCCCATCCTGGGGCCAGCGTCCCAGGGCGGGCGTCCCAGGCACCTTCCTTCGGTACACCGGCTCTGGTGATGAAGGGCAGACGTAGTAGATGCACAGCTCCCAGGAGAGGGCGGGCAGGTCTGCGAGTGGCCAGGAGAATATGGGGAGGAAGGGAAGGGGTCCCCTAGAAAATGACAGGATCCCCCATGCCTGGCCCCTGAGGCCGTCTGGCACTGCAGCTTGTAGAGTCAGCTTGCAAACATAATTCATTGAAATGTGTCCCATCTGGAATATATGAATATCTGAATAAAATCAGAGCAGACGGAGCCTGGAATCTGGAGAGGGCTGGCAAAGCAGTGGGTCACTGTGCTGTCATCACACTGTCTGGCCTGTGACAGGCAGAGTGGCTCGGGTACCCCCAGTCACAGTGGCACTCTGAGTAGCAGAGCACTGTGGCACAAACGTCCAGTGAGCTGCTATCTGCAGTGCATGTGGCAGGTCACCAACACAGGAGACCATATTCACAGCCTCACAGCCCACCTTCCACCCTCACAGCCCGCCGTCCAACCAGGAAGGTGCACAGACCAAAGCACACAGCGGCTCGTGGAGCAACCTGACAGTGCGGATGAGGAGTGCAGGGGGTGCCACCAGGAGCCAAGGCTCGCCTCCAGCCTGGCACAGCACTGAGACCACCAATGGCAGAGATCAGAGAGGGGGTCTGGGAGGGCGCCGTGCTGAGCAGCCTCAGGGCTGTTAGAGGCCAACCGATGGCAGCACTGCAGCACAGATGACACAGGGAGGGGCGGCCACAGCCGTCTGTGAAGGCACTCAGCAGCCCCTGGGAGAATTCTCAGCAGTCAGGCTGTACAGTTAAGAAACCCGAGGCTCAGGGAGGTTAACCGGCCGGATGTCAGCCAGCACCTTCCCGGAATACAGCAATTTGCACCATGTGGTCCAGCTCCAGAGCTCAGTGTGCCCTTGGTCGCTGCTGCTGCAGCCTCCATGAAAGCTGAGGGCTGACGACCCCCGTGCTCTGGTGACTGTAGTGGGAGGAGGACAGGGCGATGAGGGAGATGCACTGAGCAGCCTTCTTTCCTCGGGGGGAAAGGAGGACAGAAACTTGTCCAAGAAATTTGACAGCGAGGAAGAAGCATGAGATTGGGTGGAAGTGGGGTGAAGGAGAATTTTCCACTTTAATAGAATGTAACTGAGCATGTTAAATGCTGAGAGCCAGGACTGAGAAGACAGGGAGGGGTCGGAGTGTGGAAGACAGAACAGAGGCAGGTGGGATGGAACGCAGACCCCTCCTGGGAGGCCTGGCCTCCAGCGGCAGGAGAGTGCCTCCTGCATTTGACAAGAAAGAAAGAGAACAGATGCCTGTGCATGCAGAAAAGTCATAGGAAAAACAACGAGATCCAGATGGCAGCTTGGATTTTCTGGGCTAAGGAGAGGGGATAATTCAGCTAAGAGTGAGCATGACAGCTGAAGAGGTCAGAGATGCAAGGTGACGATTTCAGGAAGCCATTAAAGGAGATAGGAATAAACTGGCTGAAGCATTCTGATGGCATCATCAGGCAGTGCTGACGGCCCAGTTGCAGTTAGAAATCATGAATTTATAATGAAGTTATTATTTACCTCACCGACAACTGCCATACAAAATTGGAAACAATTTGTAATAAGAGGGACACATAGAGTCCAAATTTACAACTAGAATAAGAAGGTGAGGAGTGTGAGGAGGAGAGAGAGGGTTGTGTCAACTAACAGAACAGCTTGGAGCCTGACATTGAACTCTGAGTTTCCCAGGCACTGAAATAACAATGAAACCTTGTTATCTACATGGGTGCATATCCGCTTGAGAATGCCTCCCTTAGCCTCCAGTAGTGAGAACAATTCTTTGCATGTGTGGTGAGGGTGATGGTTATGGTGGTGATGGTGGTGATGGTAGTGATGGTGGTGAGGGTGGTGGTGGTGATGGTGGTGATGGTGATGGTGGTGATGGTGATGGTGGTGAGGGTGGTGAGGGTGGTGAGGGTGATGGTGGTGATGGTGGTGATGGTGGTGAGGGTGGTGGTGGTGATGGTGGTGATGGTGATGGTGGTGGTGGTGATGGTGGTGATGGTGGTGATGGTGGTGATGGTGATGGTGATGGTGATGGTGATGGTGAGGATGGTGATGGTGATGGTGGTGGTGGTGATGGTGGTGATGGTAGTGATGGTGATGGTGGTGATGGTGGTGATGGTGGTGATGGTGGTGATGGTGGTGAGGGTGGTGAGGGTGGTGGTGGTGGTGGTGATGGTGATGGTGGTGATGGTGATGGTGGTGATGGTGGTGATGGTGATGGTGGTGATGGTGATGGTGAGGATGGTGATGGTGGTGATGGTGGTGATGGTGATGGTGGTGAGGATGGTTATGGTGGTTATGGTGGTGATGGTGGTGATGGTGGTGATGGTGGTGGTGATGGTGAGGATGGTGAGGATGGTGATGGTGGTGCTGGTGGTGATGGTGGTGATGGTGGTGATGGTGGTGATGGTGATATGATGGCGATGAAGGTGATGGTGGTGATGATAATGAAGATGGTGATGGTGATGGTGAGGATGGTGAGGGTGATGGTGATGATAATAGTGACAATGAAAACAACCACAACAATGACAGCAGCCAGCATTGCTTGGTAATGTCATATGTACTAGATACTATTCTAAATCCTTTACACATATCATTTTACAGATGAAGATACTGAGGAAATCTTTATTTGAAATAAGCTATCGAGGGTAATCAAACAATCAGCTAGATGTAAAGATTAATTGCTCTAGTCTCCCTCTCTCTCTCTCCCCCCTCCCCCGCCTTTTCTTCCCTCCCTTCCTCAATCATAAGTCACCTAAGTCTTATTTATCATTGAAACTGGGGGAGGCAAGAGTAAGAATAAGAAAGGACAGAATATTTAAGGATAGCTCAAGCATTGCTTGGTAGGCAATGAAAGCAGCCACCACCCAACAGGAAACAGAATGCATCTTCTGCTACACAAATGCAATTCCCATAGCAGCCTTGGTAGGAAATGGAAGAACTGTTGAATATCAGTGGCTATATTAACAGTAATTATCTACATAGGCACTGTGATCAATTATAAGTGGCATCAACATTTTGTAAGATAGGAGAACAAACTTGCTATAAAGAAGGAAAATTTCTAAGCCTTGCCTGATATTTTAAGGCAAAGGGCTTTAGAAGGATGGTACAAGCTAACCTAAATACTGTCTAAGGAGAGATTATGAAAAGCATTTCACAGTATTTTCTTATTCCATCTCTAAGGATTTATCAAAAGGATGTAAGATTGGCTAAATGTGGGGCAGACAGGTGGCTCAGTTGGTTAGAGTGCAAGCTCTGGGCAACAAGGCTGCCAGTTTGATTCCCACATGGGTCAGTGAGCTGCGCCCTCTACAACTAGAATGAAGTCAATGAACTGCTGTTGAGCTCCCGAGTGGCCAGATGGCTCAGTTGGTTGGAGCACATCCTCTCAACCACAAGGTTGCCGGTTCGACTCCTGCAAGGGATGGTGGGCTGCGCCCCCTACAACTAGCAATGGCAACTGGACCTGGAGCTGAGCTGTGTCCTCCACAACTAAGATGGAAAGGACAACAACTTGACTTGCATGGAGCTGATGAGTCTTGGGAAAAACACACTACTGTTCCTCGATAAAAAGTCCCAGAAATACACACTGTTCCCCAATAAAGTCCTGTTCCTTTTCCCCAAAAAAAAACTTAAAAAAAAAAAAAAAAAGATTAGCTAAATGTGCTTAAGAAATAATCTAAATATTCAATCACAGGGGATAAGTTGAAACCTATATAGATTTTTAAATAAAGTTATAGAGGTATACTTACTGACAT
Organism: Rhinolophus ferrumequinum; assembly: GCF_004115265.2. NCBI lineage: Eukaryota > Metazoa > Chordata > Mammalia > Chiroptera > Rhinolophidae > Rhinolophus > Rhinolophus ferrumequinum. The sequence continues at coordinate 1,826,927 of NC_046299.1, forward strand.
ACATTTATTAAAAGGGAAATTAGTTCATAATATATTAATGGGGAAAAAACAGATTAGAAGCCAGATTTAGAACTTGTGTTCCAAGCAGGATGTAATAGATTCCAGCCAGCCGATGACTCCGCTGCAACAACTAGACTACAAATAGATAAATTACATGAAGCAGTATTTTTACAACATCAGAGAGCTGTGGTAGCAATAGCGTTGGGTGAGGAAATGTCCTGGGCAGGGGAGAGTCTCTGCTAGAGCTAGTGATTGCCAGAGACTTCTGCAGCGTTGGGGTGTGGTATGAGGATTTGGCTGGGTGTACAGAGAACGATCCCAGTGGGAGGAAGAAACACCAGCAGAGCTGTTGACAGTCTCACAAGCTGGCATGAGGGATTGAAATCCAATCCCAGCTAAAAATGTTATACCCAGGGGAAACGCCTTCACAAAACGAAGGGAAAACAAAGATGTATTTGTTATTACAAGATCCACACTATGAGAAGTACTAAAGGAAGTGTTTCATGGCAGAAGGAAAACTGTCCCAGATGCAAGCATGGGAATTCTTTAGGCACTGAAGAGCCCCACAAAGTGTGACTATGTGAGCGCCTACACGAGAATTTCACGCAACACTAACAATAACATCGGGGTTTACAACATGTAAACTGAAATGTGTGACAATAAGAGCGCAAAGGTGGGGAAAAGGTGAATGGAGTTAAAGTGTTGTGAGGCTCATGCATTAGCAGGGAAGTGGTGAAAGCACCACGCTAGGCTGCTATACATAAATTATGTACATTATAATCTCTAGAGTAACTGCTAAAACAATACCAAGAAAAATGATAATGCAGAAGACAACACGGAGTAATAAAAAATACCTCGTTAGCCCTAAACAAGGCAAGAAAGAAGAAACCAAAAAAATACATAAATCAGTGTTTACATTAAATATAAATAGAATAAGTACACCTCAACTAAAAGACAAAGATTGTCAGATTACATAAGAATATTAAACTGAGTTAGGCGCTTTTTACAAGAGACACACTAAATAAAAGCACACAGGGTGAAAGTAAAAATGTTGGAAAATACATACCATGCAAAACAAAAGAAAGCTGATTTGTCCATACTGATGCCAGACTGTGCAACACTTTCTGCATTACCACAGGAAACTGGGAAAACTGGGAATACTTCATGATGATAAAGGGCTTCAACGAAATGATTTAACAACTTAAATTTAAATTTGTGTATTAATGTAGCTTCAAAATAAACAAAACAAAAACTGACAGAACTAAAAGGATAAATAGACAAACCCACAATCACAGTCAGAGCTTTTAGCACACGTTTTTCAGTGATTGCATAAATAAGCTTTGAGTGACATCAAAATGGTGAAATAGCAGTTTTCTCTCATCTTTCCCCCAAAGCACACCGATTTTGACAATCACCCTTGGGTGACAGAGCTTTGTGGAAGTCCGGGCGTCTCACAGAGACATTCCACCACACACTGGAGCAGAACAATCCTCTAAGGCTGGATGCTTTGGAGAGTAAGGGGAGTCGTTTCACTGAATCCGCATCCCTCTCCCCCAGAGCAGCACAGCTCAGTGCTAAGAGACCCCTCATGGTCCCGTGATTTCTCCCTCGGGACAAAGTGAGAGCGTGTGGGTAAGCACCCAGCTTCCCCAGCTGTATGGGATGCTGCCAAAAAGACGCACTTCTTTCCACCTCATCCAGAACCCTGGGGTATGGGATGCTCCCGAATGACCAGGGAGCAAGCAGTGGCTGAGACAACAGCAGCCGGGGCTCTCACAGGGCATCAGAGGGACATCACCACTTCATGGACTCCATCAGGAAGCCAGCCTACTAGCTGCTGGGGAGGCCTCACCTGTGGATTCCCGCTGCTGGCCCACGGGCACGGCCAAAGCTCCGTGTGCCACACACACACACACACGCAGCTCTCTGCATGTGTCTCCAAGGCAGTGAGACCTAGCCTTCGCAGCGAGCACCCTAAGAAAGCCAATACAGGACCCACTGTCAGCCTAGAAAAGGAACTGGCTCCATTCTTTGAAGAATTGAGACAAGGTGTGGAAGTTTCTTAATCTCACAGTGGCTTTTATGTCGACTTTAGCTTCATTATAACAGACACAGTATCAGTCCAGCAATCTTTAGACCACCAATAACTGAATCCATGTACTCAAGAGAAGGCCCCTTCCTCTACCTTAAACTAAAGGAAGAGCCTATAGATATAATTTATGGATAGATTGTTATCTTTTCCTTTACAGGGTCTTTTCTTGTTTACTGAGATCTAGGGACACCACAGAAATGGTTCCATCTATCACAGCTCCCATGGGGTTAGTCAGGCACCAAATCTGCATGACATCCTATTCAGTGGGTCAGAATCAAAGTGTGTCTTGATCCATTGGAGCCAAGACGTGTCCCTATGGCACAAATGCCCAGGCCTGCAGAATGGAGCAGACCCTTTTTATTGTGAATGAAGACATATGTTTTCATACTGTTTCAGTCCTTGCGTTGAGTGTGAGGGAGATAAATGGCTTAGTAAAAAAGTAATGAAATCAGTATGATCACTAACTTTTCTATGTGCAGGATTTTGCAGTATGGATGAATATTACTAATGGATTTGATTCTTCTCAGAGGGTGCTGCTCTTTCATGAAAATGACAGCTAATGGTGTCTTTCCCACTCTGCTTTCTATAAATAATCAGTGTTTTAATGTTTACATGTTTTTTCTAAAAGTTAGATGCCATTCATTATTTAACTCCGTCTCCAATACTGGCATGTATGCAAACTTGATAGTACAGCCATTTTTTTGTACATGAGTATAAATAAAATAGTATTTTTAAAACTAAAAAAAAAAAAGAATTAATAGGTGAATTTAGAGTCACTGGAGATACCTATATAGATGACGTATTACAGAAATGTACACTTGAAACCTATGTAATTTTACTAACCATTGTCACCCCAACAAATTCAATTTAAAAAAAAGAGAATCACAGGAAACATGATCAATAAAGAGTTTGTTTTGTTTCTAATAATTAGAACAAATTTTCAAGTGCTGTTTAATATAGCATTAAAAGACGTCAAATATCTGTGAGTAAATTAATTTTTTCAAGTGTAAGACATCTACATGAAAAACTATAAATTGTTACTGAAATAAATTAAGGAAGACATACATAAAGAAAGATATATTCCTTATTTAATGGATTAGAAAAATGATTATCTAAAAACTGTCCGTTCTTCTCAAATTGATCTCCTGATTCAATGCAAGCCCAATGAAAACACCAGAAGGTATTTTTGTGTAAATTGACAAGCCAAAGAATTGAAATACAAAGAATCTAAAATAGTCTAGACTGTCAAGAAAGAACAACAAAGATGGGAGCTTTAAGCTATCAGATGTCAATACTTACTATAAGGCTGCCCTGTAATAATCAGGCAGTTTGATATTTCTGAAATGCTGGATAAATGGACCAATGATACAGAACAGAAAATACAGAAACAGACATGCATATACAGTCATTTTATGAAAAAAGGCACCCAAAGTCAGTGGCGAAGGGACAAGCTCTTCAATACACAATAATGAGGCAACTAAATATCCACACAGGGAAGAAAAACTAAACTTTATCCCGCTCAAACCATACCCAAAAATTATTTTAATATTTATTATTAACCTAAATGCCAATGGTAAAACAATAAAGTTTCACCAAGAAAACATGGACACGTATTTTCATCACCTTGAATAGGAAAGTATTTCTCAACATGACAAAAAGCACTAAGAGAAAAGAAAAAACAATCTTGATAAATTGGACATATTAACATTTTGAACTCCTCTTCATAAAAATGTCACCATTGAGTGAAAATCTGCAAAACACATATCCAAAAATGAACTCACATCCAGAATATATCAAGAATCCTCACGAATGAATAATAGAAGCCTACCTGATTGATTTAAATGGTCAAAGACTTGAGTAGAAAAATCACAAAAAAGGATGCCCAAATAACCAGTAAGCCTCTGAAAAGGAGCCCAGTGTCGGTTTCCAGCAGCAAAAATGCATATCACAGTCATAATTAAATACCGGAAAGACTAAAATTACAAAGATAGGAATTGGTAGGGATATGGCACAGTTAGAATACTCAAAAAAATGAGCAATATCTGCTGAAGCTAATCAGAGGTGCATTTTACAAGCAAGCAGTGTTTCTCCTCGAGTGCCTACTCAGGAGAGATGAATGAGTGGGCTCCCAAAAGACGTGTACAAGCATGGTCCTAGCACCACTCTGCACAGTGACCAAGAGCTGCAAGCGACCCACTGTCCCAAACCAGAACAGATAATAAGCTGTGGCCTTTGTATACAAGTGACTAGACAGCACAGTAAGAAGTAACTACGTTTATACACAAAAGCATATTTCACAAACGAACGCATCAGGGGTGGTTCCAGAAGCACAAGTCTCTACCACATGCACAACTGATGTCTAGGGAATGAGTGAAGTAAGCACAGCACGTCCTGTGTTCATGAGCTGGTGTCTCCCAAAAAGGGTTTCAGCAGAGCCTTCCGAGTGATGACGTGCTATTGCCTTCATCTAGGTGGTGGTTACGTGAGTGTGTACCTGTGTAAAGATGCACCCAGCTGCACACTAAGATTGGTGTGCTTTATGTATATCATAGTTCAATTAAAAAGAAAGAGGTATAAAGTGCAATTTATTATCAGAAAAGTAGAGAAGACGCATATATAAAGTCTGGGAAAATACACATTAAAACATTAATGTTTGGTTGACTAGGTACAGATATATGGGTGATCTTTACTCATTTTTTTAAAAATCTGTATATTCTTGTTTTCTTGAATTCTAAGAAGCATTTAAATGACTTGTGTGATTTTCATGAAAATTTAAAAAGAAGGCTTAAAAAGATCTGTAAGGCCATCTTCTGTAACACCCTCCATTTCATCATACTGTAAGAATATGGCTCCAGGTCCAGCGGCCACCCCATTCCACTGTAGGTATGACAAGTGACACCACAGCTAATGCTGGAATGCTGCTTTGAAACCAGAGCTCGTTCTACATCTCCAGTGTAGCTGGCGCTGCTGTGGGACCACGGGGCACACTGTGTGTGTGACCTTAGGTCCAGACCTCAGCAGTGCTCAGCAGAGACGCTCCCTGTCTCCTGCAGTCCGGCCCCCACCTGACACTTCCTCCATCTTTCCTTTGAACACACATCCTTCTGAGCAAGGCAGAAAGAACCACGGGGACTGAAGGTCACATCTAAGCACGATGTCAGTTTTATGGCAAAGAACAAAGAAAGCCCTTTTTATTGCCACCCACATGGGCGGCCTGTCCCCTCTCCTTCTGCGTGACTCACTGTTTATTCCCCACTTAGGGATGGATTCCATCACACTGGTGAGTTGTGGCCACTTCCTGTTTACTAGAGCAGATAATTCTTATATCTCATAGACTATTTATTTCATTTGGATCAGCACAGTTTCATAGACTTCTCAAAGCCACAAGCAATTATGTCAACATCTTTCCCTTTACGCTTCACTGTTAAGGGACTCGAAACAATTGTTTGACCCATAACATTAGAAACAATATTCTCGGGCTGGGAATTCAAGCAGAGGTTACACGTTGTTCACATCCAAGAGGGGGAATTATCCCAAAGACGTCCAGCTCCCGTTACTGACTTATGCATTTCTGAATCATCTCAGTAGCAAATGACTCACTTGAGCCTGAACGGAAGCCCACGATGCCGAAAGTCACCTAGAACTGTATTTATCAACTTTCTATAAAGTACCAAAAAGCCAACGAATCACTCCCTCTGATCATATTAAAACATAGGGTCTGTACTTTCTTTATACGAAACCTAGTGCAAGAGCTCGTAAATCTTTAAAGAAGCCATATATTAAGTCTTTTTCTAAAAGATGTGTTTATAGGGTTGTAGATTTCCTTTGGAAGCCAGCTCTGTGAAGAGCAGCACTGCCAGGAGCTTTTTTACAAAAGATGCAAAGGGGGAAACCACCACTTCACAGCAGACAGGAGCTTGACCACCATTCACTAACTTGGGAGGAAGTGAAGGAGGTACCACCACCGTCATTCCCGTGGCAGCAATGGGACCCCAACTCACTCCATAGAGAGTTAAGGCGAATTTAAAACCTAAGAAGCAGACACCTGAAGACAAATGCCTCATACGCCATCACACTTGCAGTTAATCATTGTTGCCCCAAAAGCTACTTCATTAAGGTAACTGAGAAAAACAGAGCACAATTATGCAATTTAAAAGGTTTCAATCGGAATGATGAATGGTGGTCTTTGGGGAGCTTATTAACATGTTTAGAGAGTTATGTCTCTGTTTTTTTTTTTTTGTTTTTTCTCAAGAGAAAAAACCTGGAACGTCGGCACACCTCTAAAGACTTTTGTTTAGAAATCTCTAGCTGAGCCGAACTGATGCGCCCCATTAAATGGACTCTTGAAATGGCCTGGGAAGAACCGGGGTTCAGAGGACAGTGTGCCTGGCAATGACCGCACCTGACCCCTCATGTTACAGAACAGGAGGCCAGGACCCAGACAGGCCAGTGACCCACCCAGGCCCCAGGCTGTTCAGTGGCCAGGCCCAACGCCCACTCAGCCCCTGTGACTTGCTACCCCACTCCCTCTCAACCGTCCTGAAGACGTGTTCACATCTAGTTCATTGAAATGAAGGCAACACGCTGACCACAAATAAGGGACGTGCTGAGATATAAAATAAAAAGGACAAAAGAAACACAAAACTACAAAGCGTCCTTTTAAGCCAAAGGTATGTGTTCTGTCTCCCAGGGGGAGTTTGACGGCTCTGGAAAAGGATGCCTTTAAAAGTTCAAAAAGAATACAGCTTGGCTGCTCTTTTTTCTTACCTTTGTGCTGCACCTTTGAAAAAGATGATAGGGTGACATACTCACAATTTTTACTTTAAACACATCATGAAAACTTCATGAAAGGAAGTTAAATGGAAACCGTTAAGCTCCCATTTAATAGATATTTGAAACTGGTGCGGCGGTTGGAGCTGTAATTGTTAGTGGTAGGCAGGCCGCTCTTACCCAAATTGCTCCGTGCGGATGAATATTCAGCCTCCAACCACAGCAAGAGACGGCCTGCACTTCAGGGGGATGAGTGGGCAGCGAGGCGTGGGCTGGCACTCATCCTGCAGCTGACTCCACAGGAAAACCTCGCCCCGGCTCCGTCTGCTCCCACGATACCTTCCACCCTACAGACACGCCCCCCCTGGTCGGGATCAGGGGCCAAGCTAGTTTCCCTTCCCTGTTGTAACAAATGACCGCAAACTCAGTGGCTTAAAAAGAAACACACTCCAATTTATTCCCCTCCAGTCTGGAGGTCAGAACGATAAGCCGGGCGTCCGTAGACCTGGCTCCTTCCGGCAGATCATCCCCTGCCTCTTCCAGCTGCCGGAGGTACCAGCGCCTCGGCTCGGGGCCCCTCCGCCCGAGTGCAAAGCGCGGCTCTGCAACCGGAAGTGGCTCAGGCTCATCCTCATCCTCACACGGCTCTGTCTGCCTTGGGTCGTCTTGCCACCTTCTTAGGGGACCTTTGTGATTACACTGAGCCAGCCCAGGTGATGTAGGATGATCTCCCATCTCAGGATACTGAATTTAACCCTGTCACCATATAAGGTGACATGCTCACAGGTTTCGGAGAGTGGGTGTGAACATGTTTGGGGAGCCGTGACCCCGTCTGTGCAGTGCAGCATGCTGTGGTGCCTGTCCTGCCAGGTGACACACACCAGAAACCCTGAGTTCCTTCACTCACACGGCCATGAGTGAAGGAACCCATAAAGGAGGGTTGGAACCCCTGAAGTGCGGGCCCAGGGGAGACACACACTGAGTCTCAAACAGACCCTCTTGTGAGGGACACGCAGCAAAGACCACCCAGCAGCTGATGGAGAACGCAGCTCTGTCCCCTCCTGGGGCTGCTTCTCTTCTCTTCATCAAAGGGTACAAGGGCCGGATTGAGTAGAGCCCTGCAAAATCAAGAAATGGGGGCCCTCATGTGGACCCTCGTCACGAGGGTAAAAGAGACCTCCAAGGGCACAGTCTCTATGTAAGCCTGAAGGTGGACTGTGCAGCCATTATCTGCAGGCACCTGGAAGGCAGCTGAAAGGGAAACTTGCTGGGGTCCAGAGTACCTGGCGGTCGGCGTAACGTGTTTTCATTTCCAAAACGGCCTCGCTCCAGCTCTGGGAATTAACAGGGATGGTGCTGAACAGATGAAAATCCACTTCAGACAGCGTCCCGGCTCTGGGGCCTCAGGCTCATGAGGCCCAGACTGATACAACTTGAGCTAACAATTAATTACCCAGGCCGCAGGCAACGATACAACAGTGTCAGGAAAACTAGGACGGAAGCTTGAAAAAATGAAGTCGATGCTGAAATGCGCCGTTGGCCACGAGACCAAACGTAACAACTCGAACCCTCAGCTTACGTATGAGGCAAAGCCTTGGTCCTGGGGAGTGACTGGATTCCAGGGACGCAGCGCTGAGCAGATGCAGGGCTGGACCTCCGCCTGTCAGCAGCACATCAAGGACTAGGCAGGCCCTTCCTGCCGCCCCTCTCCCACCCAGGCTGACACACACACTTCCAAGGCGACGCTGCCTTGCTAAAACTGAACCATCCCTCGATTTCACACCTCTGAACTGCTCACCAGACAGTGGTGGACGCGAGCCCAGCAGCCTTCTAAACGTCTTGTCCCAGAAACCAGGCTATTCCAGGTATACTCTGGACTTTCCATCATGCACCACTGGTGGGGCTGCTGGAAAATTCTAATTCAGCTCACAAGTGATCAGAAGCAGCTGTTGTGATGAGTCTCCAGGGAACGACAGGCACTGCGCTTCTTAACTGGGCGTAGAGCCCCTTCCATGCAAAGGTGGGGCTCCTGACCGTGGAGCTCCAACGCCAGCCTCCTGATTGCTTTCCATACGTGGTCGTCCGCCTACTGAAGCTTGAAAGCTCAGCTTAGAGACGGGGCTTCACTGACGTGTGCAGGTTGGGACTCGGCTAAGGAAAGCAGCCAGCTAAGCAGCAAGGCCATGCTTTCTGGTTTCCTTTCATTAAGCAAGTAAATTGCAGTTCAGAATTTGTTTCTTAAGTGATTTTATAAGGCTGTGATTCTTGTCTCAAAATTCCCAAGTTCAGAAGATGCCCTGAAATGTCTTCATTAAATACTGTCACCAAGAGAGGCACGGACAAGATAGATTTATCTGTGCCCAAAACTGAGCTCGTGAGGCATGAATGGGGTCTTGGGGGGCGGGGCACTGCTGCGGGTGCACAGAAACTCCCCGCAGGCCAGGGCATGTGGTCCTGGGGTCCACCAGGCACCACCGGCCCCCATCCTCAGGGGAAATAAACTCACACAGGGTTCCTGAATAGGCCAAATGCAGACCGCGGGAGGCAGAAAGCGTCACTGTGTCAACACCACCAAACAGGCAGCAGGAGTAACAGTACTAAGGCACCACCTCACAGCATTTCCAGCTTCAAACAAGCACTCTCACAGGGTGCTCTCCCCTCGTGAGGCATCTGCCAACCACCCAGCGAAGGACGTGTGAGCCTGGAGAAGGGAGATGCGGTCCCCAGGCCCCCACAGCCGGGAGCGGCAGCTCTCAAGCCCAGCTCTTTCTCGCTGGGCCATCACATGCATCAGCATCATGGTCACTGTGAGAAAGCAGGAAGTACCAGAGAGGGGTCTGTAACGGTCATTTGGACCCATGCTGTTGTGCACAAGGGACCCACATTGCACTGCCTACCCCAAGCCTGTCCCAGTTACAAAGCTCTAGCCCATTTGGCCAAGTTAGCAGACACTCAAGTGTTGTGCTCTGGGGTCTCACCCCAGAGGTTGATCCCCTTTCCAGAATGTTACTCATGGCCTCATTCCCGGTTCATGCAACCTCGTCTCCAGAAATCCCAGGGGAACTGCAGAAGCTCACAAAGAGAAGAGGGTGCAAGGGGTAGGAGGGCAGCAGATCTCTCACCCCCGCCAGGTACTCTCAGCTTTAGCTGGTGTGGGAGCAGTGGAGCCCCCCGGCTGGCATCCTACACGTACCCCAGTCTCACATGCTCATTTATTTGAAGCCCTGCACGAGGCTGGGCTAGAAGTGCCCGAACCAGACTTTGTGCCAGATTCTGTCCTGGCCAGCAGCCAGACTCTCTGGCCCCTCAAAGCATGTTTCCCGTTGGGGGTTTGCCTTTACCCACAAGTCTCATTCGTGACCCCACAACAATCTAAGATGGCCCAATGACCATCAAAAGGAGGAGGGAGACGCAGTCTTTACTCCTTTTCCATGGGTCCCCTTGGCTCTGATCCACACTGCCGACTGCCAAGCCCAATCCCCTCCTCAGCCTTTGGGGTCTGGGATCTAACAGGCAGTGGGACGAAGCACTTGGAGAAAGTTCTCAGCTCCAATTTCCCACACCATGTGCATTACAAGTGCTCCCACCTCCCTCGACAGGTCATCCTGCTGGGCTCTGCAATAAAGTAATTGCTGATAGAGGCCCAGGGCGGCCGGGGAGGCCATCCCTAAGAGTGGCTTTGCAGCATGTCAGAGCAAAGCAGGGCAGGTGTCACCATGCGCCTCCAGACAGCCAGTCAGCCACTTGTCCTCTGCAAGGGGCGGTCCCGTGAAGCCTAATTGCCTCACACAAATGCAAGTCTTGCAGGCCGAAACCAAAGGATCGCTGTGGGTTCTGTTTTGTTGTTTTGGCCTCTCTTATCTGGACAGTTCCGGGGGGGAGGGCAAGACTCTGGTCCCCAGCAGACTCCCTGGGGTTAGGGAGCAGGCAGCAGTGTCTTGGGGAATCCTGGCGGAGACCCACGGATCCAGGTGAGCCACAGCAGGTGTATACCTGAAGTCAGGGAGGGGCAGGAAGGGGAGGTGACTCGTTACTCATGAACTGGCAGGAAACAGGCCTTGCCTCTTATGGACGGTGATAAAGCATCTTATTTTAAACCCACCTCCTTTGGGTGCACTCAGCTTTTCAAGCTGGGAGGGGGGTAGACTTAGCTTTCTGGGGGTCCCTGCAGAGATGATGAGTGGGCAGTGCACAGAGGGCAGTGTCTGAGCAGAAGGGTCTCCTCATCCAGCATCACTCCCAGGTGGACAGCAGAAGGGGCAGTGAGCGGACGCAGCAGAGGACAGCCCCGGGGACACGGGGGGGCGGGGGAAGCATGTAGAAAAAAACCAAACACTCGTTTGAAAGAGGAAGGACACCAAAAAAGGGCGCAGAATGTCCCGCCAATCACAGATCAGGCTGCATACACGCGGAAGCCGTGAGAAGTAGCCAGCAAAATCTGAGGCCCCTCCTGGCACCACTTACCAACCAGACTGGTTGGAAATTCCGCGTCAGCCAATTACTGGGGCCTTGCTAATTCTACCAACGCCTGTTGCTAGGGTTCCAGGAACCTCATGCACACCTGCACGGCAGGTGTATCCGTTTCCCAGGGCTGCTATTACGAAGTACCACAGACTGGGGGGCTGAAAACAACAGAAATGCGTCCTCTCACGGCTCTGGAGCCAGAAGTCCAAAATGCAGGGCTTCCCTGGGTGACCTGTTTCTCTGTGTGTGGCCTCTTCCATTCTCCTCAGAATCAACAGTTACTGGATTCAGGGTCCACCTCACCCCGGTGACCTCATCGTAACTAATTATGTCTACAGAGACCCTGTTTCCAAATAAGGTCACATTCTGACTCCCAGGGTTTGGGACATGAATGCAATTTGGGGACACCTTTCAACCCCCCGCAGGGTGGGGCAGCAGCTCTGGTGTCTGCCCTCCGGGACACCTCCCTTCCTGTTGTAAAGACTGCTGGCTCCTGTTGCCCCGTGTCTCGTAGGCACACAGGCACCTGCAAAGGTCACCGGGCCTGTCCATCATCTCCCGAGAAGCCCCAAAGCCGTCCCTCTCCCCACGCCACACTTCCACGCAGGGTCTCCAGGGGGCCACAGATGGGCGTCCTCCCCAGGAGCCCTCAGTCTCCCCTCCAGCTCCTCCTCCTCCCACAGACCCTCCCCTCCACTGAACTGCAGCCACACCATAGACAGGGAAGCTGCCATGTCTCCTGGGCTTTACTTCCCACCCCGTCCTCCCCTCAGGGGGCCAAGTGTGGCGCCAGCCCCTGTGTCCAGAGAAAAGGCCGGGGATGCAGGAGCGAGCAGAAGAGACACACCACTTGGAACACCCTCGAGCTGCACATTTCCCCCTGGCAGGGTCCCCTTCCCCAGATCAGTGCAGACAGAGAGAGGGAGGGACAGGAGACAGCCTGTCCCAGGAGACAGAGGAATTATGACGTACTTCCCCTCCATTAGCACTGACTTGCAGTGTCTGTGGGTCCTTAGAGGGCTCTGTCCCACACTGAGAACTGAACCCTCATCCATCAGGGGAAAGTCACACTTGGGTGTAACACAGTGAAATTAATTTATAGACCTTAAAGGCATTATTTCAATCTATGAGTCCAAAACCTTCAGGTTTTTTGTCAAACAGCGAGTTCCCACATTCAAATGTCACTTAACCTTAAGAAGACTCCTGAAATCTAAAAATATATCAATTTGGTGCTTTAATTTAAATTAGAATTTGCCAACTCTTCATATATAAAGAAAACATACAATTTACTGACAACAAAAGGATTTTAGAAATATTTTACCAGAAATACCTTGGTTTTTATAGGCCCCTGAGATAACTGTACACATACATGCATGTTCACGCACACACGTACACACACATCAACTGAAAAAAACAAAGACGTGATGCAGGGAATTCGGGTTTCGTGAGTTAAAAAAAAAAACAAGCAAGTACCATCAGAATAATCTCAGCTTTCTAATTGCCTTTGCAATAAAAGGGAATAATAAAAATTATTATTCATTAAAGAATAATAAAAATTCCCTCTGGAACTGGCAAGGCTTGAAGGAGCAAACATTGACATTTGCAAATACACACCGCCTGCTGCTCTATGGGTTCGGTCTCTAAAGTTCAAGGATTTGCATCCTTCACACCTGCCGCCCTGGGACAGACCAGGAGCAGGCGCCTGGACCTTCCACTGGTTCCTCAGCCCCGACCCCCGCTTTCCAGGCCGATGGCTGCTGCAGCCTGACAAAAAGCGAAGGTTCCACAGGCAGTGAGGACAATGCCACCACTGTGACTCAGACCCCACAGGAGTCCACCCACCCCGACCAGAACCACAGCTCCCCCTTTGCATGAGCTCATGTGAGAACGCCCGAGGTCCGACCATTCGTGCGTCAAACTGGTAAAAAGTCTCTCAGTCCCTCCTGTGAAGTAGGCACTTCTGGGCAGGGGACATGGGAAGCCAGCTGTTATCACTTGGGCTGAATTTTTATGGGACTGAAACCACTGCGAGTGAGGAAGTGCCAGCCATGCTGTCAGCAACATCAGGTGGATCCCATTTGCTTTGATAATGTAGATCATTCCTGGCGTTTCAAATTTAATTAAGAAAGATGCTTCTGGCTTTATTTGTGTTCAGCTTCGTATCTCCGCCCGTCCAACACCTAGGGATTAACAAGGAAAGGAGCTATTTACACAACATCCTTCGGGCATCCAAACAACACAACGCCGGCTTCTCTGTAGACACTGTTCAGACACCTCCCAGCCCCTCCCCTCCTATGAGCACCGGGCGGGGTGCCCAGCGGCTGGAGGTGAGTGTGGCACTTCCCTGCCCAGGGCCGGTGGGGCGTACCAGGTTCCAAGTGCAATGGGCACCCCACCCCAGAGGGAGAGCTAGGGAGGGCTTCTGGATGGAAGATTTTGAGTCCTCATAACCGGGAGCCGGTGTTGTTGCTGTCGGCGCGGAGCTGGGATGGACGGAGCACAGGTTCAAGTCAAGTCAGCAGGACAGAGGGGCCTTGGAGAAGCCCGATGTGAGAGGAGGACGCAGCGAGTCAGAAGCACGGCGAGTGCCTTCGGCGGGTAGTGGGTTGGGCAAGGAGAACCCACGCTTGTTTTTGCGCAGTGACGACACGAAGGCTGAGAGCAGAGATGCCTCCTCGAGAACGCAGTGGTGACACGGGACAGAGAAAGGCAAGGACATGGGGCTCAGACGGGGAGGAGCGATCAGGCCGGGTTGCCTTGCATCTTGGGCGCCTGGTGCCCAGCTCTCACTGAGGTCACGAGCCGCAGTTGCCTTTTCTAGAACGATCCAGTGCTTTCCCATGATCAGGCGGTGGGGCTGAGTGGCCATGAGATGAGCCAATCACAGGTCTCCCAGCTGATTTCCAAATTGGGCACCATGTGCTGCAAAAAGTGGATGGCAGGGATGGACTGGCATGAGACAGCCAGGCTCTGATTTATACGCAGATGTCCCCCCCCCCACCCCCACCAGCACAGCACAGGCCCTCGGACTAAGCAGGCCTTCCACACAAGTTTCTGCCGGGATTTGCAGGGATTACTGCATAATTACTGCAGGGATTAAATCCAACCCGGCGCCAAGGGGAGTGTGTAGTTTCACCAGTTCTGAAAACAAGTAAACAACAGGTAGAAAATGTAAGACATTGCTCCATTTTTGTTTTATAAAGGATTAGCACTTACTACAGAATTCCTTAATTGATAGAAAAACAGGCAAAAAAAATACGAAGTCTGACAATTAAGTTCGCAAACTCATCCTAGAAAAAGTGCTGCATACCTCACTGCTGAGTATCACTATGGTCACCTTTGAAGTCCTCCCCTTGGGAAGGTATACACTGATGCCAGTGCCTAGTCCACCCTTCAAAGCAATTTTGGAACTCTTTTTCTGGAATGGCCATCAGAGCTGTCGTTCTCTTACCCTTGATGTCCTGAATGTCATCAAAATATCTTCCTTTCAATATTTCCTTTCTCTTCGTGTAAAGAAAGAAATCACTGGGAGGGGGGGGAGGACCAAATCAGGTGAGCAGGGAGGGTGTTCCATACAGTTATTTGTTTACTGGCTAAAAACTCCCTCACAGACTGTGCCATGTGAGCTGGTGCATTGTTGTGATGCAAGAGCCATGAATTGTTGGCGAAAAGTTCAGGTCGTCTAACTTTTTCAGGAAGCCTTTTCAGCACTTCCAAATAGTAAACCTGGTTAACTGTCTGTCCAGTTGGTACAAGTGGACAATCCCTCTGATATCAAAAAAGGTTAGCAATATAGTTGCAACAAGGTCGCGAACTTGTCAGACCTCATGTATGGCATCCCCTTGGGAAAAAGTATACACACAGCTATTTCTCTAATGGCCAAGTTTCACTCATTCCCTCATTCACTCATTCATTCATTCCCGAGATGTACTGAATACCAACCAAGCACCTGGCCTATGTCAGGCTGGGACTCGTTGGGGAATTGCAGACACAGTCCCTGCTCAAGGGGACTTTGTTTCCCTGTGGAGAAGCTGCCACATGAAGTAGATAAACCTCTCTATGTCCTTCTCACTGTTCTGCAGTTTCCACTACAAAAGCACAACCAACCAGAAACTCTCGTGACCTGGGGCCACCGATACGGAGGTAAGCGGCTCTGCACATCCCATTAGCTTGAGAGCACTGCTGTCCCAGGATGGCACGGTGACATGGCCATTTCATGCTGAGTCACCAAACAAGGGCGTTTCACGTTCCATACAGCCTAAGAGCCCTAAAAATGTGACATCTGATTTAGAAAACTATCTTTCAAGAATTGTTCTTTAAAAACTGTGGGTGTTTAGAAGAAACTTGCATGTCAGCTTGTGATTCAGATCTCAGGGAACCTCATTTGCTCCTGGACATGTCTGCCAAAGGGACCCCTGGAGCGGTGTGAGGCCAGGGTCCCCAACACGTCCAGGGTTCCCCGATGGGCTGGAGAGCTGAGCTTTGGGCCTCAGGACAGCCTCTCCTCCCTGAGCACAGGCGTGGCCTTCACTTTCCGGGCTCAGGGCCCCAGACGTGACCGTGTGGGCTGTCACTCCCTTCTCCAGAGATGGCTTCTCCAGGGCCAAAGGCAATCATAAGGGGCATCGTCAGGAAGCTTTTGGTCCTTACTTGGGACGAAGTCCTGAAAGAACACCAGTGAGCCCTGCACTCAGCTAAGACTGCAGGACCCCAGGTCCCCAGAGGCTCATCCACACACACTTCCAGGTGGCACTGCCGAGGACTCCAGGCAAGTGACCACAGGCCGTGCAGGACCACGGACAGCTCAGTGCTGACCTCCAGGTTTCTTCCCTCTCCCACGGAGGGGACGCTGGTCTCCACAGCAAGCCCACCTGCTCTGATCTGAAAGGACTTCCCTGTGAGTGCTTTGCACACACACACACACAATATCTATAACATGATTAAAAATCCACATTCCCTTTAATTCTCAAAGGAAGGATTTAAATTGTTTCATCACATTTTAGTTGTCTTATAAATCACTCATTTTCAAGATAGTCTCAGAAGAACAGAGGAGAGTGTCTGTATGGAGCTCAGAACCTTTCCTGATCGTCACACTGATGAGTGGAGAAGCGCCATCTCTCCAACCGCTCAGCCAGGCGGGAACCCGAGGGCCAGAAATGCGACTAATCATCCTGTATCTCCAGTTCCTGTCCCCACCTGGCATGTGGAAGATGCCCAAGAAAATGCCAGAAAATGAATGTATGGTCCTACCTCAGACAGAAAAGAGACCTTTCTTAAATGTTTCCCCTGAAATATATCCCCAGAGGTTACTGGTGCAAGCACCGAATTGTGTTCACATCCGTGGGGATTCTGCACACCCCCACACTGTGCTCAGGGGTGGGGGGGCTTCACGTGAGCACAATTTCCATTACTGCCCCTCAGTAAACGCGGTCCTGGGTGTTGGTCCTGTGACCCCATCGCCTGTCCAGCAGCCCACTGTGGTCTGAGAGGCTCAGGATTGTGAGAACAGACTAGCAGATGGGGCAGGTTTGTAATTTTCAAGCTACTTCTGCCAAGAGACTCGTCACTTGACATGTCTAAAATTTATATTTACATGTAAATAATTACATGTGGTAATTGAAAACATTAGAAAGCATGCTATGTGCAAACAGTTAATTAAAAATTAAAAAAGCATGCAACCTGAAACACTGTCGGTTAAATAACTTCAAATTGCAGGTTGTACTCAATCCAGCCAGGCTGACAAAAAGATACTGCACAAGTTCGTCCTGTTCGATTCGCTGGAGTGTGGGGTGTTGCGGAGACGGGCCGGGAGGAAACCCTCATGCGGCCGCAGGTGAGCTCTGCCGTGCACGGGCTTCCCGGAGCTGCCATGATAACCAGGAACTTGGTGGCTTAAAACCAGAGAAATTTGTCCCCATGCAGTTCTGGAAGTCCAAAATCAAGGGGATGCCAGGGCTGGTTCTTCTGGAGGTTCCGAGGGAGAACCCGCCCTGTGCGTCTCCAGAACTTGCAGTGACTCCAGGCTCTCCTTCACCCCGTGGCTTGTGGCAGCATCACCGCACTCCCTGCCTCTGTCGTCACGTGCTGGTCTGTGTCCTCGCATCTTCTCACAAGGATACCAGTCATTGGACTTAGGACACACCCTAGGGGATACCGTCACCTAGCATGACTTCATCTTTATTTAACTAGTTCCACCTGCAAAGATGCTATTTCCAACTAAGGTCACATTCTGAGGTTCCAGGTGGACGTGAATCGGGGAGGGGATGCTATTCAACCCAGTGAGGCAGCAAGAGGCTGCAGGTCCGGCCAAGGGGTCAGAGCCATAGTGCTGTCCGCTCGAAGGACTGTGAGGAGACGAGAGCCCCGTGTGGCAGCCAGGCGCCCAGCGAGCTGTCTGGCTGGTGGCTCGCAGGCTCCAGGGCAGCCCAGGAGAGCAGGCATTGGGACCCTCCCGCTCAGGCCCTGGATCTTCACGGCGTCCCTGGACTCCCTTCTCGTGTGTCTGAATGTCCCCACCCACAAGATCGCTGACAGCTACTGGGTCCTCCTGCATGACCGGCTTCCTGGCGGTGAGTGTCATCCCTGACAATGGCTGTCACCCCGAAAACACTGCTGGGCGGCACAGTGAGCCATGTTCTTCTGGCCCCGCCTTCATCGGGCTCAGCCTGCAGGTGTCACTGATGTGAACAGAAGGACCCGACCAGCCCCTACGATGAGGAAAGCCACACACCTGGAGACAGGGCGCCCCTCCGTGTGTGTCTGTCTCTGTGTCGAATGTCCCCCTTTTTATAAGAGTGCCAGCCATGTCACATTAGGGTCCACCCTCGTGACCTCATTTTAACTTGCTTCCCTCTGTAAAGACCCTATCTCCCCATAAAGTCACATTCTGAAGTACAGGTAGTTAGGATTTCAATGCGCGAATTTGGGGGGACACGGTTCAACCCATAACAGGGCGTGAGAAAAGTCAGAGAGTGGGCAGCTTCAGGCAGATGAACTATGAGGCCACCTCCTTGGTGGGGCTTGGGAAGGAGATGACAGTCACAGGTACACACTTCACTTTTGCTTCTCTAGTTCAGGCTCCACTTGTTAGACAGGCTGACAGGTGGGGCCAGTGATGTCTTAGGGGTGCTACTGCCCACCCAGCGGGTCTACGACCCCCACCCCCAGCTAGTTGAAGCCCTTGCACCTGGATACCACCCCCCACACTACAGGTCTCCTGACGCAGCCCTGCCCAGAGCTGCAGTGGTCCCAAGAACTTCAGGTACAAATAACAATATTTGGCCACGAGCAGCCCCTGGGTACTGCTTATTACCACCTGCTTTGGGAGCCATCGGAGCAAACATCAGGAGAAGGGGAAGCAGACAACGTGTCTCAGTCTGCAGGTGCCATTACCATTGATGTATAAAAACACTGCAGACCCCATCTCCCCACGTGGCCAGAGTCAGGCTCTGCTCCAATGTGCACGTGTCCGGGTCACATCTGCGCTTCCCTTAGTTAAAGAAATGCACAGCTAACAAACGATTTTCATCTTTAGAAATGGCGTAAATGTCATTAGAAACTAACCTGAGCTTATTGGCTTTGCTTAACTCTTGACAGGTATAGAATACAACACTAAAAATGCAATTAGCTGGGGCGTTGGGGGAGAAACAAGCTCACCAGACAGGTATCTTTGGGTGAGAGGAGATGTTTACGTCTCATTCATCTTAACATTCCCCAGTCACACCCCAGATGGGACCAGTACGGTACCTTACTATCCCCAATTTCTCATCTCTGGGAGGCAAGTTATAAGTTGGCTGTTACCATTGGTCAGCAGAAAACAACAAAGACCCTGGTCAGACTAAACCATTTCCCCGTAAGATGGGGTGGATTAGAAGTCAAACAGAGGTTTGGCCAGGTCACCTAACAGAAAAACGCCGTACTGTCTGTGATGGTAGTTTTGTGACACCCTGACTGGGCTGTGGGGTGCTGGACATCGGGTCAGACGTGACTCTGGGTGTGTGAGGGTCTTTCCAGGTGACAGTCACACGTGAAGCACTCGGCTGAGTCAGGCGGGTGGCCCTGCCCGACGTGGTGGGCCTCGCCCAATCAGTTGAGGCCTGACTAGAGGAAACGCCTGACCCGCCCACAAGCGAGAGAACTTTCTGCTGCCTCCCTGCCTGGAGCTGGGGCCCTGGTGCCGTCTTGTCTGGGGCTCACGCTGACCATCAGCTCTGCTGGGTCTCCAGCTCCCAGGTAGCCATCTGGGACTTGTTGGCCTCCATTGTCACCTGACCCGAGTCTGTATGTATAGCTGCCTCCTGTAGGTCCTGTTTGTCTAGAGAACCCGGACCGATACACCGTCTCCACACCACTCTTCTTCAGTGGCTTAACACTTATTATTGGGTACCATGAAGACTGTTGTTTTTACAGTTCGAATTGATTAAGCGTTCTTCCAAAACGGCACCCTGATTTTGTCCAGAGGCCACCTACTCCTCACTCTCAGTTTGGGACAGACCTCACCTCCCTTACTCCCCACAATTAGGGGAAAGCACGTGACCCAGGCCTGGCAAATCCAAACCCTCCATCCTGTGGCCACAGGGATTGGTTTAGGCCTGGGCACATGAGCCAAAGTCACCCAGTTTCGAACAATCCCAATACCCTAATTTTGGAACCATCAGGAGGAGACTCTCCCAACTGGAGTTTCATGTGAAAACACGGCCCGCGCGGGAGCTGCTGGGCCTGCACATGGAGACTCCCCAAGAGCCGAGGCAGCACAAACAGAAGCCAAGACCAAGCAAGACGAGCTCAGCACAGGCCCTGACTCTCCTGTACTTTTCAATTCTAGGTGCAGCTGAATTTTCTCTTTGCCGCTGAAGGAGAGGTGTCTGCCACCTACAACCCGAGGGACTCCACTTTTGTGCCAGGTACTCAGAAAGCCTTCACTGGGAGCTGGGCAACGAGACTAACTCTATCGGGCTTAATGGAGCTGAATGCAAACTAAAGTGAAGGGCCCTTCCACCCTGTACCACACGCACACACACCTGAGACTCCACAGAACAGCCGTCCCTTTCAGAACAGGAAGCCATGTGGTGCCACATGGCGGCTCCATTCAAAGCAGTTTCGTCAGGGACACAGGCTCCCTCACCAGCCCGGATGGAGGACGTGCTGAGGAGAACGAGACCTCCTGCCAGGAAGAGCATCCGGGATCTGGGTAAGGAAAATGCTGCCTGGCGACCACTGGACCTAACTCGCCACCTGTGCTCAGCTGAGAAAAAGTGGGAGCTATTTCACACCTATTTATCCTGCAGCACGTCTGTTTTCTGCTCACCAACTGACGGTCACTCCTCACAAGTCGTTATTCTGATTTTCTTCTACTGTCTCCCATTTCACTGACTTCACAGGATGTGAGAAATGATGACTATCTGTGAACGTCAGGAGAGAAAAAGTGAAGGTCCATGCAGGCTGCCTTCACATCTTCAAGGACACAGGCGGCTAACCCACACTTGATTTCACAGGTGTGTGACTGATATGGCCCCTCCACCAGCTCAGGCTACATACTGAGTGCACATGCTTTTAATCATCAAATTAATAACCCAATGTGTCCCAGCTACTCTTGTGAGAACGCTCTTCATCCGTCAGCTTGGGGCCTCTCTTTCACGAAACTCTGGTCACCCATGGGGCTCGCCCATCCCACTGCAAAGCAGGTAAGAGGCCCAGGCAGTGAACTCGGTAGGCTCATGGCTCATTGGTGACACAGCCACATGACGTAGCCATCGGCTGCATTCTCCAGCGGAGACCCTGTGCGGCACAGTACCAGCAGGCCAGCTGTCACCACTGTCCCAGCACTGGTTTCTCTGTGCTGGAGGATGGACACATCTTCCTCCAGTGTCAGGCTCAGCTCTTATCACTGACCCCTCTAGAGGCTTGGGCCAATGCCCAGTCCTTTAGGGACAGCTGTCTTCATTTACACACACACACACACACACATACACACACACACACACATTTTCCTAGGGCAACCTAAGGTGCCAGGCAGCTGGGTTAGAAGCCACACACCGCACCTGGACATAAGGACATAGCTCCCTTCTGCGACTTTGGGGAGGGACCGCATCCTTCATGCACAAATGGTGAGCTTGTTTGCCAAAGGTCATGTTATTACTGTACCATCGTCAGCCAGAGAGGGGGCGGGGGACAGCAGCCGAGGGACACACTATTCCTGCACTCACTCCAGGGGACCAGAAACAGCCCCGCCCCTACACAGACACACGAGGACTTCTGCAAGACCTCCCTTGCCACCCTCTTGCCACCCCAGCGAAATGGGAAGTGACTGACTGTTGTGTCCCCAAGGCCCCCAAAGACAATCACAAAAAGAACATACCCTGATGTTAGCCCACTCCCCAGAAACAGGCTGGCCAGACAGGGACTACACGTAGTCGACCACATGCTTGGTAAGGAGCTCAGCTGTCTGCCACACAAAAGGCTGGGTCCCAGTCAGTGTTAACTGCAGGCTTCTGGGCTACCCTCCTGGCTCAGCTGTTTAGCAAACTTACCTTTCGTCGCCTTCATACTGCTCAGCTCCAAGAGGAGAGTGCAGAATGAACTTAGTAATCTCATGCTCTCAGGTACCTTTTCGTGTCTAAATGATGGTGCTTTACAGTAACTCCTGTTTGCCACTGAATGATACCGGCGTTCTCCGCGTTAGGGCCGAGCACTCACGTAACAGCTGTTATCTTAATCAAGTATCAATAGCCCGTCTTTATTTCAGCATTAAGTCAATAGCACAGGCAGCTGCTACTTCATAAACTTCAATACGCTAAGTGTTATCGGTTAAATATATGTTCTCTAAAGCGTGGTTTAATGAATCAGAACCAATTTAAAAGACAGTCTGGCTTGAAATACCGAAACCTGCCAAACTTAAGAAAACATCACACTCTTCGGGTAACCAAATGTTCAGCTGTGTTTTGAACAGCACCCGCCTCTAAGGAGCCTACGTCACATGGTTTCACTGGAAACACAAGGTAGAGCATGAATGGTAGGACTCGGCCAAGTGCGAACCCGCCCCTGTACTTGTATTCTTGCTCTGTCCTCATAAAGGTTTAACACATATTTGCCCAAACTTGTCCCTCGAAAGCCAATATTGAAGCAAAGAAATGCCACGCTTGTGGTAGCTTACTAATCACACATGTGAATAAGATTTGGGGGGTCTGGTCAACTGTAAGTTCACTGTCAGACAACAGATAACACAGACATCAAACAGGCCGGAGCAACCCTGAGCTGCATTAGCAGAGCCATGTGTTTAGGAAGCAGAACAGGACGGCCGGAGCCTGGGACGGGGACGTGCCTGAACGTCATATTTAAACCTGAGCCCCTGTCTCGGAAAGAAAGAGCCAATAGAGAACGTCCAGGATGGCAAGGACTGAAGTCAGGCCCTGGTGGGAGGCTGGCCACAGGGTCTGCACGCATGTCACCGCAGTGGATCTAGGACTGAACAGTTAAACGACAAGCCAGGAGCAGCTGTCCACACTCGCGGCTGCTCAGACAGGAGTGAGTCATTCTCACAAGTCACCGACTTGTAGCTCTCTCATTCCGACCGTGATGGGCAGCCAGCGAGAGAAGACCTAGCCAGTGGTGTCCTTGTATGTGCCTGAGAATCAGTGTGGCACTGAATGGCGCCCCTGGCAGAGCCCCGTGGTCCCCTTGGGATGAGCAGACGGAGCTGAGTCCACGAGAGCCGGCTGAGGTCACGAGGTGCCCAGGAGAGGGGTGCACCCAGGGAGACTCCCAGGGGCTGCAAGTGCCCCGCAACAGTCAGCGTGGGTTGTGCAGGAGCCCCTGAGGCTGGGACCCAGACCCCAACAGGATGCGAGGGCACCAGCAACAGAACTCACACCCAGGAATGACGCCTGTTCCCGCCCAGCCGACTCGCAAACTTAGGCGACAGGCACAAGACTTTCAGCTCAGTAGTGGAGTAAATTCACCCCGGGTGAAAAAATCGCTCTGCTCCACCTTGGAAAGGCAAACCCGCACAGGAGGACGCTCACCCAGGCCAGCGCTGTCTCCACCCCAGGGTCCTCCGAGACACCCTGTCCAGGGGGGTCACAGCGTGAACACAGCACACTGACTCCTCCCGCTGCCTGCTTGCTCGTTTGTAAGAGGGATGATCAGGTCTGTTTAGTCCGTGACTGTGGGGAGGAAAGGAGATGACGGGGGGACATGGGTCACCCTTCACGCCTGTAGGAAGCGGCCCCGTGACACACGGCCCTGCGAGTGGGCATGCCTGGTCCCGACACTGCTGCTGGTGCTCCAGGCGGGCAGTGCTTCTGACTAGTGGCCCAAGTTCTCCATCCACACTTTACTGTCTTTGGATAAGCCCGTCACCTTTTATTCCTCTTTGGCTGACTTTTCATGTTGCTTCCTAAAGTTAAAATTAGGGTGCTGCCCTGCGTTCAGACAAAAAGCCACATTCAGTGGCCATCACGTGCTTCCACAATACGTCCACCCTCCTGAGCCTGGCATTCGCAGTCCTCCAAGAAGTCCCTGTCTCCTGCGCCACCCGGCTCCACACCGCACACACACTGGCATCCTGGGCCGGTAAGATGCTCGGAGCACTCCGCCCAGCACCTGGGACACTGCAACTGGCCCTCATGTCTCAGTGCATAGAAGCATCTTGATTCACAGGCCCTTGGTACTTGTCACTGGGTCTGCAGACCTGACAGTGCGTGGCACACAAGGAGCTCACTGTGGTCAGCAGCTGACGCTCCTCCAGAAAAGGTCCACAACCCGATCCCAGAACCTGTGAATGGGTTACCTTTACGTGGCAAAGGGGACAGGGCGGAGGACACAGTGGAAAAGGGAGACAGAAGAGCGTGAACTAAAGAGGTGGCAGAGCGAGACTCAGTCCAGCACTACTGCATGAGGTGGAAGGGTCACGAGCCAAGGAGTGTGGGCACCTCTAGAAGCTGGAACGGCAAGTGACAGATTGTCCCCTGGAGCCTTCAGAAGGAGCCAGCCCTGCCCACACCTGGATTCCCACCCGGTGAGAGCCAGGCCAGACTTCCAGCCGCTAGGACAGTAACATAATAAATGTGTGTTTGTTGTCACAACAGCAAATCCGAATCTTGATGCTTCAATAAACAAGGCTCATTTCTCAGTCATACTCGGCGAGGTTCGGGTGTCCTCCTCCAGCCTTTAGCGTCACCCTCAGGGCACCATTCCCCAGGGTTTCAGAGGCGGGGGCGGGGGACAGAGCAGACACCGAGGCCCCAAAATGCCCCCGTGTCAGAGTGACACACGTTTGCTGTAAAATACAAGCATTTGGTATGATTGGATTAAATCGCTCCTTTTGTTACTTTCTTTTTGTCCTAATGATTCTTTGTTCTGTGTTCCCTTTTTTTGTTTCTGGATTATCTGAGTGTTCTTTATATTTCATTTTGCCTGCCCTGTTGGCTTATTAGTCGCCTCCCTTTCTAAATTGCTCAGAGGGTTGCTTGGCTTTAAAAAGATTCTGGAGTAGGAATCCAGGTCTGCTGAAAGAGAATGTGGAAGGTAGCTGTCTAATTGCAACACAATCCTCTGCCCTGGAGAAGGGCTCCCCTCGAGGTGCCAAGCTCCAATCGTGTCCACCAGCACGTCCGGCAGGGTTCAGTTTGCACATGAAATTGTCAACCAGGTTTCCACAATGACAGGTGCATGTCAGTACCAACAAACGGCGCAGCGACAGAGCCAGGCTTCCAGGACGGCCACAGCCTGGCCTGGCTCACCAGCCCCTCCTGGGTGCTCCACGCCGCAGGCTGGACTGGACCCAGAAGCAAGAACCAGGCCGAGCCAGGTCTCCTTCCCTCCCCTTCGCTCTGCTACTGCTCGATGCGTCCACCTGTGACCATGCCGGAAGAACCTACCCGATGCATCTGCACCCGCAGGCAGCAGGGCACCCCTCACCGCTCTCCCAGGAAGAGCCATAGGTTCTGCTTCATGGCACACGGCTCAGTCGTGAGGAAGCAGGACAGTTCCGTCTATTCCCACATGTCATCTAGCTGAGCTCGCACCTGCACGAGGCCACTCACAACGGTCTGAGAGCTGAGTCTTCAAAAGGTGGATGAAATTCTCACAGACCAGGAAAAGGATAATCCCCCAGCTTCTAATTAGTCAGCAATGCAGTCAGGTTCTCTCTGCCTTGTTTCCAGGACCAGTGAGCCGTCACAGAGACGTAAATCTAGGGTATGGAGCCCCCGTAATCCCCTGACACAGAGTCTGTCACCTGACGTCTCAGATGCTGCCCTTCGTCACTGCACACTCTCTTTGTGCCAGCATCCTGATAAAACTCCAAGCCCAAGACTGACGGCCGAGCAACATGACATTAGCAGTCCCTGATCCCAACCCTCCAGGGCACGCCCAGTCCTGCTTCCAAGCCGCGGGTCTCCGGACCCTCCGTGCTCCTCAGAAGCCGTGAACCAGCGGAAGCTCTGAGCGCCCACATTAAAGTAAGAGAGCCCTCACTGGTGACAGATGCAGGGATCACTCCACACGACCAGGCGCTGGGCACAGACCGGCGCTCTCGGAGGGTAACTCTGAATCCAGTGGCAAAGCCCAGGGTCCCAGATCCTGCCACTGGGTTCTCCCTGCTGCCCAACTCCTGTCCTGTCCAAACCTGATTTTTCAGTTTGGATTCCTGTCTGTCAGCCGTGTTGTTCTGCCAACAAATTCTCCTTCTGCGTATGTTCTCCTGGTCAGTTCCTGTTTCTTATAAAGCAGCAGCTGCTACCTGACAGTAGGTGGCAGGGACCAGACCTTCAGGGAAATGCGGGACGTTGTCTCCTGGTGATCCAACTGAGCGGGCAGAGAGCAGGAAAGCTCATTCCTCTCTGGGATGAGGACGTTGGAGCGCGTGGTGCCGAGCTCCGAACCACTCATCAAGCTGTGTTATGTGCCCCCCGGCCAGTGCCCACTGGGGACAGACATCCCTGCTGCGAAGAGAAACCATGCCGGTGACAGGGAGCTGGCTGCTTCTGAGGGCACCGGCCAGCTTGAATCCCTCAGTTCTCACCAGGGTGTGAAACCATGGGAGGGAGACCCCACGTTAGAGAAGCTGTCATCCCCTGGCCGAGGGGCTGTGGTCAGCCCGAGACTAGATTTAGAGTGTGTGTGCTGCAGAATTGCAGCAGCTTCTCCTTAGGTCAAAGGCAGAGTGAGTCGGGACGAGCGGTGAGGTTCCGAGGGCGTGGGAGCCCGCCAGCCACCCGGACATGCTGCCAGCCTGGGTACCGGCTTCTGTATACATGCAGCTTCTTTGATTGCTAGCAACACAAACCAACCTGGAAAATCCAAGCCACTGGGAATTCATGGGAAGGCTCTGAAAAAAGTTCGCTGGGTCCAAGAAAAGGCCAAAGAACCAAGCTCAGGAAGGACAGAAACTCTGGCAGCTCCAGGGAATCCTGGGGAGTGCAAAGCTGACACGCCCAGGGCCACACCAGGGAAGCCACTCCAGCCACTTTTACCTTCTTGTCACTTTGCTCAGGGTTCCGAGTCCGCAGAGAGGTCTGCTGGCTGCACGGAGGTGGCACAACCTCTCCCCACTGAGGTAGCTCGGGCATCTTTACCAGGTCCCCCAGGCTTTCCCATGAGGGAAATAATCAGATGACATTCCCAAACGAGAGCGACTGGACGTCAGGCAACGGGCCAGCACCCAGTGGTCCTGTACAAAGTGCCCCTACCCCACCTGGAAGCCTGGGCCTAGGTCAGCGGCTCAGCAGGAACCATCTGGAGCGTCAGCCCAAGTTCAGTCCTGGCCTCTGCTGTCTGAAGGTCCAGCTCACCCTGGAGGCTGCTGCCTGAGCCCCAGGCCATGTTTAAACCAATGGCACAAGTGATCACACATGTGCAGAGCGGAAGTGCTGTGGAAGGCAGCTCTTCACTGGGCTTCTGTTCTTGGTGCGGAACCCAAGGCCACTCTGAGGGCAAGAAGCGTGAGCTGGCAGCTGGCAGCCTGTCCCTTCTCAGTGGCTGGCAGTGTGGTCAGCCCTGCAGCCCACGGCAGAAACTCACTCTAGGTGTTGTGCCTGGAACCCATGAGGAGGGCTGGGACATGGTTTTCCTGGGACTGAAAGTGTTCCCAGCACACAGGACTGTCCGTTTGAAACCTGGGAGAGTTCGGGGCAAACCCAGAGCCCTACCTGGTCTCTCTAACCTGAGGCAACAGCAGAGACCCGGGCCTCTGACACCAGCATGAGCACAGCTTCCTCTCCGTGACCCGCGGGCCCAGGGCACTCCTGCCAGCCCATTGTCAACACTTTGGAGCGGACGTGGCCCTGAAAGCTGCAGACGTTAGTCAGACACAATGGAAGACATTTAAGGCACACGACATTTAAAGGCGCGAGTCCAGCAAATTCCCTGCCATTCCTACATGCCCACCTGCCTTTAAATCATTTCAACAACTCCTGCAGGCGGCACCTGACAGCATGCCGCGGCCTGCTCGGCACCCGGAGGGCGGGCGGTGGGCAGCTGAGCACAGGGGCCCCTGAGGGCAGGGCTGGGCTCAGTGACTCACTTAGAGCAGAAGAGCAGGGATTCGTTCCTAAAAAGAAACAATACTTACAGCTCCATCAACACTAGCAGCATTTAGGTATGAGATACGATGGCTCTGATGTTTAATGAGCATAGTGATTAGATGTACTAACATAGCTCCTTCTTCATTTCAAATCCATAATCTGCACTAATTGCTTTGGCCACACTCATTTTGGACGGATGCTGATATTTTAGTGCGAAATTATAACTTACCCCATTAACTAAAAGCGAATGGCAGAAAGTCACCTCTAATGCAATTCTACCTCGTGTCTGTGCTATTAGCAGCCAGCAGACTGAGCACACAGGACGGGGTGACTACAGGACATCTGAGGGCTGCTCCCCAACCCACAGCCCCCGAGAGGGAGTGGCGGGGTGGAGCCCCCAGTACAGAGAAGAGCTGCTTAGGACACCGGCTGTGGGCGGCACTGTTCCCGGAGTCAGCGGCCAGCAAAGGGGCTTCGCTCAGAACCTCCCACACCAGTTTCACAGAGGACTCCCTCCCAGGAGCTTTACGGGACGGAGGAGATCGTGGGCGTCTGGGCCCTGGATGCCGCCCAGCGTGCAGTTGGCAGGGTGAGCCCTCACCAGCCCATGTCCCACATAACCTCCCTGCCTTCGGAGACACTCAGCACCACAGACCCACTAGCTCCCGGGCCACTGAACGCCCCACACCCATGGCCCCTGCTCCCTGACCCTCTGCAGAGGCCAGGGCTGGTGTCCCAGCATCCCCTCACTCCATCCTTGCACACACTGGGGGTCGCTCAGCGGCTTACTGAAAGGAGGGTCCCTGAAGGTGAGGACATGAGGCCCTACATTTAGTGGGGACCTCGTGCCCCCGGCTGTCTCACACCAGAGCCAGCCACACATCCTCCTTCCTGAACAAGGACCCCTTGGCTGCAGAGCCCAGAGACACGTGTGAATAACGTCACCTGAGGGCCACTGGGAGCAGATCCCCTGGGGAGACTGTAGAGCAGATGGGGAAAGCGATGACTAGGAAGCCTGGTCCCAGCCCGGCTGCTGGCCCTGACCCCGGGCAAGGCCCTTTTCCTGCCTGAGCCCGTTTGCTCACCTGAGGAGAGGACAGGTGAACGAGAGGCCTCCAAAGCCCCTTCCAGATTTAACAGACTCAGAAGCCATGCTGTGCGTTCTCTCCTGAGAGCCCAGGGCGCCTGCCCCAGGAGAAGTGAACCCTTCCTGCCTAAGACTAATGCACCTGCAGTTGCCCCCATGTGGTGTGTTTGCTGCAGGGACTGACCCTACTTCCTGTCCCTCAGGGAAGGAAAAAAATGTGTCCTCTGCCCACCACGGTTCACTGCCCAGGCCCTGCACGCCAGACCAGCAAAAGACAGATCCACAGAGACAAACACGCAGACGCGTATTAGCACGTGCAGTGAGCACACACGCACACGGGAGTACTCGGTGACCAGGAACTCAGATGGGTGAGTGGTGGAACTCCTACAGCCTCTTCATGGGAGGATAAACCTGTAGAGAAGTGACAGCACGAAGGGAAAAGGCTTCAGGCTTTTCAGGGTTAGATCAGTAAGTATGTGGGCAAGGACCGGCAGATCAGGGCTGGTGCTCACGGAGATTCTCCCGGTCTCTGGTGACTCACCTCCTGGTACAGAGGAGGGGGCCACCTTACAAGTTGATGTCCCGCGTTTAGGGAAATAGAGGGGGGCAGAGAACTGTTCTCGTGTCTGCTTCTTCTCACGGGCCTTCAGCTGACAATAACCTTTACGCCAAAGTGGCCTATTTTGGGGGCTCGCTCTGTGCCCTTCGGCCCTAGCACAGAGCTGGTGCCCAGGGCCGCGCAGCACAGGCTTCTCAGGAGGAGCACGAGCTGCTCACCGCCTCTTGTACAGGTGGAAATCTGCTGCAGGTCACCCCACCTCTACTGTGCGTTCACACCATCACATTCTCTATCAATCTTAACCGCCAAACACTATGCTAATGAGGCATTAGCATTTCAAATCCACCCTCCATGTTGGGGAGATGCATTTCATTTTCCACTTAAAAGCTGATTTTCCATGATCAGCTCTGTTCCGAATCACCATTACCTCTTTAATTAATTTAGCATCTCTCCACTAGCAGTTGCTAAATTGCCCAAGCAGAGATGGGAAAACTAAGCGTGAGCAGCTCCCAGCCCAAGGTGAGGGCCTCAGAGCGCCAGGAGATGGCTGGCTATTTGAATAAGAAAGCACTTATCCGACAGCACTTGGCTTAAAGAGCAATTAGTCAGGAAAGAAAGACAAAGGCAAGAGGAAGGGCCAGGGGCAGGCCCTGGGCCAGCGGCCAGCCCAGCGCTGGGGAAGGTCTGCAGAACCCACACCTGGCACTTAGGCAACAGCCTTAATTAGCTCCTGGGGGATTTCAGGGAGATTGCCTGAGACCTTCTTATTTGCTTTCCTAGGGGTTTTGTTTTTGCTTTTGTTTTAGTTCCTTTTGTTCTTTAGAGCAACAGTTCTTCAAGGCCCAAGCCAGCCAAAGGAGCCGTCCCTCTGTGGTGGCCCCAGGTGCTGGCAGGCATCTGGGCCCGGCTTTACTTTCTGCTCTGGCCCTGGGGGCCCGGTATGACCGGAACAAGAGTCCCAGGACAAGGGCAGCCCCAAGAGCCTCCGCTCAGAGGCGACCCTCCCAGCAGCACCCTGCACCACACCGCCCCTCCAAAAGGAGCCCGCACTTTCAGCCACGCTCCACTTATTAAAAAGAAAGAAGCCCTGTCTTAGCAAGACGCTTGGATCGGCCTACAGCCCTCCTGAAACGCCATCTGCTAAAGCGTGCACTGCAGCCATCAGACTGGTCCTGACAGGCACCGAAGCCGGGGGCTGGGCACCCATTGCCCGTCACTGGTGATGACACAGGCCTCTCCACATCAAATCCAGACTGCGGGCTGTAAGTCTTGGCTGATCTCTAGCACAATGTTTAAGAGGACTAGAGGGCACCTGCACACAGGCAGATGGCCTGCCATCCTTGGGAAGGATCACGGTGGCACCACTGGCCTCACAGTGGAGCAGACGGAAGGCCTAGGGCAGTGGGGTCCATGCCCAGTCCAGACCACCAAGGTGACACCCGCTGCGTCTGTCTGAATGAAGTGCCGCCCTCCTCGCTCCCACCCCCACCATGGGACAAGGGGTGATGCAACATCCTTGTTCTCAGAGACCTTAAGTTGTCACAGTGACGAGATACCTGGTGTCCACCCAGCATCCACGTGCTCTGACACCCCACGGGGAGTGGCGGGAAACACAGACCCACCACTGCCCCACCCCACCTTCAGCTGGCCCAGTGCTGCTCTTAGACTCAGACCCCGTGCCCGGTCCCAGCCCCAGGTTTACTGGAGATGGAGCGGGCCCAGACACGGGGCGTTTTAGAAGCTCTGCTGTGATTCCAGTGCACAGCCCCTGCTGAGAAGCCCATAGCAGGACAAGCCTGACCAGCCCAACTCACCTGAGCAGGCGAGGCATCTTGTGCATGGCCTCACCAGCAGCCAGATAGAGCTCCCCGCAGCTCCATTCCCGCACTTAGAAAGCTAGCCCTTCATCAGCTGCAACATTAATGGAAGACCCCGTGCCCACCCCGCGGGAGCACAGCCGCATGAGGACACGAGGCTGCCGAACCTTCACACCTGCAGGGAGGTGAACACACACGTCTTGTTAATTCGGCCAGACTTCCTCCTGAAACCCTGGTGCCAGCCTTCTTCACGGATCACGTCTTCTCTGTTGCATGTTATATGTCATTATGCTCTGTGTCAGAGACCTCTTAATAATAATACATGCAATGAAATGCAAAACTGACTTTAAAAACCAGAGCCAAAGAATCACAGATGAGGACAGAAGACAAAACCACGAAGGCAGTTGGTAACCATAGTTACACTTCTTATCTGGCCCTGAGCTTCCTACCAACCACCTTGAAAAGGAACACACTCGTCAACATGGCTCTCCTTAGCAGGGGAGAGCATCCAGGCACTGGGGAGGCAGGGAGCCCCAGCTCTGAGCTATGCTTGGGTTGCTGCTGCGAGCTCCTCTGGGATCGGGGCCTGGCGTGCGAGCTGCTCCGCCAGCATCTTCACATTGGAAATGCTTCTCTAAGCAGGGCTGGCTGCCCCCACAGGTTAAGTTCAAGGAGAACCCAGGCGACCGCAGCCTTCCCTCTTCTACTGCCTCACTAGGGGCTTCCTTTGTGCTCCTCCCCGTCCCACCAGGTGTCCAGGGCCCCCCTTCTCCTGGGCCCACACCCGTCCTACAGGTTCCAAAGTAGGGGTTCCATGCGGACTAAATTAGGGGAGCTGAAAAGTGTCTTGGGGACTGGGTGGGATGCCGACCTTGCCGAAGGGAGTCCCCTCCATGTGCTGATGGCCAAAAGAGCTGGCAGGGCCCTCGGATCCCACGTTGGCCAGTGCAGGGGTCCTGGGGCTCTTCAGGGGCCCTTGACCAAGACCAGCTCCCCTCCTGGCCTCCTCCCTGCGTCTCTGGCCTGACCGGGGAGGACGAAGCCCTCTCTGACCCACAACACTCCCGAATGTCTCATCCACTCCCCTGCCTCCCCGAGGCAGTAGCACAGGACCAGACACCCATGCTTGAAAGGAGGGGGAGGCAAGAGAAAGACTGCCGGCTCTCACTGCACTGGCTCCCCACTCAGGTGACACACACTGAGGTACAAGCCACACTGTCCGTGGGAAGCGTCCAGCCCTGGCTGTGGACCCGGCCCCCTGGGCACTGCCAGCTGTCTAAGCACTTCCTCAGCTCCCTGTGCCTGACCCACAGGGACTCTTGGACCCGGTGCCAGTTGGGCATCTCATGGCCACAGCAGGCCTGGGCAAGACCCCCGATGCCAGGCACAGGCCTGGTGTCTGGCCTCATATCACAGTATTTCCAGTTCCCTCTTCCCCAGCCCCTGAGCTCAGACGAGACCACGACAGGGGATGGAACCAATTCTGGACAGAAAATGTAAGAGCTGCTGTGGGCGTCTCCACGTTCTCCTCCCCTATTGTGACAAAGCCTGAAGTCTGTGTGGGGCTACACTGCCTGAGGCCTACTCATCCCGGATCCCTGCATGACTACAGAGGGACGAGCCCCCCAGGCTGTGTGACACAAGAGCAGGGACAACAGCTAAAGTCACACTGGTGTCTGGATTGCCGAGACCTGGAGGCCGCTTGTTTCCTGAGCATTACCTCCCCTGTCCTGCCTAGTCTGACCAGTGCTGACCGGCTGCACTGGGCCTGGCTGCGCAGACGGGCTTGCACACGCCCCCCGGACCCACGGCCTCGGCGTTTCTGGGACGCCTGCCTGACGAGGGTCATCGTGATCCTTGATTTCAAACATACTGACCGCTGGCAAAGATCATGGTCCAGGACGACAGGGGCTGTCAGGGGCCGGTGGCTGCAGGCTGTCCACAGACCCTCCCACTCATCCTCTGCCCGCCTCTGGATGTGAACACAACCTGCGGTGCTGGGGGCCTGGCTCCTCCCTGCTGACGATGGGTCTCTCCTCAGCACGCCATCTGCCTCAAGTCGCCTTCCAAAATCACTAGAGAACACATTTATAAACGTGCAGCTGCCCCGGAAGAAAGCATTTCTTGCCAAAGGGATGCAACATGATTCAACTGCAAACAACAAAATATGAAACTTTCATTTTTTACCACCTTGAGACGTGTTTGCTGAAAGCTTTCCTTTAAGCCACTCACTTTTCTGGGGGATAAAAACTGTGTTAAGCGCTTTCATTACTGGGCATTTGGGTTTTGTTTGGTTTTGTTTCTGGATGTGAGAAATGTCAGGTTTGAATTAGCAGTTAACACAGCATACAAGCTCTTTCACACACTGAGTTTCCAGGTTGGCTTTTCATCTATCTGTTCATTCAATGACTGTACCTATCATGTTTCCCCAAAAATAAGACCTAGATGGAACATCAGCTTTAATGCGTCTTTTGGAGCAAAAATTAATATAAGACCCAGTCTTGGGCCGGCCCAGAGGCTTAGATGGTTGGAGCACCGAGCTCCTAACACCGAGGTCGCCAGTTTGATTCCCACATGGGCCAGTGAGCTGCGCCCTCTACAGCTAAGATTGTGCATAACGGCTCTCCCTGGAGCTGGGCTGCCGTGAGCAGCCGGAGGTAGGCATGAGATGCTGTGTGCTGCTGCAGGCTGCTAAGTGCTGCCACAGGCTACCATGTGTCTCCATGAATGGCCGGTGAGAGCTGCAATGAGCTGCTGTGAGCGGCCAGCCAACGACTGGCGACTGACTGCCTCAGCCGGGGGGAGCACAAGGCTCCTAATACCAGCATGGGCCAGGGAGCTGTGTCCTATACAACTAGACTGAGAAACAACAGCTTGAATGGGGGGGAGAGGAGAGGAGGCGGAAGAAAGGGTGGGGGGAGAAAAAGAGACCCAGTCTTATTTTACTATAAGACTGGGTATAATATAATGTAATATAATATAATATAATATAACATAATATAATATAATACCGGGTCTTATATTAATTTTTGCTCCAAAAGATGCATTAGAGCTGATTGTCCGGCTAGGTCTTATTTCCAGGGAAACACAATAGTATGTGTCAGGCACCGAGAAAATGTGATCCGAACTTGAGTTTAAAGTGATGACAACCAAAGCAGAAGCCGGAAGGAGGCAGGACTTCTGGTCACCCCGGCCCCCTTTGCCCTGAACCCACTTATTCATCCGCACCCAAGAAGCTTGCATTCATTCAGTTACTCATACATTCATTCATTCATTCATCCATCCCAGGGTTTGAGGGGCGCTGAGGAAATGACATCATGAGGAATCATGAGGAAATGACAACACACCAGAGACGGGAGTGACACAGGTGGCATGTTAGGGCAGGTGCGTGCAGGAGGCAGCTGACTAGAAGACAGGCAAGGGCTGGGCAGGGAGGCACTGGATGCATAGAGAGATGGGCAGTCCCCTGGAGCCCCACCCCTGCTCCCTGTCACCGCATCCAGCGGCCATTTCCCAGCCCTCCTCGCCTGGACCAATCGTAGGCCTCCGTGTGTCCGTCAGTCCTCCTGTAAATGCCTCCCCTTGGCTTCCTGGACGCTGCACTCCTAGGTCCCTCCCTCCCTCGGGCGGGTCCCTTGCAATCTCTTTTGCAGGTTCCTCCTTGTCACCGTGACCCCTGCCTGCTTTTTTTAGAATTCACTTTTCTTCCTTTTTTTTTTTTTTTTTAAGATTTTATTGGGGAAGGGGAACAGGATTTTATTGGGGAACAGTGTGTACTTCCGGGACTTTTCTAAGTCAAGTTGTTGTCCTTTCAATCGTAGTTGTAAAAGGCGCAGTTCACCTCCAGGTCTAGTTGCTGTTGTTAGTTGCAGGGGGCACAGCCCACCACCCCTTGTGGGAATCGAACTGGCAACCCCGTAGCCCAGAGTTTGCACTCTAACCAACTGAGCCACCCGTCCGCCCCTAAGCATTTCTTTTTAATCCTATGCTTTGACGTCTTGGGGGCCTCCCTGACCTTGGAGGGGCTGCCCTCCCCGGGCTACCCAGTTCTTAGAGAGAGTAGATGACTCTACTGCATTTTTCATGTGTACGCACACCAACCAGTCAGAGTACACACCCCAACCACCTCCTCTATCCCACTCATGCTCCCTCGGGGCCACTCTCCCCCTGCCTTCATCACCCCAGGTACCAGACCCAGAGCCCACTGAAATTATTCAGGCGAGCTGATTCTAAGCCTACTTACTTTGCTTCAGCTGTCTCTTCCTGTGGAAACCACAGTAAATGCTCTTGCCACGTTTTCCCTGCCCCCTCTGCCTCCTGACCAGCCCTGGTACTTCTCCACGTGGTCCCCATGGCCTGGCGTCCCCCTCCTCTTGGGAATGGTGAGTCACCAACTAGCTTTCCAACAGCAGTCATCCCAATCGTTGGCTTCACTGTGCCTGAGTAATAACAAAACCTATATTTGAAAACGACTTGCTCTGAATATCGAGTTGGCACCTCCATCAGTTACCTACTGCCATGTGACAACCCACCCCAGACCTTACTGAGCGAAAAAGTCCATTTGCTGTGGTCCCGTGGATGAGCAATCTGAGCTGGGCTCAGCTGGGTGGTTCTTCTGCTGGGGTCACTCATGCAGATATCGTTATCCAGCAGCCCCAGGTGGCCTCACTCACATTCAGGCACAGGTCTGGGGGCCTCAGCTAGACCAGCTCTCCTCTGCTCCACGTCGCGTCTGAGCCTCCTGCGGGATCCACTGGCTCCTCGTGGCTGTCTCAGAGCAGGTTCCCAACAGCGAAAACAGAAGCTGCAGAGCTGCTTGAGGCTGAGCCTCAGAAGCCACCCAATGTCACGTCTGCATTTTGTTGGCCAAAGCAAGTCTCAAGAACAGCCAGACTCATGTTGGGGAGAGTGACTCCACCCCGTGATGGAAGGAGCAGGAAAATCCCACTGCACTGGGGCATGGATGGGGCCGGGGGGCATTGCTTTTGCCCCAGCACCTCAAACGGGTCCATCATGTCCTAACGTGTCCAGACCTGAGCTCTGATATGTGTCCCCACATAGCCTTCCTCTAGTCGCCTTCTTCCCATTCATGGTAGATCCATTCTTCTGTTGGTTCAGGCCAAGCCTTAGTGTCACTGCTGACGGCTCTCATTCACTCACACCTCACATCAATCCTACAGCAACATCTGTAGGTTCCACCTTCAAAATGAACCAAGAACGACCCACTTCTCATTACTCTCACTGCCACCACCTTGGTCCAAGCCGCCAGTCTCCTACCCGATGAACCCTGCCATAGAAAATGTCCTCTGCTGCGTGGTGATGGATGCTCATGGCACCTGCGGGGTTTTGTCCTACTGGCTTTGGATCTCACTGGGCTCGCTGCACCCCAATACAGCTTCAGTGGTCCCCAGGAATCAATTCCTAGGTTGTGTGGCCTCAGATGTCTTTACCAAATTAAACGTCTGAAATCGAGATGCCAGTAGCCCATGCTCTCTCTGAAGCCCCCAAGAAGGATCATTCCTGCCTCTTAGCTGCTGTGGCTGCCAGCGTCCCTCGGCCCATGGCTGCGTCCCTCCAACCTCTTCCTCCATCTTCACCTTCCTCTGTCTTCCCTCTCTGTTTCCTCATGGCACTCCCCTCTCCGTGTGTGTCTCTTCTTAGAAGGACACCAGACATTAGACTACAGGCCCCCCTGCTCCAGCATGAGCTCGCATTACTACACACGCTAACTACATACTCCTATGCAAAGACCCCACTTATAAGCACTGGGGTTTAAGGCTCCAACGTACCCTTTGGGGGCATGATTTAGCCCACTCCAGAGGGCCACAGGGTAACAGGCAACTCTCCTACACCCGATGTGAAGAACGGGATTTGAGAGAGCCAATGCCTGGGGGTCCTTTTGTCTGGACCCCTTCCTGCGAGGACACTCCCACCGCACTCAAGGGACAGTCTGCAGAGTCAGTGGATGCTCCCCCCGAAACAGTCCAATTTCAAAGAACACTTTTTCTGACATGTTCTATTAAGATATCGTTTTAGAGAGAAAGGTTTGCCTATAAGCCTTAGGAATCCGTATTAAAGTTTCAGACAAAGCATTTAATTACCTTTCACACAACTGTGGCAATTTTTATTTTAAAATGGCCTATGTATTAATATGAATTCCTCCCGAACGCCCCTGGTAAAAATATCCTTGTCAAAAGCTTCTCTCTGTGGCAGATAATCGGAATGTATCATGCTGTTACACCATCTGCAAACCTCCCTCATTAGCCCCTGCACAATTGTATTTAAGAAGCCATTTCAAATGCAGAAAACCAGGAAATAATAAGTCACTTCTTACTGAGGTCCAGCAAAGGGATATATTAAGGATCTTTCAATCCTGACTTTTCTGAGATCTCTCAAATTTCTACTTTCCAAGGAGAAATCGGTAAGTTCACCTCTGTGTTCCCAGCCTATCAAGCCAAAAGAATATGAATGAGCTTTCTAAGGAGTTCAATTGAGTTTCGTATAAAGAGCATCAAAGTTCAATGTCTTTATAGAAAAATGTCAACACCAATCTCCGGGAGAGGATGGAGATGTCCAAGTGTCAAAAAAAATTATATCTAGGAGTCCCCAATAAAAAGAGACATGGCATAGAGAAAATGATCCGATGACGTGAGTATTATTTGGACTTGTCTTTGTTAGATCAGAATGGATGCAAGGATCTCGCTGCACTCACCGTGCGTGTACCCCACGCTCATTCATCACTCACTCAGCTCTCCGGGGAATGAATCACAGACACTTCATCAACATCAGGAGAAATCAAAACACAAACTCATACAGCCAACCTGAAAACTCTTGCTAAGGTTATTTTTAGATATGAAAATATTTCATAGATTCTTTAAGTCAAAGTGAATAATTTAATACATAAATAGTATACATAGAGCAAATAATTTGGCTTTAAAATACAACTAAAAATATCCAAGGTAGAGATGCCACATAAACCTGAAACAGAATAAGACGCAGCTCAAGACCGGGGAACTGAAAAGAGATGACAACGCCTGCAGCAGCAGCTGGCCGACAGCAGAGAATAAGGGCCAGGCTGGGGAGAGTGATGCTGAACTTGGGACCAGCCTGGGAACCAGACAAATGAAGTTAAAGTAGCAATTAGCTAAAGCACCCGGAAGCGAGCAGACTACCTGACAGAGCCCAGTGAATAATTTAGAAGCAAGCACATCTCTACTGCGTTTCTGTGTTGTACAGACCAACCACACAGAGACCCGTAGGTTATCACATTTCAGCTAAATGAAACACCAGGAGACCATCAGAGAGGCTATGAGAGAGTGAAATAGTCCATTGAGTGATGAAAGGCTAATATAAAACCTATTCATTCCGTTGTTTATCACATTTGACAAGAAACCGAATGCCATGAAACAAAAATCATAACATAACTAACACATTTCATTAGAGGGAAAAGCTTAAGGCATCCGTAGAACAACGCATCTGCCCATTTTCAATTTCTTCTGAGATCTTTGTAGAAGTTATAGTGAATAGAGGAAAAAAGAGTTTTGAGTTTCAGTGACTTATGAGATTCGTCGGGGTTTAAAATTTGCCAGCGAGAAGTCCTATAAGATGGAAAACTGAGCTCCAGAGGCCGGCGCGAGGAACAGTGAGCTTTGGCACGTATCCCGTGGAAGGAGGGAGCTGGCAGGGAGATGCTTCCCCACCTTGCTGAGCTTCCACCCGGGGCCAGTCAGAAACTCCAAGTGCAAATTTAAAGACATTGGGATGATGGGAACAGGAGGTTCACCCTGCATTTGCAAACAGCCTCACTGCTGAAGCAGAAGGAACAACAGCACGGAGATGTGAAAACAGGATGCAGTTCAAGAGAAAATCGTGTTTAATTGCGAGGGAACGGAGTCACATAAAAACGTGCCTCTTAAGACAAAACCCCATTTTCCACTTAAATAGACTTTTATGAACTGTGTTATTCATCATGGATATCAGAGAAGAGTTCCCACAACAGAGAGAGATGGGGTCTCAGTTAAACTCAGGGGGCCAGGACTCGGAGATCTGAGTCATCTAAGCATCTGTATAAAGGGTCCTCTCTAGGAAGCATGGAGACGTGAAGGTCCACGTTTCCAGGAGCGTCCATGCTGTCCCAAAAGCAAGACCCAGCCGGACCATCAGCTCGAAGGTGTCTTTTGGAGTAAAACTTAATATAAGACCCGGTCTTATTTCACTATAATATAAGACCAGGTATAACATAGTATAGTATAATATAATATAAATATTTCATATAATATAATATAATATAAATATAAAATACCGGGTCTTATATAAGATTGGGTCTTATATTAATTTTTGCTCCAAAATACACATCAGAGCTGATGGTCCGGCTAGATCTTATTTTCGGGGAAAGAGGGTTGCTCCTGAATTGTATGTATGTGGCCAAGAAACACTTCCCTCCAGCCTCCTTGTAAAACAAGGACAGGTTGCGGACTCCAGTGAGTTCCTGGGCTCTGGGGTTCGTCGGTTTGTCCCAGGGCTCTCCGGGTGGCAGATGAGCCATGGCACATTGATCTGTGTGTGTCTCCAGCACTGAAGGAGGCTGGTAAGAATGGGCCATCGCCTCCTCCTGTCCCCACAAGGTCGCCATGCTTTGCCTGGGATATCTGAGCTGCGCGCCCGTTGTCATGAAGTTCTCGAGTTGAGCTGATTGGGAGGTCATCCTGGATTCTGCGGGCGGACCCTAAATGCCACCACAAGTGTCCTTAGGGGCAGGCAGTGGGGGGAGGTTCCACAGTGCACACGCGGAGGCAGTGTGACCACAGAGGCAGAGATTGGGGTGATGTGGCCAGAGCCAAAGAACACCTGGGGCCACCAGGAGCTGGAAGAGGGGAAAAGGAGCCTCCCTCTGGAGCCCCCAGAGGGAGCGTGGCCCTGTCCACACTTTGACTTTGGACGTCCGCCCTCAGGACCGTGAGAGAGTACGTTTCTGTTGTTTTAACATAGAGGCAGCAGAAGCTGAGTGAGGCGGCAGGAGGAGAAGGATTCAAGACCTGAACTAGACAGAGAGAGCTGGTAACGAACGAGGACGTGTCTCCATGTGAATGTATCCTCTTCTCTTTTGTTTGAAAAAAAGAAAAACAGATTCTAGAAATTCTCGAAGTTTCCAGAGAGACAATCAAGAGGCTGGAACCCAGACACCATGTCTATCTTGGGCAGAGCAGAAGGATGGCATGGTTTTAAATAAGTATAAAGTACAACAGACCCCAGTCTTACCACTAAGCTGGTAGGGTGGTCCCATGAGAGGCTGTCTTTGCTTCCCCATGTGCTGGGAAGGACCTGGGCTTTGGGGGATGGGTAGGGAAGGAACCATGGCCTGCTGTTCCTGCAGCTAGGTGTGCCCAGGGACCCCTGGAGGTGTCTGAGCAGCTTTACCTTCATGCAGAGTCCAGAGGCAGGCAGAAATTGGGAGAACCTACCCCCACAAGTAACATGCAAGCACAGGGATTTTGGGGGACATCAGAGAGGGTCCTCCAGGACCCTCCCCCTCATAGACCATACCTGATTTGACCCCTACAATTGACCAAGTATGCCGCACTGCACCTGACATGGAGAATTGCTTATAAACATCTACTGAAGGGTTGAATGGAAAGGGACAAGACAGGCTGTTTTAACAGCAGAGAAAAAAAAGAAAAACGTAATACTTGGGGCGACAATATTTGTAAATCCACAGCAATCAACAACGAGACAGAGTGAGGACCATCAGCACAGCAGCTCAGCCGCCCGACAAGCCTGGAGCCCTGGGCTCCTGGCAAAGAGCAGCCTGGTTTTCTCCGTGGGAACCGCAGGAAATCGTGCGTCCTGGGGCCTCAGCACCCCCTCGACCCTGAGCTCTGCTGACACCAGGAAGGATGTAAAACGACGATTCTGACTCACTCTTCACAAGAGACACCGTTGAAGCCACCAGCATGCGGTAATGCCTGATTCGTGAAGGTCTAGCGTGTACATGAGGTCTTGCATGGCAAAGGGCAAGCAGCTGTTTCCGGTGAGTCTGGTTGGTGACATTCATCAGAAAACGGCCACATGAGCTGCTGCAGGTAGAACAATCTCCAGGGGCCCCACAGACACAGGATACCCCAGAGTCGACTTTTCTCCCATCTTGAGTGACGACAATGCCAAGAAATGCTCGTTTCGAGATGGCTTTTGATTATGACATTTAACTTTGGATCACACAAACATAGAGAAGTCATGCAATGTCAAGTACAAACCAGCACGTCATGTCAAGGACTCACTCAGGGCGCTCCGCCTCCAAGCGCCACAACGTGCCCACGCTGCACAAATGACACGGGAG